>NC_047024.1:42858010-43186288 GCF_902652985.1 Pecten maximus
TCCAAACAAATTTTATGTATGGAAACCCACATAAACTGGAGCAATATCTCTAAACCACAACAGTGCGACAGTTTGTTACCAATACAATATAATCTCAACAAAAATAAAAATGAACACACCAGTTTAATTTCTAGTTGGTACTCTCCTAGCAATGCAATGATACATATGACGGAAAAATATTACATACATACTGTATAATGATTTGGAAAGAATTCGTTTCTACAATTAACTCATGAATTCACACAGATAATAAATATTTAGTTTGGACCGAATCCATTACTAAAAAAACAATTCATGAATCAGTTTCACACCAAATGGAATAGATAGGAAATATACTTTATAAATATAAACAACAATGACCACCAGTACCAACATTATAATCTGACAGTACAGAAATACTGAACAAAATCAAATAAAAAAACCAGTAGTCTTTGCTGTTTCTTTTGTTGCTTACACACTATCACCCAGAAATTGCACAGTTTTCCCCTTCTTGTTTTTTTTTTATTTCACAGTCCACAATTGAATACTCACTTTCCAAATTGAGAAATGTCAGTCTCTGCCTGCTGCTAAGTTTCTCGCGATGCGTCCTACACATTTCCTGTCCCATCGCGTTCCCGTGACCTTTCAGCACCACTACGAAGCCAGCGGACCTGGTACTGGATGATTGCCTGGCCACGACCAAGCGGTACCACCTCCTGGTCCCGTGCCACAGTGACTGTGTGTGAGGTGAGCACGCCCGTAGTTACCTCTACACGACGGCGGGCAGCGGACTCCTCCCTACGTAGGGCCATTTCCACCGAAACCTTCACAATGGGCATCAATTTACCCCTTGGATCTATCCTTTTTTTGTTATATAGCTCTCTGCTAGATACAATACGGGAACTCCTTTCCTCTGTAGAAAGATGATACCTCTGATTATAATTAAGTTTTAGTTGGATTCAGTCAGGCGAACAGAAAACACACTGAATGCAGCAGAAGTATGTCATACATGGCAAATGTAACAAGGTCCAATGGAATCGGATACCCGAGTACTTCTGATAACTTTGTTCCCCAACACGCCAACACTGGACACCTCATGTTCTCGGTCCAGGCAGGACGGATGTCTTTATCTAAGCACTCCCCGCTTCTGAGGGGGCACTATCTACACCAGTAAAGATTAGCATTATATCAAAAGGACACCGATCTCCCGGCCTAACATAACTAGATTAGAGCTTCAACTCTGTACTGCTATGCCTAGTGGCTCTATATACCATCATCACGAATGGCAAGTGATCATCCCCCAACATTTTGTTTAAATGTTTTTTACAGCTTTTTTTGAGTTGATGAAATACGTCTAGCGGGTATCCTAATAGGATGCTCTTCACTAGTGTCGATATTATGTTGTACTGACTTAGTCTGACCTATCTCCCCTCTAGGACTTTGATAAATTTCCTTATATTCTATCTCAAGATCTGTGGCTCTACGTTTCTCAGAAGGTGTCAGTTCAGATGAGAACTTGTTTATCATAGGTTCTTAATAATCGGGCAGAATTCTAGGGTTACCGTCGTCTCTCCCTAGCTGATGAATCCCTTTTACTTCAGACAAGTCCCCCATACTTGTATTGCGTTGTAATTTAATATCCTGAGCCCCTAGGTTAATGACGGAGAGATTAGTATCATTCCATGTGGCATCTACCAACACCTTTGCCATCAATAACCCATGATTAGCTACACATGTATTTGGTTCTACAATACCCTCTGCACTATCAATGGCACCTTCTATGTACCCCTTAAAATGACACTCAGAGTTAGCTGGTACGGAGATGCACTCACAAACCCTTATTTGGGCATACCTTTTGTATCCTTCCCCTAACTAGGTTGACACATTGACCCTCTAACCCAAGAGTCTTGTCCCTAAAATGGATTTCTCCTCCGTGTTTACTAAGGAAATCTACACCAGGAATTTCTGACAATTGGTCCAACCTAGCCACTACAGCCTCCTGTTCATACACTAGCTTGCCCACTTTAAACCTGAAGTTGGCTTTACCAGCCACCACTAACTTGTCGCCTGAGGCAGAGTACAGCATGATGCCACTGCTTGGCAGAGGGTAATTGACCAGAGTTAACAAGCAATTCAATTTAAATGAATTGAATTGAATTGCTTGTTAACTCTGGTCAATTACCCTCTGGCATATCATTATACATATCCTGAGTAACTATTGTTATAGCAGATTCAGAATCTACAAGATACCTTGAACCTTGACCACGCACTGCAGCATCTACGAAGAGACAACCTTTGGCAATAGCATTCAAGCTACCCTCAGTAAGCCTTTTTGATTTTTTACCGGATGATAACTGTTCACCTATACTAGATCTGAGACACTGGTCAAACTTTCGAGCTCAAGTTTGACCGAACCTAGTTTTTTTGGTCATTAGGAGACTGTGGACACTCCGCTATAAAATACCCTGGTCGATTGCAGCGATAACACATTCTCTCATACTCCTGAGGATTACATTGACCTTGACTGTAACTTTGACCTCGACCTTTCCCTGACTTATGACCTCTACCCCTGACAGCACGAGTTAATTGCTTTCCTAGTTTATCGAACCACTCTGTCAATAGTGGCTACGTCTTTGTTTTGTTATTCACCTGTAGATATTATTTCTTGAACAACCTGCACTTGACTCTATTATACCTCATCAACAAATGCTTTTGATTTCCTCTCTGGAATACGCAACTCCCTATCAAAAGCTTCATAGAAGTGTAATCGCAGCCTCCAGGGAAGCTGGATGATGGAACTGCTTATGACGTTTCATTTCCATACTGTTAAGCCCATGAATGAACTGATCTACAACGTGAACTTCTGAGGATTCGATAGACACACCAGGAAACGCTAAAGCAGCCAATCTACTAAGTTCTCGGCCATAGCTAACAAGAAATTTATTTGAATTGCGCGATCTGTGTTTAAGCCGACACCTGTTAGGGGGGTTTAATTGCGCTGACAAAACATTCCTTATCTTCCCAAAGTCACCAATCTTGATAAAGGTCAAAGTCCGAAGAAATTTCTGAGCAGGCCCCCGTAAACTCATAGCTAATTGCATTGCTGAGCTTTTTCGTAGTTCCCTCACTGATTCCACCGAGTTACATGTACGTGTTCTAAATGCAAGATATAATCTTTAAAATCACCTGAACCATCATAATTTTGGGGATTTTCCTATGTACTTTAACTTTACTGCGAGAACTAGGGGGTTCCCTATAATCCCTACTGTTTAAAGGAAATTCTGTTGCATAGCCCTCGCGAGGCTTGAGGAAAATTGAAGGGGTGCTAGCATATTGTGGAGGGGAAAAATCTGTCTCCCCTATTTCACTAGGTCTTGTATATTCATGTACACGTCTAACTATTCTATACTGTGATTGGGGGGTGTTGGGTACTATTAGTTTGCCCTGAGCAGGATCCCTAAAATCTGAATGCTGCTCACTAGATCTAGACCCGATTCCATTGTAACTACCTACATGTAAGGTTGGTTTAGGAGGGGGTATACTTCATTTTCCCAAAATGAAATAAATTTTGGCCTGTGCTAAAATATTTCTATAGCTAACATGTTTACCCCTCATTATATTCCCGTTAGCCGTGGATGCAGTACTAGTACAAATATCGCGACCAACACTGACAATCTCATTTTAAACTGCTAGTTTATGTGATATTTATATTTTCACTTCGCTCCGCCTCAATGGACATGGTAGACTCAGATTATTTCATTTCCCGTTGAGGATTTTGGGTCGCGTGCTTCTGTTAATGATCTCTACCAACATTGATAGTGGTCAGGTGAACTCATACCTTAAAGAGGCTACGGCGCCAACAGTCTATACACTGCTTGTCTACAAAATGCATCAAAGAGGTATGGCGCATATTGGCCTGTTACGACCTACATGTAATGGTGACCGTTTTCAAAATAAAAAAATTATTGTTAAAAACTGAGTTTTTCAATACAAACATTAAATCTATAACATATAAAATTTCTTATTTGCGAAAAAATTGTTTGTTCATTGCAATGGATATTTCATTAAATGACCGTAAAGTTGCATCGGCGGGCTATTTGTAATTTTCGAGGGGGGTTTGCCCGCATTCTTACTATTTTTTTGACATAGAGCGCATCGGAAGACCAACTTTTACAATGTCTTATTTTATTCAATGTACCAAAAGACAACTTAAGTTCTATTCTTAAAAAGTGGTCCTCCG
Organism: Pecten maximus; assembly: GCF_902652985.1. NCBI lineage: Eukaryota > Metazoa > Mollusca > Bivalvia > Pectinida > Pectinidae > Pecten > Pecten maximus. The sequence goes on from NC_047024.1 coordinate 42,862,230, forward strand.
ATGCGCTGGTATCGAAAAATTGAAAAACGTAGTTGATGAAATATTTAATTTTCGCATTAACTAGACTTACTGTATCTCATCACATAAAATCTCGTAAGTCGGCATAGCTCATATGGTAGAACCATCGCTTAGCAACCGGAAGGTTCGGAGTCCGAATCACCAATATATATCTTATTCATATTTTGTTATGTTTCTAAGAATAATACCATTTAATTTGTCTTGGTCATATTTGAAAGATTTTTTTTTAACATTAAATGCATATTTAATATAAAATATTTTGCATCAAGATAGAAATGTTGAGATAGAAAATTTTCACTTGGATAAAAAAAGAGTGAAATCATAACTGATTTACTCCATATCATTCAAAGTAAAATGTAAATGAGCTGCAGCGTCGACCACAGGCATACATGGATGAGTAGTGTAAAATTCCTCTTTAACATGTCAATTTAACTTTATTTCTTATGGTACTGATTTACTACATACATTGTACATGTAATCCGTTCACAACACACAGCGCGCCAATGGACCATGGCGATCGATTTTGATACTGTGGGAATCACTGGGGTCACGTGATATTTTACCTGTATTTCTAACCCAGACTATCGCTGTACGTGGCCTAGGTCAAGATAAGCGGAAAACGACCATACCTCTTTGAGCCAAGGTATAGAAACTATCTTATGAACACCATCAAATGAAACAAAAAAATAACATCTTAATAAAATATTTAAACGATTGAATTAATTTAATTAGATAACATATAACCCCACCAAAATGACCTGTTGTGTTGACTTTTGATTTGCATATTGATTTCAAACTAGTTGATATCCTTGTCGATGTTCAGTTTAAAATCGTCGCTGAGCTCAGGCGTAAGATATATATATATATTCAATTTACTAAGCATTTAACAAGGCATACAAATCACAAACAACAATTGATACATCCTACTTAAAACCTGTTGCTGGATTTGATGAAAATGTGCCCGTGTTTGAAAACTTCTGAATTAATGTCTACGGAACGATTTTCATCTCCAGATAAAAATAAGTCTAGATTCACTGGATATATATCTAACGACCTAGTGTTTTAAAAGGGTGTTGTTCGTGCTGCATTATAAAGCTTACATTCGAAGAAAAAATGTGTAACATCCTCACGGGAATGTCCACAGTTACATGAAGGGTTGTCAACAGTCTAACCACGGAACAAATCATATTTCAAGGAGCCACACTGATACCCGAGTCTCGTATGTAAAATATTAACATTCCGGTCGCCAAAATTAAAATAAGGTGGTGGAGGCGAGTTAGCTCCATCGGATATAATAGATCTGCATATATTTAAAGAAGACAGTGTTTTTATTTCATTATCTGACGAATTCCAAAGACGTAATCTTGATGGCAAAGAGGATGAATTACTTGACGAATTTCTGAAAGAAGGAAAATTCATAGTTATGTTGATTTCGTAAGTTAATACGGTTGTTGTCACCCACGGAGTGTGGCAAAAGGGCTGATAAATAGCCTTTGGGATAAATTATTTTTCATTTTATATAAAACACTCAATTTGCGACTTTTCTTCTTTCTGACAAAGCTTCTAAACCCGTTTCAAAATATAATGAATCATTACTTGCATACAACGGTAGTCCAGTTATAACTCGAGCAGCCTCTCTTTGTGCTTTTTCTAATTTCTCAGATTCTTAAGCAGTGTAACCATCCCACAAATCACAGGCATATTCAAACACTGGTAAAATGAAAGATGTATATATCTTTAAAAGTGAATCTCTATTCAACATGTATTTAAGTTTACGTAAAACATCTATCTTTTTCATGACTGTTCGATATAATTTGTCTCATTTTCCGCTTGAATTAAAGATTACACCTAAATATCTATGTATGCTTGTAAAATTTAAGTCTTTCCCATCAAATATCAGGTCCAAATCTTCATCATTATCGGCAGAATTTGAAATAAAGAGAACATCTGTCTTTTGAGGATTAAAAGAATCTAACCAACGTTTAGCCCACTGATCTAAATATTCTAGGTCCTTGTAGAGAGCAGTTTCTAGTACGTGGCATGAAAATGCAGAAAAAAGTAAATATGTACGATCTGTAAATAATATAGATGGGGAATCAATTACATCAGTAATATCATTAATAAATAACAAAATGAGAAGCGGCGCGAGTAAAGAACCTTGTGGTACACCAGCATCAATATTACCTACTTCCGAATAAGAATTCCCATAATTATGACGTTAGCGGAATGTCAACTAGACGGCGCCAATTTGAAGGGACTGATCAATGCAATTTTAACTAACGTCAAGTGAGTATTTTTTCGAAAACTAAACTGACTGTTGCGGGAATGGGTACATATTTAACTTCTCCCCAAGGCAAGCTAATAACAAACTTCAATTTAGAAACAGCGAACAAAATAATTGCAAATAACAGAATACAAAGCATCAAACTTAAATTAAGTATTTGCTGCAAAATCAAAATTAACGGGTCTCTACCGGTGTACCCGGGGGGCGGAAGTCACGATCAGCGAGTGGTGGGAGGAGGAGGAGGAGGAGGAGGGGGTAGTCATGATCAGCGAGGTCCAATTTTTCCGAATACTAATATTGTTTTCCTATTTGGCAGCGAAAAGAATTTTACACCTTCTTTATCCATGGCTAATTTGATAAGTGTCTATTCAGATCCATTGTTGTCGCATGACAGCCAGGCACAGGGAAAATGTGCCAACCCCATGACAACAACTGCTAAATATCAGGGTTGATAACTCCCAGCGCAAGTCACAAGTCATAAAATTGCGTAATCACCGATTTCTTTTCTGTGTGTATAAAACCGCGGGAAAGCTCGGATCAATTTTAAGCTTTTACCAATGCAATACAACCTTTAGTCCCGATGCACTCCGATTATCCTTTAGATGATACTGCCAGGCACAACGCAGATCTATTTTTAGAATGCCGTATAGTAAACGTGTGTGGCTAAACACAGCTGTAGTTCCCGTAGCATGATGTATTTACGTTATATTCCAAATTAAACTATTTTAATTTAGTAGTCAAACGCTGAAATATATATCCCGACACCCCCGGGTTGGTGAGAATTAATGACGGACGTGAACAGGTGAATGAACTCGGTGTTAACTTAATGTTGACTTCTTACTAATAAACTGTTAATTACAGAATTACCTTATTGACTGTACCTATACACTGTACATGTATATAACCTTTCCACAGTAGTAAACAAGACCTCATCTGACTAACTACATCCCACATTGTAACTTATGTATCGTTAGACAGAATGGAAGATCTAATGAACCAAGTTTGGAAATGTTTTCCGATGACCTTTCTTTATAGGAAACATCTGTAGGACAGACGGTTCCAAAACAGAGGGTTGTTCCCGTATGTCGACAGACCATTGGATATGGCCAATGAGTCGAAACTTAGTAATAGGCTGAATTGCGTAAGCCGAAAACTAGTAACTGAGTAAAGCTGACAAAACACTGACTATAGTCGGTGAGACGAAACCTAGCAATAGGCGGAGTCATGTAGGCGGTAAACCAGTAACTAACTATAGCCGAGAGAACACTGACTATAGTCGGTGAGACGAAACCTAGTAATAGGCGGAGTCGTATAGGCGTTAATCAGTAACTAACTAACGCCGACAGAACACGGACTATAGTCGATATTAGGAAAACCTAGCAATAGGCGGAGTCATGTAGGCGGTAAACCAGTAACTAACTAAAGCCGACAAAATACTGACTATAGTCGTTGATACGAAACGTACATATAGGGTGAGTCACGTAGGCCGAAAACTAGTTATTAACTTACGTCGACAGAACACTGGCTATAGTCGGCGAGACGAAAACTAGCTATGGGAACCACGGAACCAAATGATTTCCCATAGACGATAATGTTAACGTTTACCACTGTCCTGATTAAATGGAGTTTTCAAAACTGGTCCACTAGCCATAATTTTGATGAATGTCATCTCATAAACCTGTAAATAGAATATTTAAAAATTCTACCAATTTGAACTTTTAACATGGAGGCCACCATCTGTGTTGAATTCAGCAACAAACATTCACCTCAATTTACAACAAATTGCACACTTGATTTAAGTCTTTCCCATCAAATATCAGGTCCAAATCTTCATCACTATCGGCAGAATTTGAAATAAAGAGAACATCTGTCTTTTGAGGATTAAAAGAATCTAACCAACGTTTAGCCCACTGATCTAAATATTCTAGGTTCTTGTTGGGAGCAGTTTCTAGTACGTGGCATGAAAATGCAGAAAAAAGTAAATATGTACGATCTGTAAATAATACAGACGCGGAATCAATTACATCAGTAATATCATTAATAAATAACAAAATGAGAAGCGGCGCGAGTAAAGAACCTTGTGGTACACCAGCACTAATATTACCTACTTCCGAATAAGTAAGTATTTTTTCGAAAACTAAACTGACTGTTGCGGGAATGGGTACATATTTAACTTCTCCACAAGGTAAGCTAATAACAATTACCCCCCCCCCCCCCCCCCCCCCCCCCCCCCCCCCCCGACACTAACAGGCTAAAAACATCAACTATTTTTCTATATCTATATATTTTATAAATACATGTATTACCCTGTCCACACATAAATGTTTGAAAACTTCTCTCACCTGAATATCCAATCAGTAGGCCCCGATGCATTCACCACCATATTTGGAAAACCCACAATCTATTTTTGATTTGGTTATGTGGTCCCTATAGGGGGAGCCGCGTAGGCCCCTCTCGATCGAGCTATGTAAACAAGTACGTGAACATATACAATATGTATTGACTACACAGTGTAGTATACATTCTATGTTAAAGTATGTCAATGCCAATGAAAGAAACTGAAATTGCCATGGTAACGATAAATAACTTTGCATCATGAAAATGGAAGAGAATGTTCTTGTTAAACAAATTTGACAGTTTGTTATTCAAATATATCAAGATAGTGATACATAAAGGCTAATACCGTTTTACAAACAGTCCTCATAGATCGTTTTCAAACCTAATACTAATTAAATTAACGATAACAAATTCGCGGAGGTCTAAAGCCACAATACATCTGTCCGCATACGTCAGTATTTTCCCCCACTGTAGATACTTTCCCAATTAACCTATCCTAATTTAGTAGTCAAACCCTAAAATATATATCCCGACACCCCCCGGGCTGCCTTAAAGTGACGCACGTGAACATGTGAATGTACTCGGTGTTAACTTAATGTTAACTTCTTACTAATAAACTGTTAATGACAGAATGACGTACTGTTTGTACCTATACACTGTATATATCCTTTTCACAGTAGTAACGTCCTATTAACAGCCAGGGTCATTTAAGGACGTGCCAGGTTTTGGAGGTGGAGGAAAGCCGGAGTACCCGGAAAAAACCCACCGGCCAACGATCAGCAACTGCCCCACGTAGGTCTCAAACTCGCAACCCAGTGGTGGAGGGCTAGTGATAAAGTGTCGCGACACCTTAACCACTCGGCCACCGCGGCCCTCTGTGTAGTAAACATGGCCCCACTTGACTAATCACATTTCACATTATAATTTTCTAACGGACCAAGTTGGTATCGTCTTCCGATGACTTTTCCTGCCGTGGTAACAATTAAATCATGTAAGAGTAAGAAATGTTGTATGAAAATGGCAGGTTTCTCCCGTAATTTATGTTTTAGTGGTTTTTATTCAAAAAATATCAAAACAACCTTAGCATTAAAGTAAATCGCATGGGGACCTTCTTCACACGGGAATGGTAATTTGAATTTGGGTTAATCTCTTAGATTTATAGATTTATTAGGAAGTTCTTACACATCTATGACAATTGTTACCAGAAAAAAGGAGGTTGTACCATAATTTTTTTTTGTGGTGGTGGTGGTGGTGGTGGTGGTGGGGGGGGGGGGGGGGGGGGGGGTCTTGAATTGGATTTCATCAAACTCTTCAGATTATGTTATTGTGGACGGGAAAGGTTATTTATGAATATTTACTTTAATTCAATTAATCAATTACCTTAAACCTTACGGTTTATCAATACCAATATATACAGTATCTACATGACAGATGTTTACACTGTTTGAGGTATAGTGGTGTTGTTATGTCGAAAAAAATGTGCACATTATGATAAAAGCATGAAACTTGGCACAAATTAAGTTCATGCCAAAAGAAAAAATCTTGCCCGCTGGGCCATTGTCATATATCCGTACTACGTCATCAGTATGAGATGACGGGGGTCACCAACCTTCGTAATTCATTTAAATTATGTATATACAAGTATGCAGCTTAATTAAAAAAAAAACATATCTAAAAACAAATCTCTTTTTCAAAAAAACACGTCACACAGTCGTGACGGGGATCGAACGTTAGGTTTTTTGTTGCCTGTCTGATCATAAAAATAACGAATACAATTTTAAGTGTACCGGAATGGATACCAGGATAAAAAAAACCATTTCGTCACACATGGAATACCAGCCACGTGGGCTGATTTTTCCAGCTTGATGGACATTTAGGGTACGTTTGGGAATTCTCATAATGACGTACGGTTTATTTTGGTATGAATTGCGGTTAATTATGAAAAAATGGAGCTCTCGTTTGCGTCAATAGGAGATTGGGTCCGTTCGCTACTTGTTTAAGTCAGTGTTTTAGAGTTAATTACACAAGCTTTGTAATATCCTCTGTTTATGGGACACGCTCTACCATAGATAGGTCGGAGCAACGTATCAAAGAATTACAGCATATTGGCAATGCCGTTAAACTGCACATCGTCAAAACGTCAATATTCTAATATAGTCTAAGGTCGGTACTTCTGTTAGAGGTTATCCTGAGTCAGGGGAAAACAACAGTTAGTACTCGTTCATTCTGTTAGAGGTTATACCGAGATACAGGAATACAAGAGTTGGTGCTCGTTCCTTCTGTTAGAGGTTATACCGAGACACAGGAATACAACAGTTGGTACTAGTTCCTTCTGTTAGAGGTTATACCGAGTCACATGAATACAACAGTTGGTACTAGTGACTTCTGTTAGAGGTTATACCGAGATACAGGAATACAACAGTTGGTACTAGTTACTTCTGTTAGAGGTTATACCGAGTCACGGGAATACAACAGTTGGTACTAGTTACTTCTGTTAGAGGTTATACTGAGACACAGGAATACAACAGTTGGTGCTAGTTCCTTCTGTTAGAGATTATACCGAGTCACAGGAATACAACAGTTGGTACTAGTTACTTCTGTTAGAGGTTATACCGAGTCACGGGAATACAACAGTTGGTACTCGTTCATTCTGTTAGAGGTTATACCGAGATACAGGAATACAACAGTTGGTACTAGTTACTTCTGTTAGAGGTTATACTGAGTCACAGGAATACAACAGTTGGTACTAGTTCCTTCTGTTAGAGATTATACTGAGTCACGGGAATACAACAGTTGGTACTAGTTACTTCTGTTAGAGGTTATACCGAGTCACAGGAATACAACAGTTGGTACTAGTTACTTCTGTTAGAGGTTATACTGAGTCACAGGAATACAACAGTTGGTACTAGTTACTTCTGTTAGAGGTTATACTGAGTCACAGAAATACAACAGTTGGTACTAGTTACTTCTGTTAGAGGTTATACTGAGTCACAGGAATACAACAGTTGGTACTAGTTACTTCTGTTAGAGGTTATACCTAGTCACATGAATACAGCAGTTGGTACTCGTTACTTCTGTTAGAGGTTATACCGAGTCACAGGAATACAACAGTTGGTACTAGTTACTTCTGTTAGAGGTTACTAGAGCACGCTGTTATTGTTACTTGCGAGTTCTATGAATAATGTTACTAGCGCACGCTTTTTTTTTTATCTAGCGCCCTTTTTGTTGTTACTAGCGCCCTCTGTCATAGTTACTAGCGCACACTGCTGTTACTTTTGGTGCTCTTTGTTGTGTTTATATTAAAACCATTCGTCAGAGTTGAACAAAAGCTCCCATCCTAAATAAAACCACACCACACCACACCACACCACACCATACCACACCACAGGGGTTACCATTATCATACCTTACTATTGATAAACTCCATCTTTGTAACTATAATTTCTACCGCATGCAGTGACAGGTGTCTGCCATGTTTTCTTTCAAACAACAAATAATTGGCGCTAACAAGAGTACGGCGTTATTTGGATTGCGTGTGGCCTAATAATGATAGGTCTTATGTTCAGGTCAAATTATTTCTCACAAAGAAACCAGAACAGCCAGTTCACAGGTACTCTTTGGTGTACATTTGAGCGGAAGAGGGAAGAGAGCAATAATCTTTTCGGAACTGGATTCGTTTTATTGATCTGTTCATTTATTTATTCATTTTAACCATTGACAACCAAGGTTTTTTGCCTTTTTCTGTCACTAAATCTAGAATATTATTGAATACATTTGTTTTCAGTTATAGCAGAAAAAATAATCTGATCTTATAAAGACCAAAATACCAATATATGTTAACCATTGAGCGCAAAGCATTACTGAAAAATATATAAATCACCTTTATTTTCAGCAGTTTTTAATGCGCCGAAGCTGGTATCAAAAACAGTAGTAAGCAATGCCTTCACAGCAATTCTCTCTAGGTTTAAGTATTACATAACAATGGCATATATACCGAAGCATTTGTATCCTTTTTCGGAATCACTTTTGAAATATCTGACAAAGATCTCTGATCACCAGATTGAGGTATGTGTAACAAAGTAGTTTCCTTTGGATAAACTGTCTTAGAATCTTATTTTATAAAACTAGGATGTTGAAAATGGGTGGCCAAATATCTGTTGTCATTGTTACTTTAAACTATGTTCTTAGTTCTAATAACACCCAGGGTTGTGTTAGAAATTATATTTTTGCATTTAATTTATAAAACTCATCACGAACTATTGGATTAATGGAACATTTAAGATAATTCTGAGTCTTCGTTCCTTACGGTCACCATTAGGTATGGCCATAATGTAAATAAGGCTAGCATAATCTAATCTGCATAGAGAGCTTGAAAAGTCATAATTTGAAGCTGTGATGAACCTTGACGCATGGTTTCCTGTTAATTTCATATAGTTTTCTTCAAGTGACTTGTCATTACGTTTAAAAAATAAGACAGCAGTTTGAAACTGATCTTGAAAGGACTTGTTATCACTTAGTTTCAAGGAAAATAGAAATTAATATCAACAAACAACATTTTAATCAGAAAAGTGTTGCAGATAAAACATTTGAAACAGAATACTTTTATATGGGATACTTCGCATAAGTTCCAATTTTCTGTCTATTCTGTATGTTTTAAGAACACTTTCTTATGAAACTATTGTAATCTTAAAAGTACCTTTCCTTAGTTCAATTTGGACAGGCGAAATTGGTGAAAATGCCCTCGTCAATATAAAATTAGACCGACTAAATATAGCGCATTGAGGAATCCTAAACTGGATTTTATGTAAATATAATTTCTGCGGAAATCGCAATTTGTTTGATTTCGTATGGTCTATATCCTGCCGATTTTATAACGTACACCAGTATTCAACGTTTCATGACGCAATCAGGGCGACATGGACATGGTCATGTCAGAAAGCTCAAACCAAAGAAAAACCTAATTCCTAAGAAGAAATAACATAGTTCCTCGTGTTATCGTAAACGAAACGATCATATAATGATTTTAAGACAAATTTAGCTCTATCGTGTATTTTATATACATGTGTAGATATCTCAAACTTGTTAACAATTGCATAATTTCTAATTGTTTGTAATTACAACGGATTTTCTGCGCATTGACATACCGTTATCATTTAGAAGTGATGCGGTGTTGAACGGATAGACTCGCTTGTTTCCTTTCGAAACGCATATGTTATTATTACTGGATTGATGTTGCTTTCAGAAGAATATCAAATCTTAAATTCTAAATAAAAGTCGACCTGACAGTAGGTGACAACGATTCCAAGGATATTTCCTTTTAAACAAATTCCATCTATTTGTCGGATCAGTTCTCAGGAAGCAGACGATTTCAGAGGGGCACGGTTTCGGGTTTTATATTTAGGTAGGCCTATGACGTCAGTGAATAACCACAACACTAAAAATCCATTTGGGATACACATCCGAAAACCATGTAGATATTCACTTTTTTCACATTTCTCTACACTCGAACACGAGCCCCTGTGACAACGTTGATAGTAATTTTGTATCATATCATAACTAGAATAGCGCTGATCAAATTTTTCTGACAGCTACATTTTTTCGGCATAGCCGTATAATATTCTTTTGGTCCCGGATATGACGCGACAGGTGGCGTTACTGGTCAAGATGAAGTATGTGATTGGTCAATGTAGCGGTAAATGCAAAATGCAGATATACAGTTAAAAACGAAACAAAGTTAAGATTGAATGCAAGCTGAATAAGTGGATGTATCTTTTCCAATTACACATTGATAACATTATATTCCTGATTCAAATGCAGTCTTATTATCCGACGAGAGAAGAAATAGTTCTAACACAACTGACTCTTGAAAAGGATTCATTTTATTAACTACACGTCTCAAAACAAAATTTCAGCATTTTTTCATTTAATCTATAATAGATAAATTGTCCTTGGTGTTTGAAACAATGAGGAAAATATTTTAGTTTGAAAGTTCATGAGCGACTGTTTTTGATGTGACGAAGCCGTGACGTCACTTGGCGCGATAATGGAGGCTTCGTTGTACAAATGTCTATTCGCTGTCGCTGTCGTACAGAACCATTGTACGGCGCCTTTTCACTGCTTTGTGTTTATCCTCGTCCTCGCAGGAGTTTTTGGAGATGTGAAATGTTCCACCGTGAATATTCCCACTGAACATTGTGTTCAGACTGCCGTGAAAAGCGACTTTGGATGCCGATTTGTTGGCAGTGTTGTTTGTTTTGACATTACACGTGTTTGTCGACGACAGTGTCAGCATGTTATTCTGAGTAACCGTTGAAGGCAAGTTGTAACAAACTACATTGCCGTTTTTCATGAGGATTTTATTAAATAATGTTATTATTTGTTTATTTGAAAAGAATCTAGACTAGATATGTCTCATCGGACAACGCAACCGCAATTTTCTATCGGAGTTGAAATATGTTACTAGGGGTCATAAAATAGATGTTTGCCAGGCCTAATTTAACATCTTATAGTATAAATATAATTAAAAAACTTAGGATGTTTACATCTTGGATTTTATCTTTGATTGTACAATATGTTATGTTAATAGACCAATTTGTCGTTCAGTTGATTTTTTTTCAAAGTTTACAAGCACTAGTCGCCATTTTTACGAGTCGTAGTAAAAAGAAGTAGGTCGTTCCCACGCTTATGAATACAGTTCTCACGGAACCAGCCAATCAGCGTAGCGAAAGGTGTTATTACACTAGTGTCATAAAGAAAATTTATGTGATGGGTTTATGACACCGTATATAACGGTAGTCATATGATAAATACTAATATTAATATAGGTCTCTGTTTAGGCCTGTTGATACCGAAAGTAGCAATCAGCCATTTTGAATTTGTTTTACCTAGGACAACTGGGGCTGTATTCCTACACTGACCGAATCACTGTAAAGTGTGCTACTATACAGTCTCATAACTACAATTTGGTTTACTTATGATATACAGTGGAACTTCGTTAACTCCAACTCGGAAAACTCGAATACCCCGCTTAACTCGAAGTACTTCGTCAGTCCCTGCCAAATTCTCTCTTTATCATAGTAAAAAAAAACTCGGAAAACTCGAATTCGGAAAACTCGAAAAACTCGGATAATACGAAGTGAAAATTTGGTCCCAACATTAAAAATCCTACTTAAAATGATCGAATAACTCGAAGTATCATTTTTGTGTCCCAACGATCGGTGGTAAACGCCGACATTTTTTCAACATCGAAATCCCGTTTGTATCGGCACTACAATTCTACCGATTATAATACGCGATTATAAGTGTTTCATAACTTCATGAAAGAAATTGTCGGTGGAATCTTATAACAACAACTGTCGATGATAAACGGTACTGTTTTACTTACATCAGGTAATTTCCTAAGACGGTCGCCGATAATAGTACACACGATAGTCAACAACTCATCTACCCGCTCGCTGAAGCGGAACTAATCTCTGACACACCGGTAGATCTACTCGGCTGATGTTTTTACAGGTGTAGAAATGAAACAGTCACCGGTGCCTAAATTAAATTAAATCTGTAAACTGCTGAAACAATAGCGTAATTACTGCCGAGGTATTCAGAGTACGACTGTAACGGTCAGGGCGGTCTATTAAATCGGATAAAACACCAACTCAGTTACAGTAACATTGTATACGCACATGCGCAGTACCAACTTCCTGTGCTAATACACATGGAAATGGCGGGGTTGTCGGTAAAATGTAAGTTGGACTATCAAACACTATTTTATATGTCCAGGCAGTTGCAACCAAGAATGTAAATATAAGGATTAAATTAATAAAAAATAAATCCATAAATTAAATATCGTATTTCTGTTTATATGGTAAATTGAGGTACATGTATATGATTTCCACAAGTTTTTTGAGGATTTTGTAAAACGCATCAAATAAAATCCTAACGTGTATAGAACACCCCTTTAATCTCGTTGATCATGGCCTAAAACTATAGAAAGAAGGTCACTTGTGACGTCAGAAGTCAATCAGCCTCGTTATCGCTCACAAAATAGTCGTGTTATTGACACTATGATATGGGCGTTCTTGATTAAACAACGGATTAGCAGAAAATATCTAACTCCTGGTTGAAAGCTGATAACGTCGTGACCTGACAGATTATCGGTGTAGTTTTCAAACCCAGCTTGAAAAGGCACGATGTTCTAGGGTATCGCTTCACTGTTATTTGACTCAAATCGGTGTCATGGTTACGCGCATCTGACAATTATGAAATCTCAATGACATTGTGTCCGACAGCTTCATCATAGCGCCACACGACAGTAACGAATTCAGAATCATCAATGTTTGAATCGTATTACAAACTTTTAAATATTATGTCACGATGATTTGAACATCAATATAATGGTAACAATTTAACACCAGTGATTCACTGATATTAACCAGTTAACGAACTAATGATGGCAATCTGGACATTTGGATTTTTTTTTTCCAAATTAAAATTTGAAATTAAAGTTTCAATGAATATGATCATAATTTTTGACATTATATCGAAGGTTTCCCGTAAATGAAATATCAATATTATATCGAATCTTAGTGTTTAATAAATAAAGATATCTTAACACAGGAACATTGCCAAAAATTAAACATATTTCCTGTATTTTTTCCTGAAATAGATTACAAAATGGTCAGTGACACTAAATTGCAAGATGATCTTAAGCATTGAAGTGTTAACTCTGATTAGTATGACAAATCTTTACATGCATATGTCATATTAGCGAACAATACGTTACTTTTGCCTACAAAGCTCTCTCATTTATAATGCCTAAATAAACTTCAAAGCAACTCTCATTTTGCTGTCTTGTGTAGGATTCCAATCAGATTTGAAATTAATATGTTTTAAACTTCTCCAGCAATGTGAATACATTACTTATGAATTAGGTCGCTTGTAAGAAGATACATTTTGTACATTGCGTCATGTTTTGTTGTTAGCTTGGACTTGTATATTTTACAATAAAAAAGAATCAGTTATAAATTGAACAGCATTGTTTTACAAGCCTTGCTCGCCACACAGGGAAGATGAATGTATCTAGTGTTAGAAAGATTATGCCTATCACCTTTTAGGTAATGTGACCTCGATCAGTTATCGTTTATTTAGACAAATGTATATCAAAATGATCTTTTAATTATTCATAGTTTGTGTGATTGTGTTTGTGTCCTTGTGATAGCGCGGAACAGATGATGACTTTATAGTGCCACCTCGCTGAAATGTTCTGCCGAAGACACCCAGCAGGACATTCCACTCGGTCACATTATACTAACAACGGCCAAAGCAGGCTGGGTGCGAAGCAGGAGTATCAACTGCTATCTTTAAAGACTACGGTAAGTCTCGACCAGGGGACAGAACCAAATCCTTCCTCACATGGACGAACGCTCAACTAAAGACCAAAAAGTGAAGAAGAGTCAAGGGCGACATTAGGACGAAAAAAGTCGTTTAGAAAGGAAAGCAAATATTATATTCAAAAGTTAGTCGCCTCCTATGAACATGTATTGGGAACAGTATGTACAATTGTTACGCCTACACCTACCTGCAGGACAGTTAATGCAAGGTAATTATATTACTATTATCGATACTAGTAATATAGTAAAGGATTCAAAAAAGACTTATTTATACGTATTTTTTCACACATTGCCTCCTAGGTCCTTGGAAACACTGACGAGTCCTAAAAAGGGAAAAACTGTATGATGCAGATTTAAACTTGTATAAATTTGTGTTAATATCTTAGGTCTTCTGTACCATTGTTTATCCTGGAGACGACTTCCTAGTCACCTGTTTGGTCCAAAACGACATTGCTGTCGAAGGGCCGTTAAACATAATCAATCTATCTATCTATCAATAAACTCCAGTCACCTCAACAGCTTTTGTAGGTATGGTTTGAGAAATACTGTCTTTGGTAGTCTAAAGAAGGTATATTCATTAACTACTATTGATAATTCTTTTAATACCATTCAAGCAATCTTTGTTATTTACGACAGTTCCAAAAGTAGGGAATATAACCAAACAAAAGTCCATTTTAATCAATAAACGTACTGCTTCCTATCCATTCAATGCTTGGTAATCGGAAGTAGACTTGTCACATTAAGGTAAATATGAGCATGTCTTAATAGATTATTGGGTGAATAGTTGATGTAATGTTTTATATATTCAAATGAAAAGTAGGTTTCTAATCGTCTTGGCAGATTGTCGGAAACATTATCAACGGGCTTTATTATTTATTGATAATGTAATTGGACATTGCTGACTGGATATGGTGTGCGGCCCAGCCCGTATACAGTTTTAAGATAGCAGTTTAAAGGGGCCCAGACCATCGCCTTTCAAACCCTGGCCGTAAACGGACTGAAACACGAACTTCGTATATTCATTAAGTTCATGGCGATAGGTGAAGGAATAACCAGCGTCCTATATTTTGTCAGCATCAGAAACAATTCTCTCCAGCTACGTTACAATAGAAAGTTGGGATGGGTAAATTATATAATTAAAAAAGCGATGGTATCAAGCCAACATATCTATTTTGGTTTCCCTAATATATCTAGATTTTAGGGAAAACATAAATAGACACTAAGAGTTTGAATGGGATTTTTGATATTAGTGGATAACCTTTGTCTTTTTATATTTTGGCTGATTTCAAACAATCACTGTTAAAGTCTGAGATGCGACCTTAAGCAAAATAAGTACTGCTAGTTTAGTAAATGCTACCGAAAGGCACTGTAGAATCAACCCATTTTCGTTGGCGTTTTCTTTGACTTCATTAATAGCCTTGATCAACCTATTCATGCGTGCACGAACTTATAAACTGGAGAAATTTGACGTTTCTATTCTAATATAAGTGGAGTTTTTGTGTACTGTCAATTCACAATGTCGGGCCCAACAAAACGGTATTGTTGCAAAGAAGACTTGAATATAATGAAAGTAATTGGATGTGTATATGCAAAGATTTTCCATTCGGCAAAAAAAAAAAAAAAAAAAAAATCCAAATGTATTGTATTGCGAGAAGAATGTACTACCTTTAGTATCTAACTATGTATATACTCCGCTAGGGGTCTGCTTTTATTTCTGTTTTCTTTCCTTTTCGTCAGCGATCTGTGGTCGCAATGAGAATACTTTATGACAATAATTCTATCCAAATACAACTAAAAGAAGTTTTTTGTTTGTTTAGTAATTGCCATATACACCATTATGCTCACAATACAATAGTGAAAAGTGATTTTTTTTTTCGATTTCATCATGTTGTGTATGAAGCTCAAGGAAAACGAAAGTAATATTGCAAGGAAAAAAAAGAAAAAAGACTTTAGATATAAATGATACTTTGTATTTGTTCTCTCATCATTTTAATGAGATACATTCATATCTACTTTCTTTACATACTCAAGATCTTAGTAACGTGTATATGATCGTTTCTTTATACTTCTCAGATTCAGACGATTATATTCTATAGAAGAGTCTTGGACCTTCCCTAGTGTTTTGGGGTTTGATTGAAATGCGGTAACAATGGCAGCCCGGTGTTGATATAATGATCAATTTTGTAAAAATAAATGCTACCGAAATAGCTGATGTGCTAAGAATGCTGAAGCTTGGCAAGGCCTCGAGAGGGACGGTATCAGAAATCATATGCTACGTAATACATATACACTGTTCGTATTCCTCTCGAACATTTTATCTGATATGTCTTTTTTAACAGGTGTTTACCCAAATGTAAGGAGATTAGCTAATGTCATGCCTGTATTTTAAAAAGAGTGACAGATATTCTCCCCCCTAACTACAGGCCGATTTCTCTACGATCCACTGTTGGGAAGGTGTTTGAAAGAGTTATATATGAACACTTATATAATTATTTCTTTGAAAATTCTCTTTTTTACAGACACCTGCCGGTTTTTATGGTCTTTCGACAGTTTTCCAACTTCGATCGATGTATTTAAATTTATATATATATATATATATATTTTTTTTTTTTTTTTTTGAAGAAAAACCACATACATGTGTAGTTTCATTTCTATTTTCGCTCATGATGGCCACACCACGTAAACGTAACGAGTTATCACTAAAAAAGAAAGTTGAACTGATTCAATCTAGCAATGGTCGTAGCCAGCGACAACTTGCTGAACAGTTTGGGATCGGAAAAACACAGGTCCAGAGCATCTTGAAAAGAAAGGCAGAAATTTTAGAAGGTTATGAAGAAAATAAAGGAAATGATAGAAAACGCGGACAACAGATACCAGTCTCCGGACCCATGATACAGAAGGCACTCGGATACGCCAAGGATCTGAACATACCTGAGAGTGATTTTAAGGCTTCCAATGGTTGGCTACAGAGGTTTAGAGAGACACACAACATATCATTTGCTACTGTTTGTGGAGAAAGTGCTAGCGTTTCTAATGATGTAGTGACTGACTGGAAAGATAAACTCCCAGACATTATGTGTGGATATGATTCTAAGGACATTTATAACATGGATGAAACTGGACTATTTTTTAGAAGTTTACCAGACAAGTCCCTGTGTATTCGTGTCATGGCGGCAAGAAATCAAAGGATAGGATAACACTTGTTCTGTGTTGCAACATGGAGGGAGATTTCGAGAAGCCTCTGGTGATTGGAAAATCTACCAAACCACGATGTTTTAAGAACATTATTGTGAACCAGCTTCCAGTGACAAGGCGAGCCAACAAGAAAGCCTGGATGACGGGACAACTATTCACCGAGTGGGTTCTGAGCTTGATAGATGGATGAGGCTATCTAGACGGAACATTTTATTATTCTTGGACAATTCTCCATCATATTCTAATGTGAAACTGACCAACGTGAACACCACATCTGTACTTCAGCCTCTGGACCAGGGAATAATACAGGCAGTGAAGATGGTGTACAGAAAGAGACTCCTTCGTGCTACTGGGTGATGGGACCCAGCTTCAGGCTGACGAGATTTCCAAGGGAGTGTAAGTACTGGATGCTATTCGTTTTGTGAGTGGAGCCGTTAAAGAAGTCAGAAAAGAGACTGTAGTGAAGTGCTTTGGAAAGGGAGGAATCGCTGTGAATGATGTGGAAGTGGCAGCTGACGACGACACGCCACTAAGTGAGCTTAGAGACATGATAATTGCAGCACGCGACCACATGTCTTGTGACATGACTGCTGAGGAATATGCAGTGTGTGATGATGATGTTCCCGCCAGGGAGGTGTTGAAAGATGGATGGGAGGACAATCTCATAGGTGACATGAAACGTCAGGAGGATTCGACCAACGCAGAGACAAACGGGGCCGCTGAACCTGACGAACCCGACGACAACCACATAAAAAATTATCACAGGACGCCCTCAAGGTCATCAGACAACTCCGGGGGTTCTCGGTCAAGAAAGGTATGCATGATCTTCTTAGAATGATCAACACAGCAGAGGACCTTTTGGAGGAGCAGGCCTTTGCTGATCGTGCTTCAGCTAGACAGTGTACACTGGACTCATTTTTGTGCAAGTGACTGTTTAAAACATTCATTGGATACATGTGTATGTGTTCTTTAAAATCAAAACCATAATTCAATCGAGAGACTTTAGTTTACTGTGTGAAAATGGACTACACCATATATGAAATGAACATTAAGTGTGTTACAGTAATCAACACAAAGGATACGTAGAATGGACATTTATAGAGAAAACTATTATGTTTAAATGGATTACACCATATGAAATGAACACTCAGTGATTGTGTCAAAAAAAATAAACAGTTTGTGAAATGGACATACAGTTGATGTATAAGTGATAGTGTCATTGGTGTCTTTTCAGACTTGTAATGATTTAAGAGCATACATTGAAATATTATTGATTAAATGAAGATTATTATTATGAATAGTATTCTTGGCTATAAAATCATTTAACTTTGAGACACCAAAATATGTCTATGAATATTTTTTTTTGTTCTACGGTAAGGCTAATTGCAACCGGTGTTCCTCAAGGCTCAATTCTTGGGCCAATTTGTTTTTTTTAATTTATATCAATGATATTGGTGACGTCTTAGAATCTGCTTCTCTTGTCAGAATTCAAGAAACTTTGAATAGTGATCTGGAGAAGTTTAATACATGGGCTAAAACATGGTTTGTTAGCTAAATACTTATAAGACATATGTATCATTTATCAGTCATTCTGTGAACAATTAATATTGATGGGTAATCCCTAAATTTTACTGATCGTCATGAACATTTAGATGTAGCTTTTGATTCTGATGCGAAATGAGAAGAGTCGCGATGCTCTCTTGAGATAATATAAAACATTTTTGCCAGTCCTGAGATATGCCTGTGAATGCTGACTTTATAGAACACGTTCTACTTCAGATGGAAAAGCAGACGTAACTGACCAATCAGAAGAAAGGTCATAGGTTAATCTCAGCAGCAGAAACATTCCAACATGTGTATATTTGTGTCCTGCTTTACTTGTATAACTGGCAGTCAAGAAGACACCTTGTGAAGCAGCTCTTTAATTGTTTTGCTGTTCATTCAAAAGATTTCTGTAACTTTCATTATCCTCATGTGCTAATTCCCTTATCAAAATATGATGTACACTGTGTTGTTCTCTCCGCTGGATTCCCAAAACTGTCGTCTCTTCCTTTTGTTACGTAAAATTTGTCTATATGCAGCAGCAATTATAATAACAAGGAGCGGTACTATTTCCTTGTCATCCATTTTGTTAATATTTTATCTCTATGGCGGGAATAGCTGTCAGAGGTGAAGGTGAAGATATATTAGAATGCACATATGGGTTTGCAAACCATGTAAACAGGATTACCGCATGTGGTCATTGCATATCTGATCTGACCACATGTAGAAAAACACGCAGTGTAAACGGGCCTTAACAGACTTGATTATATAGATAGTTATCAAATAAGAATTTGCTGTGGGCCGGTCGCCTTGCCTCGCGTTGACGTAAATATATGATTCCAATATTTCTGGTTTGGCCCCAAGTTTATATTGACAATCAAAAACAGTGTGAAAGTTTCCGTATGAAGATCTCTTATGGTGTATCCAGTATACATCGTCCCAGGGGAGCTGACTTATTATAACTACTACTCATACACATATCTTGTGTCCAGAATAATTTCATTCTCAAAACAAATGAATTAAAGATTACAATATCCGTTATATACCCAGGGGGATTTTGCTGTGACGTCACCTCTGAGTAGCTCTACGTTCGCCAATATCATATATAAACGACTTAATAAACAATTGGCAGGTTACAAGAGGAGTTGTGTACAAACAAAGACAAAAAATTGCTATACGAACAGTTGTCCTGAAAGAAGTCAAGAATGCGTTGTAGGAAATGTATATAACGATTAAACTTTCCCGCTAAATCATTCCCCTTCCTCGAAATTATTGCATCTGTGTTTGATGGTATTTGCAATTAAAGAGAAGGCATTGTTTGCGGTGATAGGAAATACTATCTAGAAATATAAGTACAGCCTCTTCCAAACTACCCGTCCGTTATCCCGGGTTTAATTATACCTGATTTCCCCTGGGGTCGGGGATTAAGTTACATGTTACCGTGCTAGATATGTCGTATACATAACTATCGACCCGAATAAAAAAAACTTGCTCTGTGAGAAGGCTTTGTACTTAAACTGCCGTAAATCATGTGACAATTTCATATCAATGGCTCCCCTGACGAGAAGCCAATGGCGTTTCTACTTGCCATATATAACATATGATCAAGTGAAATAGCTCTTATTAATATACTCATCTGACGCAAACGTTAATGGGCCGTCGGGGAAGAGATCCCGTCCCCCGGGATCCGTAGGGCTCGGCCTTGTCTATTATAGGAAGAGCAATGTATTGCCATTAACTAGGCAATTAAAAACATCCCGCTATAGAAAATCATAGGGCGTAAATAACAACAAAGAACGCGCGTACTGACGTTATACGGGCTAAAACTATCTCCATGGCAAGAGAGTTCCGAGATCAAAGCAATGCATATATTGTATGGTTTGTAAACATCGTATACTGAACGCTGATGAAAAAAAACTTCAAAGAAATTGAATCGTTTTACATTAAATCTCTTGTGGCCTTTTAATGGCATCTATTCGCAGACAGGTAACCAAGCTAGCTAAAAAAATAGCATCTCTTAACACCTACCGCACATCAGATGACAAAGATTTCTCAAACAATTGTTATTATCGCTGGTATCTGAGCAGTCCCGGGTATCATTGTGTTGTGTTATAATTAATCAGAAGAAATATTCTTTAGTTCTTATAATAACTATATACAGCAAGGTAAAATTAGAAAAATCTGAAACCAGATATATGATACGTAATTACAGACCCTTGAAAGAATATTGTTCATCTGCATTCACCGCCGATATATATATATTTATCCTACAACTGCCATCACATTGTCGGAATACACCCACCATATATATTTTTTGCTGTATACTGGCAGTGACGGAAAACAGCTGTATTTTGGAATCTTAGCACGTGCGTCAATTCGACTGATCTACTTCCAAGCGAAACAACGTTTAAAAGGCGAACATATTTGGATCATTGTTGATACCGTTTCACTTCAAATAAAAATGATTATTTTTGATGACTGTTGCAGGATAAATAGAATACATGGTCAGTGTCTTAAAACATAAGCTGTATTTGGCTCGGGACAGAAAGACAAAAGTGGCCCGCCACGGAGGTCTTTGGTGTAGGTGTGTATTTCGTCGAACCCTGCCCCCTGTTATATAAATATATACATGTATAAATATTATTCCGGAAGCGATAGTTTGTCATATCAAGAAAACAATAATGTGATTGTACGAGGATGACAAATAATATAGTTCATACTTTGCACAATATAATGTGTATCCCCAGGCTGAATACACTCGGCTTCGTTGACGCTGATCTAATACGCTGGATATTTGATATGTTTAAACGAATAAATCGGACACCTTAAATAAAAGAAATTCGTTCTCAATATTAATCCATAACGTACGACATATTAGTTTAGTTTGTCTACGTGTATTTAAGTTGATATGATGACAATCTATTTCCAGAGACAATTTTCTTATATTTTTACACAAATGGTTTTTAAGTGAAATTGCAAACCTTTAGTTTATACTAGATTTAGATGTAAAGACTTTTGGGGGAGTTTCGGATATTGGACTCCATTCCCTCAGCATGGATATCATGGGTTTTATTCTCTCTGGTGTAATAAGTCATTCTTGAATACTCCTCCATACATATCCTACATCAATTGAATCTCATTCTAACTTAATAGTTTCACTTCTTACAATCAATTTGCCATCTTATGACGGTATCTATTCATCAGAAATGATTTAAGCATTTTTACATAACCTTGGGTGTATCGGTTTCACATCTAAGTTCAATTAAAGCTTCAGGCTTCATTCCCTTATTGTTACTGACATATAAAAAAAACTTTCAATAACAAAGTTGTTTTATCGAACGCTTGGTTATATTGAATTTACCATTAAAATTTACAACTTCAATATCAAAATTATCATACAAACATGGAGAAATAAAAAAAAACTTCCTTTCTAACTGCACGCGTTTTGTTTTTGTTTTTTTGTTTGTTTTGTTTTTGTTTTTATCCATTTGATACCAATCAATCGGGGATTATGCCACGTCAGTCTACATTACACCAGCTAATTGAGTTCATCATTTATGTTTGACTGTGGAAAAAAACAGATATGTACTGTCTTTTGTGACATATGAAAGGCCTTTGACAGATTCTGGCAGATGAGTCTACTAACAAATCTAAAAGCACATTTTATTTCTGGCAATATTTAAGAATGGTTTGAGAGTTATATTAAGGACAGGAAGGAAAAACGTTTTTTATCCCCGTATCCTACTCTGATAATCAGGTTTTGGAGTAAGATGTTCCTCAAGGTTCCGTACTAGGACCCCTGTTGTTTTTAATCTTTATTAATAAATGTTATTTTCGGGGGTGGGGCGGCACAAGTGTTCCTCAAGGTTCGCTGCTACGACCCTTGCTGTTTTTTTAGTCTTTATAAATTTATGTTATTGCTTGACTTTTTGCAGACGACACATCTATGATGTATGTCATTTCTTCATATCAGAACCTGAAATTCATAGACAATTAGTCAAACCAATGGCCAGTTGCATTTAATCATAACAAAACCAAACTATTATATGTCTCCAATATAACACATGATGGCATTTTTAATGCATTTCACCGAGAACATTCTGTAATCCTCAGAAATCCATAAATGTTCACGCTATTAGAGGTTTGAGTCACATCCGAACATATAAAAAACTTATATCCGTCAACATTGAAAAAAGTAAATGTTTTGAGTTAAAATATTTAGTAATCAGAAAAGTACGTAGTAGACATTGTTTTTATTCTATTCTTGAGATAGGAAAAGCTTAACTTATTTTACAAACTGTACAACACATTGACCCATTATACCTTTATATATCATTACCTGGTTTTGTCGGTAAAATAATCCCTACTCATTTAGAAATAATAATAAAAAAAGAAAAAAAATCAGGAACAGTTACATTTATGACAAAGCGAGCAAAATGTTTCAGACTAGTATTGCAGAGATTGAGTGCATGAACTTGAAAAATAAAAATAAGATATTGTGGATTTATATCTGTAATGATTGACGAAACTACCGATTCAAGAATTCAGGAACAAGAGATAATTTATGCGAGATATACATTGAACTCTTCTATGAATACAAGAATACCATCTAAAAATGACCATCCCCATATCATCTCAATACCCTACATGGCGACATATTAGAGCTTGACGTCAAAGATGTTATTTCCAAGCAAAAGTGGTTTCAGAAAGTGAATTCTCTATTGTTCGGATTTTATATGCTTTATCACTACTCGGATCTCGACAGAAGCAATTTTTGGAACTCATGCATAGCTGCAAATGTTAAATTACATGTTCCCCTCCGAGTTATAAGAACCAGTTGGAGAACCCACATTCCCCATGCTGTAACAAACATTTAGACCCCACATTTTGGGATTGTCATGCACTTGGAACATGGTATGTTAGATAGTAGTATATATATATATTCATGAATGTCTTGTAAAGGGCGTGGCAGCATTATGATGTTTTGTAACATATTATTAAACAAGACAGCATTTAGCCAAACGTTTTGTGTAAAATTTGTTGTTGAATGCATCTTTTAATGATTTTCATGTTTTATTCACAGATGGATTTCACTTTGAAATCTGACCAGGCTGCTCGTGCAAAAGGTTACCACAAACACTTGTTGATGGAGCTTGCATCCCGCATCTTCACCTCTTGGCTGACATCACGACGATTTTTTCTCGCATCAGTTTGGTGTGCCAAAGCAACGAGAGTAACATAGGAAATGATTCTGTAGTCTTTACGTCAACTCAGTAGGTTAAAATCGAAGTATGTCATTATGAATAAGACACATTGGCGTAGTTGTCTCGGGCAAATTCTTTGAACAATTAGATGAGGAATGTTTTTGAGTCGTCAGATGTTGGACATTTTGACCCCAAACTAGCTGTCCTTCATTTCCACAGGTCGCCCAGACGGAGGAGGAGGCCAGCATTTCAGCAACATGGGACAAGGGAAAAAAAGAAAGTGCAGCTTGACTTCAAAACAGAGAGCAAAGAGGATGACAATGTTTTGGTTTCTGATGATGGTGATATTCTGTGTCAGGAGGGAAGTGATGAGGATCTATGTGTCGATTTTGTGAGAGATGTGTGAAAGTTTGTTTATTTCAGAGCTTACTCATATTTAACTGATTATGAATATCCAACATGTTTTTTTTTTTTATTGTAACTCAATAAAATAGAAAACAATGCATGCAAACCTGTTTATTGTTTTGAATCGGCAGAAATCAAGTGCTGGTCAATGAACAGACACGGGATACCAGATTTTCAGATGGGATACCAGTTCACTGTATCGCCTGGAATACCATACTTTTAGGTTAATTTCTATCCCTGCCTTATTCCTAATAATCCCCGCGAAAGGCGATATTAAATTGCGCCCTGTCCGTCCGTAATTCACTCACATATACTTGTGGGGCGAATTAACGATTCATTCCGTGCAAATATCTTCGTCGCCTGTAAGATATGAAATTTAATGTAATTTAATGTTTTTCCCATAATCCATCATTAAACCTCACTGCGCATGTGTTTTAGTGACGGAATAAACGGAAATTTAATGTGCTTAATAGCTTATTAAAACTTGTGCGTTTTACTCCACAAGTTCACAGACAAAAGACTACACCCGATAAGTCAATCTTGTCTGTATGTCCACGCATTTCTTGTGGTGCATTTTGGTATGGAGGGCTTTGTATTTTTTTATGATTTACCCGTACCTATGGAAACAAATGCTTTAAACCCGAAATATTGCGCTTTCTGTAATGTAACTCCAAAACCGTTTATGATAACTTCACAAAACCTGGCACACATGCATTGCTCGTATGGTTTAGTAGTACGTTTTTATATGGAATGGTTAGCATTTTTTTCATAATTTCCAAGTAACCATAGAAATAAATGGTTAAAAACCTTAATATCGCACTTCATGCAAACAACCAAATTCATACAGGTATGGGTAGTTTCCATTTCTGCGCGGGGCGCGGGGCGCAAGGCGCCGGGCGCAGGGGACAACTACGCCTTCTTATCATACTCCTGCAATTACTAGATTGTCTGTTATACTTATATAATAACTACCAGACTCTAGTAGCATCAAGAAATTATCAGGAACCAGCCAAATCTGAAGGATTTTTAAAAAGCTATACATAAAAATATCAAAAAGCACTCCGCTCCAATTGAACCACGGACCTCGTCATATAAATATTCTTCTTACTATATTAAGATACAGTTTCATTGTGATGTAGATACTTATCTTTACCGTGTAAATTAAGTTAATTCCTTGCCGTGTGTTTGTAGTTATTCCTGTGAAAACCATTTTTGGGGTGATGTCCAATTTATATAAACTTAACTATTGATGTGCTGATTAAGTGTCGCCAGTGTTACAACTTCGTCTAAATTCCTACAATAGATGAGAGACTATTTATGGATCTGTTCAGATTTTTATTCGTGCACGTGATAGATAAATATAATGTATACTTATAAATACTATCAATATAATCTTGAGGAACAGATTAACAGTGTTGTATAATTCTTGAGGAGCAGGATTTAATTGGTTGTCATAACTCGTTTCTAATCCTCTTGCTTAAATGGTGGAGAAGTGATGTTTAAACAGTGACAAATTTGATTTGCAAATAGTGAATATATTTTTATGGTTATTTCATTGTTACATAAGTGCGCCTAGTTCGGTGTTACATGAGTGCGCCTAGTTCAATGTTACATGAGTGCGCCTAGTTCAATGTTACATGAGTGCGCCTAGTTCAGTGCTACACAGGTGCGCCTAGTTCAGTGTTACATGAGTGCGCCTAGTTCGGTGTTACATGAGTGCGCCTAGTTCAGTGCTACACAGGTGCGCCTAGTTCAGTGTTACATGAGTGCGCCTAGTTCGGTGTTACATGAGTGCGCCTAGTTCAATGTTACATGAGTGCGCCTAGTTCAATGTTACATGAGTGCGCCTAGTTCGGTGTTACATGAGTGCGCCTAGTTTAATGTTACACGAGTGCACCAAGCTCAAAGTTACATGGCTAATTCAAGGTCAAAAGAGTGCGCCTAATTAAGTGCCACATGGGTGTGTCTATTTCATTACTACATGTCCATTGGCGCTATAAATAGAACTTATTAAGCATATATCACATCCATCTTTGTATCTTGATTTTTTACTGTTATTATCAACATATTTAATAGATAAGAAAAATGATGTACAGCAGGGTTTCCCTCCAAGGTTAATATCTTCTCAAGTAATTTTTCGAATCAACACCAAACAAGATCTGATCAGTTGCGAACCTAAAGTGATATTCTCACTTCCTTGTGACGGTCGTAAATCCAATCAATAACAATATTTTATAGCTCAAAGTTTTCTTTAAGTCACCATGATAACAGAACCAGAGTGGGCGCTTGAAGAGCACGACTGACGCATTCAGATTATAATTATAGTCGTGGTACTTGTGAACGGAACATCCTTTGCTGATTGCGAATCGTCGAACGGTTACAATTGAAGTTGAACACGCTTTCGGACCAGAACCTTTTTCGGTATTTAATGCCTACAAGTTTACATTCAGGCTTTGTTTTCGTCACAATATTTTGCCGTCACGTTTATTTTAACTAGAGATTTGAATCGGTATGTGGCCTTGGCAATGTCAGTAGAGTTTTATTGGTTTATTGGTAAAATGGAGGAAATAAAATCTAAAAACTGAAAGGGACGAGTAGTTAGGAGGGTTGACATTTAATGAGATAAGAATTTCATATGTAGAAGGAATAATTTCGTCTACACAAAGAGTGCCAAATGGTTTTATTTCATATATGCAGAATTCGGCACCTGCATACACAAAAAGCGCCAAACTTTTTAAAACACATACACGCAGAATAATTCCATTGCCATATTTAGAGTTCGGCACTTGTATGCATAAAGGGCGCCAAACTGTTTCCGTAGCCATATTAAGAGTTCGGCACAGTTATACACAAAGAACACCAAACGGTTTTTTATGGTATACATGTTGGGACGTAAGGATCATTTACGATGACACGTGCAGATACGCAAAGGGCGCCGAACGGTTTTATTTCAGTTGCACGTGAGATCATTCCATAGCCATGTTTTATTATATATGCGCGTTAGCGCGTGGGGATTATAACGTAGGCTCACGCAGAGTTCGGCACCTGTATACACATTTTATATTTCAAAATCAAATTGAAATTTTACAAGATATAGTGATGTTAGTTTGAATTATGAAAGGAGTGGATTGATATGTTGGTAATATTTTCTGGATAGAGAACGTAAATGTGTCATTCCCTTACGGACATCCTATAATTGTGGTTTCCGCGTCGTGTTAGAAAATTGTAATACAGTTTGCCCCCTGAGATCTCTGTGTAACTTACATATGATTCCCGAAACAGAAAATAATTAAAGTGATAAACAATATTACATTCCATACACTTCATCGACAGACTTATCACCTTACATATCACTCCGCGCCGCAAAATTTTGTATCGATTTTAATTTGAAACTATAAACAAACTTCTGCCAGTGTGATAAGAATGTTTACAGAGACAGCATAACAAAACTGCGTAATTTAACCGGCTTTAATGTATCTTATTTAAGATATCGTTTATCAGTTGTTATAGAATAACCACCCCTAGATGATGGTAATTAGCGTAGTTAACACGTTAAATTTCAGAAAATATCGTCATAGAGGCAAGCTTCCTGTCTGAACGCCTCTTCTTGTAGCCCCTGATTAGAATTAAGACGATGATAGAGATTCCTCGACCTGACTTATTTCTTTCCCATCATTGATGTTAAACTTTATCGCTCAGAAGACCGGATTTAATCGAAATATTTATATAGTCGTAACATCAAATAAGTCTACTGATGAAATATCTCCATTAAATACCAAGAAGATAAAATTACTCAAACATAGAAATATATATAGATCATTCTCCTATCTTTAGTGAGAATTTTTTGCATTTTATTTGATGTTTTATTTTTGAGACTTGACAAACGGCTTGAGTGACATATGTCTCTTTCTATCATACATAGTTTGAGTACACACAGTAGGAATTTGTCTATAAACACCGAATCACGCGCTGTCTTTGTCTCTCGCAAAAACCCTATGTGAGAGGGAGAGGAAGGCTGTCGGCTGTATGTGTATTAAGGTCTCACACAACTAATTCAGCCAATCAACTGGTGTTTCCGCTTGATCCAAGTCCACGGAGAAAATCTGCTTCTTAGGTTTGGCGCTATTTCCTGAGAAATGAAATGGGTACTTTCTATATACGAGGATAGTGAGTGTTGGGATTAAAATAAAAAATATACACTCTTGGTGGAAATGGAAAGACGTAGGACTCCATGTGTAAAAAGGCGTGAATTCCCTAGATGGGGGTTCCCATTCCACTGTAAATATCAGGGTTACTGTCTTTCAAGTCAAACCTATCAAATAACATCATTTTTCTATTGGAAAAATCTTCAAACATTAATTAGATATAAATTTCACAACATCTGAACTTCAGATGAGCGATAGAGGGGATGGAGTCATTCGTAATGACATATAGTGAAAATAATTAGTTGTGTGACACCTACTAAGGGTAGACATGTGGATGGCCATTCTAGAACCATGCTCTACTCCATCCCACTAATTTACAACATCAACCCCAATCCCCACCCCACGTTCTTGTCGTACATGTAGTACTGTAGGTCAGTGTAGCGTTAAACAAGAATCCATTGGATGAGGAACAACAGCTGCAGCAGCAACAACAACAACAACAACAACTAAAACAACAACAACAACAACAACAACAACAACAACAACACTGTAATCGTCAGCGCTGACGACGTTTGTGAAAGTTTTAAGAAACAACTACAACAACAGGAAGATATTTCACAAAGTGCTGATCGATAAACAAACGTAAAATTTCTTTCATCTTGTCGAACGAGCGTTTGATTGTACTTAAGGAAGCTGATAAAGGTTGTTCCTTTTGTAATTATACGTATTGATTTTAAAACTCCAATCGATACGTCATTACTGGAGAAAAATCTAAAACACTTCTATGATTAGTGATATTTTACAGTGCCTGTGCACGGAACAAATGGAAGACTTTGTGGTCTATCTAACTACGTCCGAGTGAACTTATTACTATGACGTAAGAGAGGTGAATGTTTAGATTTCAAAAACCGGTACCAGTCCCATTAGAAGCACACAGCAGCTTTTTCGGCATAGCCGTATAATATTCTTTTGGCCCCGGATATGACGCGACAGATGGCGTTACTGGTCAAGATGAAGTATGTGATTGGGCAATATAGCGGTAAATGCAAAATACAGATATGCAGTTAAAAACGAAACAAAGTTAAGATTGCATGCAAACTGAATAAGTGGATGTATTTTTCCAAATGACACATTAATAAAATTATATTTCTGATTCAAATGCAGTCTTATTATCACCAAAATGATTTGAGCAATGATTCAAACTGATATAATTTTGTTATCCGTGCTGAAACGTATTAGACTCATCCGACCAGTGCTCGAACACAAAACATAGTTTTTTGTTGTTTTATTTCCAATACCTATTTAAAAGTTAAAGTTTAATTGTGATTATACAGGACAGACTTACCGTTAGTAATTTCAAGCCTATCACCGTGACTTTTGCACGTTGGTTTATTTTTGACAGCAGGTCACATGACACCTGTGCAATGGCGGGTATTTACGTAAGTACAGATCAGTGCTCGAACACCCCTATAAAACTTTTGTTTTCAGTTTTTTTGTGGTTAAGTCGGTTATATTGTAATATACATACATCCTTTCTTAAAAAAATATTGTTCAGATTATCAAACATCCCGTGGGATAAAAATAGATCGGAACACAGCGGAAGCTGACATTTTGGACCAGTGCGCATATCTTCCGATTCAGATCATAGTAGCATTGACGAGTAAAGATGTCCCATACCTATTATATATTGCTAGAAATGTCAAAACTTATTCCTCTTGTCTACATCTGGTACACAACCATTGGTACTTGTCGACAATCAAGCTAAGGTCAACCTTTGTTGGGACAAGTGACGGTGGTACCACCTGTCGCACCCAACTCAGAATCCGTCTTCGTCCGTCATTTTGATATTTTTTTCAAAACTGTGTCAGATCTACATTTGAATCATTACTTTTCTTTTAAATTATGTATTTTGCTATAATTCTTTCAAAATACAGATTTTTCCATGAATGCTAACCTTTCCGGAAACGATGTTTGTTTGATGATATTTGATTGTACACTATATGATTACCATTGTTGTCTGCTCAAATTTGGATTATCGTCCTTGATAGAGAGCTATCGCTATCGGAGGTAAGAAAGTGCTGTTACACCCCATAATAAGAATTACAGAAATTCATAAAGTTTTGTCAAGTTAGTTCTACCAGAAATTATTATATCAGGATTTGAAAAATGTTGTTAAAATGTGATAAGCCTAATCACCTTTTGAACAACTGGGCCTAGGACGGATTTTCATGGGTCGCCTATTAGATCTAAAAAGCAGTGTTAATCGAAGCCACTACAAGGCATACACGCAGTAGACTTCGACAATGATTTTTTTACCAAGGTCGTTCCTCTCGGTGTGTAATGGTATATGTAGAATACGAGGCTCGCGACCTATGACCTCTTATGCAGACTGCCCCACGTGACATGGTCTATGGTGGATACTTCATGGGTGGTTATTGCTACGTAAATTGTGGCATGCCAGCATTGAGGTCTGAAAACATTAACATCAAAGAGCGTGAAGCTATTTCCATTGCTCTGTGTAATTGGAATGTTTCCACGTCTTATACAAACTCGTCATTATTC
The DNA here is from genome assembly GCF_902652985.1 of Pecten maximus. NCBI lineage: Eukaryota > Metazoa > Mollusca > Bivalvia > Pectinida > Pectinidae > Pecten > Pecten maximus. The sequence goes on from NC_047024.1 coordinate 42,893,308, forward strand.
ACACAGATAATCATTATGTCACAGCATGGATAAATGTGGTCTCGTTCGCCGACTCTTGCTCTGGTTATTCCCGTACCATAAAGTATCTTTGCTGCCTTTCTTCCTAGATCATGTAACTTTCTTGTGGATGCGTGAAGCAAACAAACTGAGTTTAACTTACATTGAAATGAAAAAGAAGCTCAATAAGAAATTGTCTGTTTTACTTCGCAGAAGTAATTATTTTGCAATTGAAAGATAGGAAGCCACCCTGCCGTCTGTGAAAACTCCATACAAGTACATTTAGTACCCTCGTCAAACTTCATGTTGATCCAACAGTATCTCGCTCAAAATTGATAACGTCAATAACTGTCAACACCCACCCCTGTGTAGTAAGTGGTGACTACCTCACTAAACAACATACGAGAACCCCGTCCCATGCCACCTAAATTGTCCAGACACGACACCACAGGCCGGCACGTTTCTCAGCTTCCTGAATCACACCAACCGGCGCGGACAATGTGCGCCTAATCACACATCTCGGACCTTCAACTAAGGTTACGTGGCGGTTTGATATACAGGTTTTGCTTCTCTCTTTCTTCACAGCGTTGCTGTGTTGTGTTCAGGCTCAATACTCGCTTGTATCTCCCTTTAGGCGAGTCTTGACCTATCCAGCAATTGCGTCCACTGGGCCGGACAGCTCCATGAGACGATATTGACACGGCATGAGGGGGGTCCTTTCTTGTGTCGAACTAGATAGTTCTATATGATATCATAGACATTTTGGACCAGGTGAGGATGATCTATTTGACCAACCACAGTGTTACGCCGTATAGACCCCCCCCCCCCCCCCCCCCCCCCCCCCCCCCCCCCCCAGTCATGACTGGTTGGCCCTCAAATATGCGGCGTCGAGGGTACATCAATGCCAGAAATTGTAACGTTTTGTATTGTTGCTTTGACGTCATCAAGATGTTCTTAACAGAGGACCCATCGTCTCCGATTTGGATGAGAAGGAAATTTCACCTCGCTTACAGCGCGGACACATCCGTGCAGGATAAGAGAATATTAAATCGGCCACGTGTATTTTCAAGAGAGAGATCTTTGTCGACGACTGACATTCTGCAGCAAAAATATCGTTCAAAGCAAGAAAAGCTGTCAGATGCCTTATATTTATCACCAGTGAAAAGTTAGCATTGAAAAGTATATTGAACGTTTCCTCAGCGGGCCGGGACTTCCTTTGTACGTGTAAAACACAAATTTACTTTACACCTGTGTAATTGATTACCATGTTGGTTTCCTATATCACTTCTGTTTTTCTTTAGTCTAAGATAACGCGACCGAAGACATCACGTGGTTTTATATATTTCTCCCACGAGATCTGCTGTGAAGGTATCAGTGTTAAGATGTCAAGGAAATGGAAGTTATGTGATTACAGACATGTCAGAGTTAGAGTTTATTGTTGACAATCTCCAACATTTTTTATACCCGATGTCATACATTTGTCAATTCCGTTTAGTTCGAGTTAAAGTTCGACTTAAAGAAAAACGTAAGGGTATACAAGGTGTTAACCTACAATCTGAACTCAAAGATGATGTACCAAATCTACTTTATTTATTCAGTCAGGTCGTGCCTTCCTTTATTGGGTCGTATCAATTGTACCGGTACGAATCTGCTGTATTCCAAATGGAATTCTGATGTTGAAAACTCTTCAAAAGCTACGTGACCGAATTTTTATTATATAAAAGAACTGTGTTTTGAGAAATACCTTTATGTTTTAGATGTGAAAAATGCAAAAAAATGTTTTGTTAATTTAGAATATATATTCATAAATTACTAATTGAAACCGACAGGTGGGAAATTAAGGATGGAGCTGAAAGGATATGTAATTTATGTAGAAGTAATAAAACTGGTAATGAATTTCATTATATTTTAGAATTTAATATAAAAAGAAGAAATTTACTTGGTAAATATGCTACTTTGAAAGAGTTAATATTTTGGAGCATTCTTCTGTTATGAACTGTTCAAATATAAGAAAGCTCAGAAATGTATGTAAGTTTATCAAATGTATAAATGACAAAGTCTGTTCTCCTGTGTAAATCAAAACCTACAATATATGCTGTTCTGAACACACAAATATATGTATATCATATTTTTTAATGTATTATATCTGTATATTGAATCATAATGGAACGCGCTGTTCCACCAGAACTGAATCGAAATTGGATCCAAGATTGCGGAACTTTGATTTTTCATTTGTGATACAAATGTACTTTTTATCAAAAAATAGATGAGAACTCTTCAATTGTGATGAAATAAAATAGCTTATATAAGTTTGAAGAAACAATTCACGTATTGATTTCACAACCGGTACATTGCAAAAAAATATCGGTTTTTATGTTTAAAGAGAGGAACGGCCGCCATCTTGGGAACTCACTTGAAATTCAATTACGTTCCATTTACGATTCCGTGCCAGTTTGGTACAACTGGTACGATCCCGATAATGGAACACACACAGATTCCACTGTTCAACATGTTCATGTGGTATGAAAATGGCCAAACCTGCATTAAAGGCGTGACCTGAATTCTATCCAAAACCTGTCTATAAAAGCCACTTGTTATGTTCCCAAGGTAACACAGTTCATTGGTAATGAACTTGATTTCTTGATTATCATTTATAGGCAAATTAGACAGCAGCATATCTTTGAGTTATTCCCAGAACTGATTGCAGTCATGATTGTTGTCTTTCGTTTTTCTATATGATACATTTGCACCAATCTGATAACACAAAGAAATCCCTCATATCGACAACAAAACCAAAGGTTTCTGACGTTTTATCAGCCTTTTAAAAATCTAATATTGGCCGACTAACGGATTAGTCGGCCCATATCAGATTTCGTTAGTCGGCCAATATCAGATTTCGTTAGTCGGCCAATATCAGATTTCGTTAGTCGGCCAATATCAGATTAATCGACAACATGTTAAAAAGTTGCGGCAAAATATTTAGACTTGTATGCTGAATTGTACAGTTATGTGAAATACACAGAACTGTTTTGAGGTAGATGAGGAATATTGATATGATGAAAAACGTCCATGTCCCGAAAATCGACGCCTGGTGGCGCTGAAAGCGCCTGTATCTCTACGGTCCGTGTACCATTGTTGGTATCCATGGTATTGCAACACAAAAAAAAACACATAACTATGCCCTTGTTACACGCAGGGATCTGAGAATTTGTTACAGTTTACGCGTTTTTGGACCTTCCCTAGCGTATATAGCACATGTTCAGACCTTTTGGTGGCTAGATTAAAATTCGGTAAAAATGACACCCCTGATGTTCATTATAATATTATAGGGAAGGTCCAAATACACGTAGACTGTAACAAATTCTCAGGTCCCTGTGATATACAGTACGGAAGGTCATACATACATTTAGACTGTAACAAATTCTCAGGTCCATGTGATATAGGGAAGGTCCAAATTCACGAAGACTGTAACAAATTATCAGGTCCCTGTGATATAGGGAAGGTCCAAATTCACGAAGACTGTAACAAATTATCAGGTCCTTGTGATATAAGACAGGTCCAAATCCACGCAGACTGTAACAAATTATCAGGTCCCTGTGATATACAGTACGGAAGGTCATACATCATTTAGATTGTAACAAATTATCAGGTCCCTGTGATATAGGGAAGGTCCAAATACACAAAGAATGTAGCAAATTCTAAGGTCCCTATGATATAAGACAGCTCCAAATCCACGCAGACTTTAAAAATTTTTCAGGTCCCTGTGATATAGGTGAGGTCCAAATACACGTAGATTGTAACAAATTCCCAGGTGCCTGTGTTGTTACACTGCTGATGTTTGCTAGTTTGTTGACATATATCTTCAACCATTCCTGGATCCAAACAGCCTACAGTTAGGTAACGGATAAACCGAAACTTCTACCGTGAAAAATATATGTATTATAGCATCTATGTATATGTTGGCCGTGGGATAGGAATCCAAGATAGCCAAGTCCCTGTGTCAAAAACCGTGCTTGAAGTCTTAAATAAAGTCTCATTTTGTTTATGAAAACTTAATTCTTACTTAAAGCGTTTCGTGTACCTTCTTTCGAAAAAATATTTGCTTGAAAGCCTAATGTTACCTTTTTGTGTTAATACCCGGAAGCGCGTTTTATGTGGCGTCAATATTACACGAGTTGGGATGCTTTTGAGTCATGTGAATAGTGAAGGAAAGACAACTCTGACACAAAATTCTAAGTCTAGTCTAAGCGCAGAGGGGTACATTGTTTTCTGTGTCGCGTGAAACGTTGCAAAATAACGAAAATCAAAAACATTCTCAAAAATGAAAACTTCATTAAACAAAAATATTTCTTCAAAGATATTGCTTTATATTCATAAAAGTGCGAGATCTATTCAAAATTCCATTTTTAAAAATTAATATACGGTAATAACTATTGATATTCATCTATAACGTGTACTATATATTTAAAACTGAAATGAATATTGAAACAAATTAAGTTTTTATTGTAAAAATAGAAAAAAACATTTGTTCTATAGATAAAATATTTGTTCAGTGTGCAAAAAATTCTATGTGGTCAAAAATGTTACATGGTGCGACAGTGTGAAATGACACCACAGGGACTTTCGTTACGGAGTATCTGATATTGCAAGTTATGAACAAATAATTGATATTTAGGACCATATATATATATATATATATATATCAAAGATTTTATTTTCTAGAAATGCTAATTTGATTTTTGAATGGCTAGCAAACAGTTTTGAATATTTACTTAATTTTTTTAACCAAATGTTTGTGTTATGAACTTTTTTTCATTGTTAAGAAAAAAACTTAGTCTTAAGAACATATATATAAAGAGGTATGGCATATATTGGCCTGTTTCGACCTAACGGTGACCGTTTTCATAATTAAAAAAATAAATGTTCAAAACTGAGTTTTTGAATACAAACCATAAATCTATAACATACAAAAGATTCTTATTTGCGAAAATTAGTTTGTTCATTGCAATGGATATTTCATAAAATGACCGTAAAGTTGCATCATCGGGCTATTTGCAACTTTCGAGGGGGGTTTTCCTGCATTCATATCATTTTTTGACATAGAGCGCATCGGAAGACCAACTTATACAATGTCTTATTTTATTCTATGCACCAAAAGACAACTAAAATCCTATTCTTAAAAAGTGGTCCTCCGATGCGCTGGTATAGCAAAATTGAAAAAAACGTAGTTGATAAAATATTTTAATTTCAGCATTAACTAGACTGACTATAACTGATAACATAAACTTCACATTCCTGTCAGTTCGCATAGCTCATATGGTAGAACAATCGCTTATCAACCCGAAGGTTCGGAGTTCGAATCACTAAAATGTATCGTATTAATATTTTGTTATGTTTCTAAGAATGATACCTTTTAAATTTTCTTGGTCGTATTTGAAAGATATTTTCAACATTAAATGCATATTTAATATGAAGTATTTAGTATAAAGATAGAAAGGTTGAGATAGAAATTTTCCACTTGGATAAAAAAAGAGTGAAATCATAACCTATTTACTACGTATCATTCAAAGTAACATCTAAATGAACTGCAGGTCAGGGCACGGATCAAAAAGTTGTCTTCCTTCGTCATTTGTGTTACTATGTTATATATCTATTTATTAGCACAATGTATCATATACACTATGTGTTGGTGATCCGAGGATATAGATTTGAATTTCCTGTCGTAGTTTTACCGAGAGAAATATTTATAATATATGTTCAATTCGTATCCATGTATGTAAATACATTGCGATCCATGTTTCCATATCATCTTATAGACGACTTCCACAATGATCATGTCAGGGTATCGGGCCGACCATCACTGCGCCATTGAAACGTTCTGTTTAACAGAACGCCGATGTGGCGCAGCGGTATAAGCTGCGGGTGTTTCTGGCTGGGCGATTGGGTGACGTAGATCGTGAGTTCGAGGCCCGGTCAGGGCACGAGTCAAAAAGTTGTCTTTCTTCGTCTTTTGTGTTGCTAAGTTATATATATATATATAATTATATAGGAATTGCCAGAGTTGGGGAGCCCTGTGTTCAACCCCCTTAACAATGGTGTGTCCTCTATTTCTTTATATTCATAAACTTGTGATAACCATAACCATACATATTCTATTTACACTCTTAACTCTAACGCCAGACCAGATCTTCATACATTTTTTATTACTGATCTGTTAGGGGATGGTAGCCTTAAACATGGAACGTCAAATATATTGTCAACATAAATTTCCGTGAAAATAAGTCTCTCTTAAAAGCATATTCTGTTCCTATTAAGAAAGCATGACGTCATTTTTACGTAAGGGTGCAACATAATTCCTAAGTGTGCTGAACCAGTATCTACAGCTTAACATTTATATGTAGACACTGTAATTGTACAACACTAAGAGTCTGTTAAGCTATCAATGCTTAAATTTAATTTATCCAATGACGTATAAGATGCACGGTGTGACCAATATACAAAATTATGTAATAGATGTTTAGTCAGGTTCACTAGACGACAACGCCATGAATACTTATGGATGTTTTGAATTTAAAGTTTATGAAAGTTTAAATAAACTAAAAGAACCTAACACTACTTTGGATTCAAAGACACGAAGGAGTTCAAGGTAACGAATTTGTTGACAGTGAAGCAAAAATACTTGAAATCTCCAACAAACAAATATTACACTACCATATACAGATTTCACTTCTGTAAAGCCGCTAAAAATAAATGACAACAACGCTGGTCTCTTGAGACAAGCAACAAAGTACAACCGAAACTTAATGCATTCATTCCCAGTTGAAAATATCGTAGAGAGGAATTTGTCCCCGCTCGGCTCCGTACTGGGCACACATATCCTACTCATTCGTCCCTTTTAAAACGAGGAGATTCACCGATATGCCATGCATGTGACACTGAAACTACAGTGAAACATTTTTAATGGAATGTTTCGTTTTTAAACACATTTGTGATAGCTACTACCCACGCTTCCCATATGTTTGTTTAAAATAAGATGAATAAATCTATCACCATGCCCTTTATGACCACAGCAGTCGACGGGCCGTTAAACCGAAAGAAACAAACAAAATTATGTAATGGCATGATTTGAATAAATGGGGTTGAAATAGAAAAAAAAACCCTCTTCGTTGACTTAAACGATATGGTGAACTGTAGTATGACCATACATTTCTGATACAGCAGATTAGACATTCCTTTTTTTCTGCGATATACCTAAAGGGATCACGGGAACGACGCCGTCTCTCGCTCACGTGCTTTAGTTTATATAACGTGTAGTAGAGTGATTTAATGTAGTTTTTAATAAAATATATAAAACATTGATGCTGTGTTATATGCAGTATGCACTTCCGGCGTGAGACAGTGCGGACGTGCATGTCGGAGCTCCGATATGCACGGTCTTATTCTACGAGTTATGAACGTTTTTTGGTGTTGTATACCATGTTGGAGTAGTTATAAATCTGTAACTAATTACTATGCCTCCGAAGAAACGTGTCAAGGGTACAAATGCTAAAAAAGCCAGCGAAAGTGACGACCCACAGGTGAGCAGTACTGCATATAGTGGTAATCCATGCATGAACAGTGATAACGTGTACACGTGTACACGTGTAATACCAATATGTCGTGTCCACCTCCGGCCCCCAGCCCGGGCCCTATGTTTCAACCACAAAGTTCAAGTTCTTCAAGTTCTTTATTACTTTAAACCACATGGTTTATCAGTATATAAATTACATGTACAACAAGTTCTCACAGTCCTCACAAACACTCGCACACCCACACTGATCCACACATACCCACCCACTCACACTGATCCACAGACAAACTCTCACACACCAATCCACACATGTACACTACAGCACATACACACCTATACCCACACACTCACACTGAACCACACATATGAACACCGGTCGGTTACATCTAGAATAGTGTAGAGGAATATCTCTCACACTTCAATAATTAAGTACATTGTTTTCACAAATTACAAATTCTGCCATGGAAATTACAAAAGTGCATAGGGGATTACAAACATGTTGTAGTTATATATTCTAGACATTTATATATCAATAACATATATATTAGCAAATTGCTCAATACTAAGTAATTTCGAAAATACGTACAACACGTACTATTCAATATTCAGCCTAACATTGTAACAGGCGGTCTCGTTTCTTATTACTTAAGGAAATGAATTTCGCCAAATTTGCCATATCTTTTATGTTATCAGTGCACAGTAGTTTAATAAATTTATACATGCTTGGTCTAGTAAAATAATATTTTTTTATGAACTTACTTCTCAACTCTTTAAAGCATTGACATTTGATTATAAAATGAAATTCATCTTCTATATCTCCGTTATTACAAACATTACATTTCCTAAGGTTACGTGATATATTATTATAACGTCCAACCTCTACTTTTAACCTATGTGATGACATCCTTATTTTAATTATTTCTTTTAAATGTTTTGAATCTATAGGCATTGCTAAGTATTTTTGTAGACAAAAATTATCAGTTTTAAGTTTAAACATATTTTATTGACATAAAATGACAAAGGGATTGGTCGGTAAGTTTTGCCAACTTATTGATGACCTTTCCCGCATAAATGACATATGATAATATACAGTGGTCACATGATGATATGTACAAATATTCAACAATATGATAAACAAAAGATGATTTATGAATTGTCTTTCTTAAAAAAAAAAAAAAAAAGGTTATATTTTATTAGGGATGGAAAAAGAGAGAGAGAATGAGAGACAGGCAGGAGGAGAGAGAGAGAGGGGGGGGTGACAATAGTTTTGTATAGCTTGCAACAATTAAAATTAATGAACTGAGATTGTGTTTCCGATCCTTCCCGACACAGACGACACTTGTTACACTATTCACTTTCCAATCTTTCAGCTGTTTCAAATGTTCATCACATCCCGTGCGTAAGTGGCTTTCTCCTGGTTCCGTCCGCTCTTCCAGTTAACTACGTTTCTCAAGTGCCGTTTGGATCCGGAAGGACCAGAAATATAACCTACATTTTTAGATGGATTCAATTGATCCATTGTTGTCCTTACACTATATATAAAGTACGGATAGATAGGACACTTTTGAAGCAAGTTTATGAACTAATAAGATTAAGAAAAGGAGAGGAAAAAGGGAGGGGGAGTAAGAAACGGCAGCTAGTCGAATCTACCCGACCTTCTCAGGAAGTTTTGCACAGCTTTGGCGATTTTTACATTGTCATTTGGTGAAATATTAGGATCACCTTTACAAAGAACATCGATGTTGGCAGGACCGTACCATGATATTTCAGTAATAAGTGTTCTTCTTAAATTGGCATACAAAGGACAGATAAGGAAAAAATGATAGCAATCTTCACAGGGATGCCCACATTGACACTCGGGTGAATCTACGAGATTAGCTCTAAAAAGATCATAGTTTAGTGTGCTAGCTCGATTTCTCAGTCGACTGTGGATAATATTTAAATTCCTAGGTCCATAGTTTATAAAATGCTTACTATATAATATATTGTTTGCTGTCATAGATTTCTTTACATTTGACTTAAAAGAACTTAGAGAAGGCGAGTTTCTAATAGTGATATTCAAGTCGTTCCAGAGTTTTGACGTAGAGGGAAAGAAAGAATTGTTTGAAAGTTGTAAACGAAAGTGTTGTTCTCTCAAAAGATGTGCATTTCGCAAATTGTATGGAATTATATTTCCAATATACATTGGCAATAAGTCGACGAGAAAAGTAGGTGACAAATTATTAACTATAGAATAGAATAAAGACAGTTTCCGAGCATCCCTTCTCTTCGCAAGGGGTAACCAGCCGGTTTCTTGATATAAGAAATCTTTTTTTGTGAATATGGGCAGCCCTGTAACTATTCTCGCAGCTTCTAAATTTATTTTTTCCAATAGCAATAAATTTGTTGTACCACAGTTGTCCCATACTTCGCAGGCATATTCGAGTAGAGGTCGAATATAAGTAAGATACATTTTTTCTAATGTATTTCTATTTAGGATAAGTTTTAATTTACGAAGTGTGGCTATATATTTATTAACTTTTTTAACCATATATTCAACATGGATATTCCATTTACAATCATTAGAAAAAACGACACCTAAGTGTTTATGTTGGTTAGTGATTTGAATTGGGGTATTGTTGAATGTTAAAGATGGGATAAATGGAAGTTGCCTATTTGAGATAACCAGGGCCTCAGTTTTAGTAGGATTAAAGGACATTAGCCATTCTTTAGACCAGACTTCAAGTTTAATAAGATCTGCGTTTGCGTCTGCTTCAATAGTGTTTAAGTCATGGGACGAATAAGAAAGAGAGGTATCATCTGCAAAGAGTCTAGATAGGGAAGAAAGTTCACATGAAATATCGTTTATATAAAGAAGGAAGAAAAGTGGACCTAGAACTGATCCTTGAGGGACACCAGCATTTATAGTCTTACGCGAAGATATAGAATCATTAATAAAAACTGATTGTTTTCTGTTCGACAGATAACTAGTTATCCATCTTAGAAGAGGTCCTGAGATACCATAATTGTTAAGTTTATGTAGAAGACCTTTGTGCCACACACGGTCAAAGGCCTTTGAAAAATCACAAAAAATTAAAATCGAATGCTCATAATTTTCTAATGATGTAATTATTGAATGATATAACTCGATAAGTTGATGTGTTGTGGAATGGTTTGGTAGAAACCCGGACTGATATTTATAAATAAGGTCATTTTCGATTAAGAAATTATAAATATGTTTATGTACTACACGCTCAAATAGTTTACCTATACAACTTAGCAGTGAGATAGGTCTGTAGTTGGAGACAATGCTTGCGTCATTAGCCTTAAAAATAGGCATGACATGCGCAATTTTCCAATTGTCAGGATATATAGAGGAAGACAAAGAATAATTAAATATAAAAGATAGCGGTATAGCTATTTCACTGGACAGTAGTTTTAACATTTTGTGGCTAATTCCGTCAGGGCCAGACGCCTTATTAACATCTAGATTATTTATAATATCTTCAACTTCACTGTAATCTATATGTATTTCTGATAAAATAGAATCAGTCCGCCTCTCAAAAGCTGGCAATGGTTTATCTATATCATTTTCAGGTAAAGTACACACAGAGCTAAAGTAATTGTTTAGTAATTCACATTTTCTATCATTGTCGTATATTATTTCGTTTGTAGTACTATCTAGTAAAGGGGATATATCTGGGGTTTTTTTACTTTTAAGAATATTCCCAAGAAGTTTCCAATACGTCTTAGGACTGTTAGTACTTTTATCTATAACTGTATTTATATTATCATAAAATATTTCTTTAGCCCTCTTGATCATATTGTTTACTCTATTTCTCATATACTTATATTTATTTTTGTTCGACTCGGTTCTATTATTGAACATTATTTTTTTAAGTCGATCTCTTTTTCTCATATTACGTCTAACTATTCCATTCATCCACGGTTTATCACTATCGCGTACTACTATTTCTTTGGACGGTATACATTTGTCAACGGCATCAAGGAATTGCTCAGTAAAGAAATTACACATTTCATTGACATGTGATAGGTTCGCAAATCTGTCAAGCCATGGGATACTATTAATCATGACTTTCAGTTTATCAATATCAGTCTGATCATACAGCCAAACCTTTCTTTTAAAATAATGTTTAATTTTGACAGGGATATTTATAATTGCAAAAACAGCATCATGGTCACTGATGGTTCGCTCAATTTCAATAACATCAGAAAAAACGACATTAACAGTATCACTTACAATGATCGGGTCAAGTAGTGTAGAGGAGGTATCGGTTTGTCGAGTAGGTTCGGTAATAACATTAGTTAAATTATAATTGGACAGGATATCACACAGATCACCTCTGATAGGCTTTAAAAAATCAATATTTAAATCACCAGTAATTATTATATTGGGCGTTTCTTCGAAAGCAATATCAATCGAGTGTCGTAAATTCTGCCACAAACCAGTACCAGTATAAGAGGGTGGTCTGTATACGTTACAAATTAGATACAAGGTATTACGAAATTTAATTTGAGACCATATTGTTTCATCGTTACCAAATTCAAGATCGATTCTTCTCTTGGCTACAAGTGATTCAGAAAAATATATGGCAACCCCTCCCCCAAACATGTTTCGATCTTCACGAAAGGGTTCAGAAAAACCACTGATATTAATATCGGAGTTTGGAATGGAGTTATCGAGGTGGGTCTCAGTTATACATACAATATCAACATCATCTGTTAGGGAGCACAAATGTTGAACCTTATTTCTTAAACTTCGGATGTTTAAATGGAGCAAACTAATGACACTGGTAGCCGAACTGCTATTAGAGTTGGGCCCGGGATTTGGGTGAATATCCCCAGCTATTAATAAAACAATTAAGGTTACATTGTATGGATGATGGATGTAATGGGACAACTGTAGTAGCAAAATATATATCCTATGGAGACAGTTCAGATTGGAGATAGCTGTTTTAAAAACTTTGGAGAAATCATTATTGAAGACAAATGTGACTGGTATACATGCCAACTTACAATAGAAACATCCTATGGCAGCTCTCCAGGCGCAAACATCATTACCTGTCATGGAGGGTCAAAAATAAAATTCTCTAAGCATTGATGGAGGTCTGCCATAGGTGACCGCGGTGCATACGTATATACTGGGAAGGAGGGGGAGACCGAGCCAAGCGAAGAAAGTACACAGAGGAAAAGGAAAAAGATGAATGCCATTCGGAAGGCGAGGCAGACAAATGTAAAAGGAGGTAATAAAGAGAGAAGAAGATAAACAAGTACAGGTAAGTACAGGTAAGTTACAGCAGATACTCAATGGAGTATCCGGGTTGTATGGTGGGTATTATGTTAAGACATATTGATACAAATGAAACGTGGACATTGAAAATAAATTGAATAAAAAAATATATATAGTTATGTTGGGAATATATCATTCGGTTGTATACTTAGTAGATACAATGAATAATGATTTAATTAAAATTTGCCAAAAGAGCAATGATCAACACTAGAATACTAAATTTTAGAATAGTTCCTCACGATTGCTTTACAAGAACTGGTAGCACGTAAGATTTAAACAAGACTGACTGTAGCAGAAAACCAGCTAGACACTAGAACGTTTTACGGTGCACTTATCAAAATTTTGAACTTATTGCTTTCAAACAATTAGACTGATATATACATTGTTCATATTTACATTAACCATATTTAATTGATATAATATATTGTAACTATATACATGTCACGGCTAAATGAAATCACGCACGTGGGCGTGCACCCTCGATACTCATGCACACACGTGTACACTGTACCTTACTCACACATCACATATCTTACCTGCTTGCATTGTATTTACATTTGACATAGGATTTGAACATGTCAGAAAGACTTGAAAAAAATACAGCTTACATATTCAATAAGTTATTATTGTGTAAGCATTTTATGTCTAAGTTGTCACACTAAAGCAGTATGCATCACCAAACGCCATCTGGATAAATGCAATCAGGCAAGGTATGCTTGAGTAAACACTACAGCAAAGGCGCACACATACACTAGTATGTCTTCCACGACGTCCGAGCGTTTCAGACATCAATTACCGAGATCAATTACATTTACTGACATTACTGCACGCGTACGTAAAATAATCTATCATCCAGAAGGTGAGACTGGGGCAACCCGAAGTCAGTGGTTTATCTTATTGAGACACTAGCAATAATAATGGTAATATGAAGGCAACAACACAAATTGGTCGAAACAATTCGACTTATATAGTGGAATGAGTATTATATACGAGGTAGTAAAAAAAATTGTTCTCACAAAGATTACAATGTAATTTACAGATGTACGTTGTACCTTATTTTAGACGATCATACACACGGTTACCGATTACAACATCTCATCTAAGATTAGTATACCTATGGTTTATAAACACATTTACAAATTGTCACAACACAATATATCTATATTCATTGCAGAGACTGTTCGATACTTCAAAAATCATAGCAAACTGCAGGATGGAATCATTGGGTTGCAGAAACGACGTTTGGATTTGGGCGATACTGAGATTCAAGTGCCGTCACACACGACTCGGACTTGATTAGAACTTTTTGAGAAAATTCGCTTACTTTATAAAAAATGCGACCGTCCATTGTCCACATGGAATAAATATGTTTGTCTTTGCGCAGTTTGTTGAGTCGGCCTACAAGGGAGGATCTGTGTTTTGTCAGACTTTCGGTAATAAAAATGTTATCAGCTTGATTTTTGCACAGTTTTTTATTCTTAAACACATTGTATCGGTCTGAGTAGCGGACGAAGCGCGCGATGACCGTCGTTTTTCCATTCCTGACTCCTCCAAGGATATGGGTCCTGGAAAGGTCGTTGCGGCTGATGTTGACGTCAATTTTCCGAGCAATGTCGATGACTGCCTGATGGGTATCAAAGGCCGAAATATCACCTCTAGGGACTGGGACGTTGTGGAACTTAAGGGTAATGCACATAGCAAATTCTGCCAAAATGCCTTGCTAAAACTATAAGGAAATAAATAATGTTTTAAAAAAATCCATGATGAAAACTGAAATCCCATATATTAACACCTTATAATACAAGAATGATTCCCAAAATGTTTAGGTTATGTGACATTTTGAGGGTAAAAACTCAAAAAAATATGCATTTCTGGAAAAGTTTTAAGGCTCTCAAAATATGGTAAATAAATAAAGCATCTTTTTTGAATAATAAAGTCATATCTATAATGAAGTTCGTGCCAGCCCGTTTATATAAAAAAAATTGGCCAGTATCCACAACACAGCACAAACTTTTTTGTGTGTCAAAGATTTGAGTCGTGTTGTAGTCGGTATTTCCAAATTTGTACCCTCAATTTACAGTACTAATCGAGGCCGATCACAGGCCATACCATCTTAATTATGCATTGAACATGAAATTTAAACCTTAAACTTGTTATTCGTGGGTCACATTGTTGGATTGCATCTATTCGATCACTTTTGTGGCCTGTTCTTGAAAAGCCGTAATTACGTTGTTCCACTTCCTGTGCGGCATCTTGTCGCGCAATAATATATAGTTGTATTTTAGTAGAAATGTGGATTAAAGTGTTGTTGTACTTATTTGTTATATGATTTTGATTCATCATATTCCAAACCATTGAAATGTTTATATGTGGTGAAATGTCAGTGTGATTTAGATATAAATAACAATTCAATTTCATAAATTTTCTTATAGCGGAACTACTTCCGGAATTGTGTGTCCGGTTGTGCTTCGGCTATTGATACATCAACACGACGAGTAAACATGAGGTTTCTTACAAAACCACGATATTAATCAACGATGCAGTATTTATGAATATATATAGGTAAGTAAAATGTAACCTTATCCATTACTGCAAACATCCGATCGTTTGTTTTTAATGTTATATGAAGGAATACAGGTAAGGTTTTGACATTGTGACATGCGGGTGTTACTTGACAGTACCGCATATTCAGATATGTTTATAGTGTGCAATATTGCTTCCAAAAATAATATAAATACAAATTCAACATTTATATAATATATAATTGCTATAGAATAGTCATGAGTTGCTAGTATGTTTTTTATCAATTAATACAAACCAAACGAAGAATGTACGGAGTGCCATAAGTGACACGTGTAATATCAACACTGATGAAGTTCGTGTAATGTTTGGTGTACATGTGAAGACTACAGGTTTTGTATGTTTGTGGGATGGTATGATACACTTTTATAAGAAAAGGAATGGCAAACAAATCCAAAACACACAACAAAACGCCATTTGGTAAAGCAACAGGAAAATATTCCATTCAAAGAAAATGGAAAAGAACAAAATACTATACAGTAAAAGCTAACTGTGACAGAAGACCAGTATATAAGGGCCAAACATATAGATACAAAAACAAATTGACAATATTCAGAGACAGATTACTAAAGCATTACAACATCAGGGCTAAAACAAAGAACAATGCGGTGAAAAAAACATATTTTAATCATGATTTCCAAGACTTGTATAGCATACACAAGGTACTGGTGGATTCAGAGGATGGTGGGTTCAAATACAGAATCAAACGGGTCAGTTCAACTGAATATGATGGGTACAGATTGGTCAGTCTGAACCAGTTTCAAGATTTTCTGGCAACAACTACCTTGCACTCGATGCATTGTAATGGTCTTCGTGTTTTGAATAAAGTATGTCCAAATGTACCTCCTTTGAAACTGATACGTGAAATTAGAAGCAATGGGTTGGCAAGTATTATCCTCACAGAGTGCCAAGGATGCAAACAGACATTTAAATTTCAATCAAGTGCACAGTTACCATTGTCTAATAATACCATGAATACTAGTAGTAAACATTATGATATTAATGTCCGTGCAGTATGGGGAACGATGGTGACGGGAGGTGGTCTTTCTCAATTAAATGAGTTCTTGGGAACAGTAAATGCACCAGGAATGTCACAGAGCACATTCACTACTATCGAACAGGAGATAGGAGATTTATGGGGTGAAATTCTGCAAAAGGAAATGCTTGAGGCGGGTGCAGAAGAAAGACGCATTGCCATTGAGAAGGGAAATTATGACGATGGAATACCTTGCATATCAGTGGTTGCTGATGGAGGCTGGAGCAAGCGCTCCCACAAACATAGTTACAATGCCCTGGGTGGGGTTGCAGTTATCATTGGCGCAGAGACGGGAAAGTTGCTCCATATTGGAGTCAGGAATAAACATTGTTACCTCTGTAATAGAGCAGACACCACCCATACACATCCACCTCCTCATAGATGTTTTTGTAATTGGAAAGAGAGTTCACAGGCAATGGAGGCTGACATAATTGTTGATGGTTTTTTAAAAGCAGAAAAGGTCCATGGAGTAAGGTATACGAGACTCATAGCTGATGGTGATTCATCTGTTTACGCTAAAATCCAGGAGAAAGTGCCAGTGTGGGGACACCATGTTGCGAAGATAGAATGCGCGAACCATGTTTGCAAATGCTTGCGAACAAATCTTGAAAAACTGGTTGCTGATAATCAGTACTACAAAGGTAAAGGAAAGCTATCGAAGACAGCAAGAATGAGAATTGCAAGTTGTGTTAGAAGTGCCATTCGAATGCGATCCAAAGAAACAAATAAAGCAGAAGCTGTACGCAAACTTCAAAAAGATATACACAATTCAGTCCATCATGTATTTGGAAACCACATTAATTGCAGTGACTTTTGTAAGGCCAGGGATTGTAATAATGTGTCTCTACAATCAAACATAGAAGTTAGTAGCAACAACGTTGACAATACAGCAGAAGAAACAATACCAGATGTTCTAGAAGAAGTCACTGATATATGGGCAGAAACATTGAATGCCAATGAGGAAGAACTGTCCAGAGGGGATTGCAATATATTAGAGACATTGGATTCGATGATGCTTAAGGATATCAGCAACATATTGGAAAGAGTAGCTGCCAAATCATCAAGATTACTTGGAAACACAACTACAAATCTAGCTGAATCTTGGATGGCGATAAGGGCAAAATTCGATGGAGGCAAGCTCTACAATAGGTGCAATCGTGGATCCTGGCACTCTAGATGCTATGGTGGAGCATTACGAAAAAATTATGGTCCACAGTGGTCACCAAAGGTCTGGCAAGAAACAACCTCAACCAAAGCTGGCAAGCATTTTGAAAGGCTTTATAATACCAGGCAGACAGCACTTCTTCAAACAAAGAAAGGCCAGAATAAGCCAGAGCGAAAAGCAAGAAGATGGAAGAGGAAAATGGAAAGTACGAAGAAAGCTGAATGTAAGAAAGCACGGAAAGAGTATGGCGAAGATTCATTAGAGGCAGTACCTGATCTTTCATCAGACAGGCTGACAGAGTTGCAAACCACGTACTTCAAGACCCACATTGACCTTGAAGATAGTAAGATGAAGTCAATTGAACGTGTCACAAGAAAGCAGTCGGCATCAGCTGTATGGCAAAAAGAAAGGAAGAAGCGTATAACATCTTCAAATTTCGGTGCTGTTGTCAAACGCAATCCCAAAATCAATGTGAAGAACCTAGTTAAAAAAATGCTCTACAGTCCATTCAAAGGAAATCTTTACACCAGACATGGCATCCAGGCGGAACAGATGTCCATAAAAGAATACATTTGTAAAAAGAAGGAAGAACATGTTGAAGTAACCGTGGAACAAGTAGGTCTCTCTATAGATTTTGACAATAAATTCCTTGCGACAAGTCCTGATGGAAAGGTCAATGAAAAAAATGGTGAAACTGGACTTCTAGAAATTAAAAATCTGCTCCAAAACAAACCCTTGAACTTGTATGAAGCCGCAAGTACTGTAAATGGTTTCTGTTTACAATTGATAGACAACAAATTACATTTAAAGCAGTCTCATGATTACTACTACCAAATACAGGGGCAGATGAACATAACCAATTTACCATGGACAGATTTTGTGGTTAGAACAGAAAAACCATATCAACTGTTTCTAGAACGGATCTATAGAGACCAAAATCTGTGGATAGAGAAGATGGTACCGAAACTGGATGCATTTTATCACAAAGCAATGTTGCCAGAACTAGCTGCACCAACAAATAACACTCTTATGGGGATACGAGAACCAGGCATTTGGGTATGTTAACTATGGACCCATACGTATACACACACATTTGGTGATGTGCTCATTTATGTATCCATAAAATATGTGTGTGGTAACACTTGTGGTACAAATTATTTTCTAGCAATATAACCAAAAAAATACCAAAATTCAATACAAATATGTAATATATTATAGATGTAAAACATATGAAATATAGTAATAAAACAATGATAAATGGATTCAACATATGTAATTAATGTTTATATTATATTTGTTCTTGCAGTTTACTCCTTCACAAACTACAAGGACAGTCACACAGAGAACAAGAAAGACTGAAGGACAGAAAGTGAAAGCTGCAAATCAAAATCCATCAGCTTATGGCAACAGTGATATTCCTACAACTTCAAGGCAGGGGTAATTAATTTCTAATAGTCTATTAGCAGTCTAATAGTTATAATATAATATAATATTATGTTTTATCTGCTAACTTCTATACGTTATACAAAAACGAAACTCTCTAGTGGTTGTGTTTTTGTTGATATTTGTCGGGGAATGAGATGAACTTTATATACAATCTCGTTATGTAATTCTTTAAAGAATAACACTCGCTAAAGGTAGTGTATTTTTTTTTTAAGAGTATACCTAACTCCATTGTATATTATACAAATATCTTATGGCTTAACATGCTCTTGTCCAGAATATTGAACCCAAGGTGGTTGTAATCAACAAGTGTTATATTGCACAAGGCCTTATTGTTTATTACACCCACCGAGGGGAAATATCTTGGACCAGAGCACACTAAGCCATAAGATATTTGTTTTATTACATAGAGCTTAATGTATTCAATATAATATCAGTTCTTGTTGAGATTTTTTAAACATCAGATTTTAAACAACTTTTGATAGGGAAGAAACCATAAAACTTTTACGAGGTGTACTTGCTTATGCATATTCTTGCTGTATGTAGCTTTTATATGGTCGAAACAAAAAAGATAGACTCCCGTCGAATAAAATATCGTAAACATCAACGTCATGACTAAAGTGTTATGACGGGATTGCGCATGAGTTGTAGGACGTCACTGTGCAATATAACTTTTCTAAGCGTTCAATATAACAAGTTATATTGAACTGTTGACAAGATTGTTGAAATTATGACATTACATCAAATATAGATTAATGTAATTCAACTATGTAATAAAACCCGATATTACACTAAAACTTAGTAATATCCTATATATACGACATTATTAACATTAAAATACATCATCAGTAATTATAAATGCTTTGCTTACTTTTCATAATTTTTTAATTTTCTTGTACTTCACAAACTACAAGGACAGTCACACAAAGAACAAAAAAGACTGAAGGACAGAAAGTGAAAGCAAGTCAGAATCCATCATCTTATGGCAACGGTGATAAAACGAATATTCCTACAACTTCAAGGTATATAAATTATAAACCAATATTGCACTAACACTTATTGAATATCCTATATATATATGACATTATTAACAGAAAAATACATCGTCAGTAATTATGAATGCTTTACTTACTTTCCATTGTTGTTAATTATTTTATGGAACAATTTTCTCGCAGTTGTACAGTATTTCTTATTGTTACAGATCTCAAAGACTGCACCGAACCAAATTTGTCGGGAGACGAATATCCCATGAATGGGTAGAAGATGAGGGACACCGTAAATGGTATGATGGGACTGTGATGGGTGTGGAATCTGGGAAGGATGGTAGCCCTGATGCTGTTTACGAAGTGATGTATGATGGAGATGAAGAGCTATACAGCATAGATCATCTGCATACAGATTTTCAGTCAGCATCTGTTAAATTTATAGACCTCATGTGGTAAGTATCCTTGTGTAAATGCATATAACTTTTTGTTGTGGTCATTGACAAGTAGTTGAAGTACTTCATTTTCATTCAAACATACAATTTGTTGATTTGAAATATCAGTATGATAGTTACTATGAAAGTATTTTCTAAAATATTCCTATATGTATATATTAAACAAGATTGCACCTATGTGCCACCATACATTCCTTTGAAAGTAGTTCCAATAAGAGTTGCCTCCCTTTAAACAATTACAAATGGCTTCTGTTTATGGTGTGACTTGAAATAAAACCTTCTTATTTTGTAAGATTTATAATAACAAACTATTTTCTATTGCTCCCACTAACTGCTTTAATACATCAAAAATGTTTTTTTCCCCTTTCTTTGCAGAATTCAGTTATTTTGAAGAAAATTAGAAACTTTTACAGAAAACAGTTTATGGCAGGTATTTCTTTATTGCATTAGTACTGACAGTTATGCCATATACACCAATAGAAAGATAATAATTAGACGAACATTTTCATATATCACATTCTGTACTTTTACACTGATATTATATAATACAGTTTTTAAAAACTCAACCAGTTTCTGCAGTATTCATTACCCTTAAGCGCAGTGCGCCTTGAATACTGCTGTTGTTCCTCTAAAGCCGTTCGGAGATCGCCTAACTCCGTTTTTAAGTTCTGTAACTCTGATGATTGAGTTTGTATTATATCAACAAGTGGTGCTACTTTCGCATTAACTTGCTCAGAGATAACAGTGTCAAGTTGAGTATTGTCGCGTATGGCGGCATTCACAGCACTATGGATAAGGGGCTGGATGGACTGAGAGAGTGATTGTTCAATTGACGTAGCGACCATCGTGGCTATGGTAGGGGCCAGCATTTGGGCGAAATCTTGCATAAGTTCAGGCGAAAACATGGATTCAACCATACTCGGTGTGCCCGATGACTGTTTATTGTCACATATGGGGACATGACTGTCCGTCAACCCAAAATCGGAACGCTTGTTTTCCATCAAATATGGGGACAGTGGGCTAGACATTTGCTTACGCTTATCTTTTGAACTATAGCTATCACTCACTGGGGTTGTAAAAACTAGGGCTTGTTCCGGGGTGATTCGTAAACCTTTATCGTCATTGGATGCACTCACCCTGCTCTGCTGGTCATGATTAGCCATATCTAGGACGTATACGTGCACGTGGAATGTTCGATAGCGGAGTGACTATATTTAGAAATGGCCGCTCTATAGGTAGTTGCACAGATCACAAAAGTTGACAATATTCCAGATTGTCCTAGATTTGGTCAAAACTATTTTCTGCAGTTAACAACTGAATGTTCATATACACTTACTTGCTGTAAGAAACACAGAAAAATGTCCATACGTATCCGTATTTTAGAAAAAATGTTCGCACCACACACACACCGGTCAGCTCAGTTAGGGCATCACGTGATCCTCTTTATCACTCAAATGCATATACAATGCACACTTGGAAGAGGATTCAATCTTTTCTCTGCACTCTTGTTGAAAAATATCATGTATCTTAAATTTAACAATATCGAAATCTCTTTCACTCATACTGTCTTGATACCACATATATCCTAATCCCATTCGGAATAGTTCATTTCTGACGTATTCACATATCCCATTCTCATTATATAACGTTTCCTGATAACAGGCTTGTAATATACAATTGTCTGATTTTTTTAATTTAAACCAATATTTGATAATTCTTAACTTGCGAATATGACTTATTGGTATTCTTCCTAATTCATTATATATCATACAATCTGGTGTGCACTTCTTGACTCCTAATACATTCTTACAGAATTTCAAGTGTAATTTTTCTATATCGGGTGCTTTGTGCATTCCCCATACTTCGCAACCATAGTTTGAAATACTGGCAACATATATATCGAAGACGTGAAGCTGTGTTTCAACATTGAAATAATTTTTCCTACATACATTGGCTACAGCGAAAAGTGCTTTTTTACCTTGTTCGGCTAACTTTTCTTGAGTTTTTCTGAATTCTCCGTTGTAATTTAACAAGACACCCAAGTAATTAAAGTTATCAACGTTATCTAATTCGTGACCATTATAAAACCATTTGTCACTTGACCTTAATTTCCCCCCGTTTCTAAAATCTAACACCTTAGTTTTATCTGTATTCACTGTTAAACCCCATTCATTGGTGTAATTTAGCAATGCATCTAACATTTGTTGCAAGCCCTCGGGTGTTTCAGCTAACAATACCATATCATCAGCATACATTAATAAAAATAGTTTTAATGTTTGTAATTCGATAGAAGGGCATTCATTCGTTAAAAAATTCATTTCACAGTCATTTACGTATAAGGAAAACATAATCGGAGACAAACTTTCCTCTTGAAATAATCCATTTTTACAACTGAAAAATTCTGTCATGATGTTATTATATTTCACACAACATTTCACATCATTGTACAATGACCGTATAATATTCAACATTTTCCCTGTCACCCCTTCTTTGATGAGTTTAAACCATAAATTTTGCCTGTTTACAAAATCAAATGCTTTTTTATAATCTATAAAACAACAATATAATTTCTTTTTGTTTCTAAGCGTCTTGTTGATTACTGTCTGAAGAGCAAATATAGCATCAACTGTTGACATATTTCTCTTAAAGCCAAACTGAGCGTCACTAATCATCGAATATGTCATATCAAAATCTATAAGGCGTTTATTTAAAATTGATGTAAAAAGTTTACCTAAGCAACTAATTAATGTGATGCCACGATAGTTATTTGTATCATTCCTGTCGCCTTTTTTAAAGACCGGAACTATATTGCCAACAGACCAAGATTTTGGATACTTTCCTGACTTAAAAATATTATTAAACAATTCGACTAAACATGGTATAAGTACATCCTTACCTTTAAGGAAATATTCGTTAATGAGTAAGTCCCTACCACAAGCTTTGGAACTATGCAGATTATTAATAGAATTTAAAATTTCTCCTTCAGTAAAGTCACAGTCTAATTCTTGATACACAGAACCTGCAATATCACCATCAAAATATGTATCTAAAAAATCGGTAACCATTTTATTATCAGGTAATTCAGTGGAAGATAATTCATGGAAATGCCTGAAGAACGCTTGTTCGTCTAAGGAACAATTGGATTTACTTGTTTTATTCCTTTTCTGAAACGTTTTGTAAAACATTTTTGGATTACTCCTTCTCATGAAGTTCATCATATTGCCCCGCTGAGTTTTGTATTCTCTTTTCAATTTGTATTCTAGTTTTTTATATGCTCGTTTTTTACATAAAAGAATGTATCTATTCCCCTCTGATTTGTTCGAATTGAAAATACTCAATGCCAGTTTATATTCATTATATCTTTGTTTGCAAACATCATTAAACCATGGTTTATCTTCCGTTTTAACCTTATTCCTGATCGTGAACGTGATACACGAATATAAAGGTAACAACAAATTATTCAAAGTATTAGTAAATTTGTCAACACAATAATCAATTCCTTTCTGAGTAAACTCACAATTCATACAAACATTTAATAATTCGTCTCTGTTACATTCTTTTTTTTTTATAATTTTTTTTATTTTCCAAAAACACATATATCATTAACAGTCAATAATTTTAATATATCACATGCACACTACTGCCATAATCTTTTAACAATTATCCTAACTACTCACACTCATCTTCATCCTCATCATATCATCCTCATCCTTATCATCAACATCACCATGCAATCATTATCATCATCAAATCATCATCATCATCATCATCATCTTCAATAGTCATCATCCTCATCTGCAATAATCATCCTCGTTCTCACCACCACCATCATCATCAATCTTCATCAAACATCAATCGTCATCATCATCATCCTCATCATTATCATCATTCAATCACCAGCATCCTCATCATCAACATCATCATCATCATAATCATCATCATCATCATCATCATCATCATCATCATTCAATCATCATCATCATCATCATCATCATCATCATCATTCAATCACCATCATCCTCACCATCATCATCATCAATCAACATGCATCATCATCATGATGATTCACCCTCAATAAAACTCACAATTTTATCATCTTCAGCAGCAGCAGCAGCAATATTCACATCATAGGCGCAATTCATAATCAATGACATATTTGTAACATAAATTTTTTTTTCTTTCTCACACACACTCGCAGTGACAACAATATAGACTTTTGCACTTTCAAATACACATCAACACACACACGCACCCTCGTCACACAAACATACACAAAAACAAACACTTTTGTACATAATATGTAGGAGAGAGAGAGAGAGAGAGAGAGAGAGATGTGCCATTTTGTATAATAACAGATTATCACAGTGTGCTTAATAACATACAAAATAAAAAGACAAAAAAAAAAATAGTTGAGAAGTATTGTCAAGAGTTGGGTGTTGTCTGTAAAAGTTTATCCCATTTTCTCCATCTGTTATGAAATGTTTCTATATTTCCCTTATCTTTACCAATAAAAACATATTTTTGAATATTGTAATTATCTCTAATAGTAAGTTTCAGTGCTTGTACCGATAGAATTTGCTGTAAACATCTTGTTCTATAGATGTACTGCTTCATAATGAGTAATATAAGATTATCTGTTTTATAATATATATTTTTCTTGTTTCTCATGCCAAAAATGAAAGTTTCTTTATTGAAAGTAAATGGAATCAATAGCGTATCTAGCAAAAATTCAAAGTTATCAAAACATGACTGTACTTCTTTGCATTACCATAATAGATGTACAATTGTTTCTGATTCTGTTTTACAGAAGAAGCAGATTGGACTACCAGTCAATCCGATTTTGAATAAATATGAATTAGTGGTTAATATATGTTGGTTTATTCTATATTGGAGCCACTGTAATTTAGAACTTTTAGTAACTTAGAAAGGGATCATAAATATATTCTTCCAAGTTTCATCATCTAATTCAAACATTCTATTCCATTTCTTTTTTCCTGTAGATATATTATTGTTTAAAGAAAGTATGTTATAGAAGTCTTTAGAGCCCTTAATATTTCTAAAAAACATTTCTAAATGAATGGGTACTAATGGATAAGTTAGATTTTCATTTTCTATATGCTTGTGAGCAGTGTATTTCCTAATAGAGTTAATTATACCATGGTATGTAAGGAAGTTGGTATTGATATTGTATTTATCTTTAAATTCCTGAAAAGTATAAAAAGTATTTAAATTTGGCAATTTAAATAAATCATTGATTATAAAAATCCCCTTCTGATACCATTTCTTATAAAACACCATTTTATTATTTACTGTTAAGTTTTTATTAAACCAGATGGGTGTTTTCATTATTGAAAAATTCCTATTTACTAAAAATGTCTCTTCTTTCTCTTTAAGGCATCCCCAAGATTTGAACACATCTTTCCAAAATTTGTTTTTGCATTTCATTTCACATTTTCTGATGTATCCTGATCCGCAATTAGCTAACATACCTATATCAATACTTCTGCCTAAGATTAGTTGCCATTTACTTGCTTTAGAGTATAACCTTCTAATCCATGATAACTTTAGCGCCTTTATAAAAGAATACATGTATATATCAAGCATTTTCAAACCCCCTTCTGTATAGTCTTTTATGATAATGTCCCTTTTCACCTTGTCTACTTTACTATTCCAAAGAAAGCTATAGAGTTCTGTGTTTAGTCTTTTGATAAATGCTAAATCAGGATCAGGTAGAGCTATAAAAAGGTGATTAAATTGTGATACCAAAAGAGATTTAATTATATGTATTTTACCAATAGGAGTAAGTATCCTTTTATTCCAATTATTCAAAAGAGATTTAAGTTTAACCAATTTCTTGTCAAAGTTCATTTTAGTCATTTTATGTAAATCTACATGGAAGTCAATACCCAATATGTTAAATTTTTGGTTTCCCTAATGTAGGTTCCATTCTGGGCTAAATTGTTCTTCACTATATTTCATGCTACCTATCCATATTACTTCTGTCTTGCTTTTATTTATTTTTAACCCAGATATATCTGCATATCCTTTTAACTCATCCAATGTCTCTCTTAATGAATTTCTAGATCCATCAAGGATAACTGATGTATCATCTGCATATTGAGATAACAGTAGTGGAGTATCTTCTATATTTATTCCTTTAATATTATCATTATTTCTTATTCTAATTGCTAGGACTTCAGCACATAAAATGAATAAATATGGAGATATAGGGTCACCTTGTCGACATCCACGTTTGATATTAAAAAATGAAGATAAATTGCCCCCCTGATTTACAGATGAATTTGAACCATTTTGAAAAATATGAACCCAGTTCTTTATATCATCCCCAAAGTTAAAAAAAATCAAGCACTTTATCAATAAAATCCCAACTAACCGAGTCAAAGGCTTTTTCAAAATCTATTGTGAGTAACATTCCAGGAATATCATTCTCTTCTGCATAGTGCATAATATCATATATAACTCTAGTGTTTTCACCTACATACCTACCTGAAATAAAACCAGACTGATCAGTATTGATAAGTTTATCTAACACTTTTCTTATCCTATTTGCAATTGAACCTGAAGCAATTTTATAAATTGTATTCAGAAGTGAAATGGGTCTCCAATTCTTCAAGTATTGTCTTGGCTTCTCTCCCTTTGGTAAACATGTTATGATTCCCTATTTTTGTGTAACAGATAAATTTTTAATATCAAATCCATATTGAATTGATCTTACTACAAAATGACCTAATTGTTTCCAAAAACATTTAAAGAATTCTACTGTAAAGCCATCAGATCCTGGACTTTTATTATTTTTCATATTTTTTAGAGTTTGAGATGCTTCACTTAAAGTAATGTTACCCTCTAAACTGTTTGTTTCTATAAAATTCAATTTTGGTATATTATTTACATTAAGATATTCATTCAAATTTATATTTTGCAATAATTGGAAATTATTGTCTTCTGAATACAATCTTTCATAATATTGCTGCACTTCATTTAAAATTTCCTCTTGATTCCTGATTATTTCTCCACCATCTTTTTCTATGACTGGTATAATTTTTGTAACAAAATTCCTATTTTCTAAATTGAAAAAATACCTGGTAGGTTTTTCACCTTCTTCAACCCATTTTACTTTAGACCTCAAAATGTTCCCTTTAAGTTTATACTTTCTAATTGATTCTAATTCTTTTTGGCAGGCCTCTAATTCTTCTAAATTTACCTTCTCCTGAGCTTCTATTTTTATAATTTTTTCCCTGAGATCTTGCTCTTGATTATTTCTTTGTTTTTTCTTAAAAGACGCATATGAAATGGTTTTCCCCCTAATTTCAAATAAAATAGTTTCTAAAAAGAGTTGATCGTTTATTGTAAACTGAATATCTTGGTTTGGAATATCATCTACACTATTCAGATTATAAATAGGCACAACATATTGTGTTTTTACATCTAGAATATGTTTATTAATTAATTTCAAATAATCTAAGTCATGAAGGAAGGAATTGTTGAATTTCCATAGACCTTTGCCTTTCTTGAATTCATTAAATTTTACTGTAATACATGGAATGGAATGATCAGATCTATAGCCTGGGTCAGTATTTGCTTTTTGTATACAAGATAAAAGGTTCTCAGAAATTAAAAAATAATCTAATCTTGCTTGTTTTATTGGACTTCTTCTCCTCCATGTGTATCTTTTACTATCTGGGTGGTGTTCTCTATATATGTCAATAAGCCCCATTTCCTCTATTATTTCAATAACTCTTTCTCTCGCTCTAGGGTTGTTAACTTGCCTATAATTATTACAGTCTAAATCAGGATTCAATACTAAATTAAAATCTCCACAGATAATAAATGAATCATTATTGAACTCTGATATAGTATCTACAACCTTATCATAAAAAATAGGTGTATCTAAATTTGGGCCATATATAGTAACAAGGGTAAATCTCTTTTCATCCGTGATAATATCTAGCGCTAAAAAATTGCCATCTGGACTTTTCTTTTCTTTTATAACTTTTGCTTCAAAATTATTATTGAGTAAGATTGCAACCCCCCTTGAATTAGAGTTAAAAGAACTGAAGTAACAGGAGTAGCCCCATTCTGCTCTAATAATACTTTCTAAATCTATAGTAAAATGAGTGTCTTGTATACAATAAATATTAAAGTTCATATCCCTCAAATATGCAAATACATCCTTACGTTTATTTCTATCACCCAACCCTTGACAATTAGCAGTTAAAATTCGGATTCCTTCCATAATAGGTTAAACATGGTGACAGAGTGTATATTGATATTACTGGCACTGCTTACCTGTCTGATACATATAGCTTCTCGGCACACAAGAAGAAAGGAAATAAAAGTAAAATAAAACATTAGCAGATAAAGAGAGCGACGACAATAAAGTGCCATTCGAAGAATGGAGAACATCGGTAGCGACCACCATTCACGGCTCACACGTGTATAAATGGCACCCACAGCTATACCGGAAGTGAGTTTAAGTAAGGTAGTAAACATTTCTGTTACATTCTAATATATTCAAAAAATTTTCCGTATGCGCTTCATTCCATTTTACACTTGGACAGTTTATGTTATGTTCTAAGTTTTTGTTCTTTGACTCATTGCTGACCTCCTGAGTTCGTAGAGAAATACATACTGGTGAATGATCAGAAAAAACATTAAAAACTCCACTCTCAAAACAGGCAATGCTATCATAGCTATCATCAAACGTCATTACATAGTCAATCAGACTTGATCCTATATGATTATAAAATGTAATACTTCCATTGGGATCGTCTTTATGCCTTCCATTGACAATTCGTAGGCTAGTCGATTTACATAAAGATAAAAGCTGTCTGCCAAACTGATTAATTACTTTGCCCGAACTGTTACGTTTGAAATTATTTACATCTGGAGCGTAACACGATATATTTGACATAACTTTCACAGGATCATGCCCTATAGTGTCATCTCGGATAAAATCGTCCTTACAGGAAGTCCTACTATTAAAATCACCGAAAACAAATATTTTACCAATACCTTTATACAAAGCAACCATTTCTTCCAAAGTCACGAACAGGTCAGTATCACATTTTTCATAAAAAGTGCTATTGATTGGAGGGAAATAGCAAGAAAATATATACACATCAGTGTCATCATTAGTTACCGCACGTACTAGTTTGATTAACACTATATTGTCATAAATATTATCAACAATACTACAGCTATTGGAAATAGAAGATCTAATAAATATAACAATCCCACCACCTTTACCATGCATACGAGGGAAAGCAAAACATGCATACCCATCCAGTTCTATCCAAGTAACCAATGGTATAATGGACAACCCTATATGAATAACGGCCAGCCTCAGAACATGTTTTATAACAATATGGCGTCTCCTACTGGACTCTCTTGAGAAAGTTTTCCATGAACTCCACGAGGATGTTAAAAACTTTAAGGTACGATTGGACGACATTGAGGGTTCTCAAGCTTTTATCAACAAACAGTTTGAAGATAATCGTCAAAATTATGCCGACCTCGGCCAAATTCAACGGAGTCTTGACCGTGCAAATGATGACATCATGGATCTTAAATGTCGTTCAATGAGGGACAACTTGCTATTTTTTGGTGTTAAGGAAGAAGATGGTCCTGATTATGTTGATCGAACGGATGTTGTTACAGGGGCCCAAGTACGTGAACCAAATGAGGATTGTATCCAAAAAATCAAATCCTTAGCGGTTGATAAGATGGACTTTACTGAAGATCTACTCATTGACAGGGCGCACAGGATTGGTCCTAAGACGACGGGTAAGTTCAGACCCATAGTAGCCAAATTCAATCAGTTTCAGCAGAAAGAGAGAGTGAAAAAAAACTCTAAAAAATTGAAGGGGAGTGACGTTTTCATATCGGACCAGTATCCTAAGGAGATCCAGGAAACCAGGAAGAAACTATGGCCAATCTTGGAACAAGCACGTGGCGAAAAGAAAAGGGCAGTGTTTGTGAAAGACAAATTGTACATAAATGGTGACCTTTACAAGGGTCCCGATTCGTCCGTCCAGTCCGTCCGTGTACCTACCAAGGGTGCCCCCAAAAACGTTCGTAAATAGGACAACGTGGAGTATGAGTCAAACCCAGACTCTATATCACAGTCATTATGTACCGGCATTAGCCTGCTATCATGGAACATAAATGGTGGTTTGGACAGAAAATTACAATCTATTAGTTTACAATTATTTTTGAAAACATATGATATAATCATCCTTACTGAATGTTGGATTCCAAACGATTATCAAGTTGATATTGATGGTTTCGACTCCCATGTGGTACCTAGGAAACTTACCAATACTACTCAAGGTGGCGGTATTGTAGTCTTAATTGATTCTAAATTGAAACAACATATTTCTGTTTGTGACATAATTCACGATTCGATTGTATGGCTGAAGATAGATAAATGTTTATTACTAGAAACTGAGGATGTCTATTTAGCGGGCGTGTACATACCACCCGCAAATTCTATTTTTTACAGCAAATATAACTGATTTATTTTTTGAGCTTGAAGCTTGTATTAATCGCTATAGTAACGAAGGTAAACTTATGTTAATCGGCGACTTTAATAGCCGCACAGGCACAAAATCTGATTGTGTTCAAAATGATAATATCCATGTCAGTTTAGAGAGGCAACTCTCTAATATGTTCCACTACATCCCTGACGATGAATATTGTACACGGTCCAACCCTGACGACACTGTTAACCAGTTTGGCAATCGGTTAATTGATTTATGTAAATCTACTGGAATACGCATATTTAACGGTAGAGAGGTAGACGGTTATTCTAATGATTATACATATTGTGGTCATAATGGTATGAGTGTTATTGACTATTTGATTTTAAACCCATGCCTTATAAACTTAGTTAAAAAATTCATAGTGTGTAATTTCAATGTTTTGTCTGACCACGCCCCCTTGCACCTGGAATTGTCTACACGATTCTCATTGGACGAGCGCGACACCGCGTATGCGGAATCAACCGAACACAAAAAAAATCCCGAATTATCGCTGGAATGAGGAACATAGTGGTCAGTTCTTAGATAACCTTACTAGTAATCTTGATAATATTAACGCGTCCGTTGTAATTACGGGTGAGGTCACTCAACATTCAATCGATTCCTGTGTAAGTCGCTTTACCGACGAATTGACCCGGACGATGCGCCCGTTTACTCTGACTACTCGTACGTGCGATACACACACCAAAGGTGCAACAGGGCATGACCAGACGAACCGAACTAGAGGTTCACACGTGTGCGAGGACAAACCCTGGTTTGACACAGAGTTAAAAAAAAATGTTTTACAATTATAAAAACGCATTGAATATTTTCAATAGATGTAAATCCATAAATAATCATAAAATATTAATTGATAAGAAAAGGTTATATAAATTAGCCGAACTTACAAAGAAAAGGATGTATATTAGATTTGAATGGGATATGCTTGAATACCTAAGGAAGTACAATCCAAAACAATTCTATAAAAAGTTTTCATCTTCCAAGTCATCAGGTCCGGAAATGAATATCAGTACATTGTTTGAACATTTCAAAGGTTTAGCCACCAATGATGGTGATGAAACTGGTACCTTTTGTAATCACAATTCTGAAGAAAACACTGTCCCATTATATGAGGAATTAGACAGTCCAATTAGTATTGATGAAATTAAGAAGGCTATTAATAATTTAAATCATGGCAAGTCACATGGAATAGATGGAATTTTGAACGAATGTTTTTTAGTTGGAAAAGAAATAATTATGCCTGTTTTATGTACACTTTTTAATTCAATTTTGAACTCTGGTTACTTCCCAACCGAGTGGTCTGTGGCAATAATAACTCCTGTTCATAAAAAAGGTGTAAAAACTGATCCCAACAATTTTAGAGGTATCAGCTTGCTAAGTTGTTTGGGCAAATTATTTACGTCCATTCTGAATTTAAGATTGATACGTTGGTCCGAAACTTATGAGACAATTACAGATGCACAATTTGGATTTCGTAGTGGATTAAGCACTGTAGATGCGATTTTTGCCTTACACTCTATTATTACTAAATCCTTAAGTGAAAATAAACGTTTGTATTGTTGCTTTGTCGACTTTCGCAAGGCGTTTGACTATGTGAACAGAATTAATTTATGGTATAAACTCTCGAAATTAGGTGTCAGGGGCAAGCTTCTTCAAATAATTAAATCAATTTATAACAATGTTAAATCTTGTGTCAAATTTAAAGGTTGTTTATCTGATTTTTTCTCAAACGATATTGGTTTAATGCAAGGCGAAACTTTGTCGCCGATATTATTTTCCATGTACGTAAATGATTTTGAATCTTTTTTTTTATATCGAAATGTAAACAAAATTACGATTTTGGCGAATTAAGCTTATTTCTGATGCTGTATGCTGACGATTTAGTCTTGTTCTCTGAAACTGTCGAAGGCTTACAGGAATTACTAAATAATCTCGCAACTTATTGTGACAAATGGAAACTAACAGTCAATATTGAGAAAACAAAAGTTATGGTTTTCCGTAAAGGCGGGAAAATCCGTATCCATATCTTGGCGTAAACTTTAGATACAATAATAAATTCACGAATGTACAAAAAAAATTGTCTGACCAAGGACGTAAAGCTATGTTTGCTTTGTTTTCTAAATGTGTAAATATGAATCTAAATTGTAAAACCATGCTGAGTATGTTTGACACCTATGTAAGTAGCATTTTATTCTATTCATGTAAAGTTTGGGGGTCGACCAAAGGGTTAGATATTGAACAGGTCCATTTACATTTTTGTAAGAGATTACTTAAAGTTAAAAAATCTACAAATAATGTAATGGTATACTGGGAACTTGGCCGTTTCCCTTTAGAATAAACAAGGAGATATAGGATAATAAAATACTGGTTCAAACTACTTGACACGAAAAATTGTATTTTAAATACTGCGTACAACTTTTTGTTAACTAAGAACACTGGGTCATGTTTTAATTGGGTTCAATGTGTAAAGGATCTGCTTTGCTCCTTAGGTTTTGGTGATGTATGGCTCTGCCAATCATCACATAATTCTAAAGCTACTTTATCTTGTATACGTCAAAGAATTTTTGATCAAGCTAGGCAATATTTAAGAGATCTCTTAGAAAAGTCTTCTAAATGCTTTTTATATCAGTATATTGTGGACAATTTTTCCATTCAATTTTACTTAACAAAATATATACCTATGAATTACAGAATATGTTTATCGAAAATTCGTATGTCTGCGCATTCTTTAGCAATCGAAACCGGCCGCTACAAGAATATTGTCGACATAAGAGATATTGTATAATTTGTAAGTCAACGACTGAAGTAGAAAATGAATACCATTTTATATTGAAATGTAACATGTATAATAACTTAAGACGTCGTCTCATTAAAAAATATTACTGGCAGAAACCTTCAATGTTTAAATTGATACAGCTATTGAATGTAAATAATATCAAACAGCTAACTCGTTTAGGCAAATTTATTTTCGAAGCTAATAAGATTCGAGCCGCATGTCTTTAACTTGTTCACTTTCCCCTACATTAGCTCCATATATTTTAACTTGATACACATAAGTATTTCACCATACAATCAGATCTGCCTGATCTCAACGGGGGATGTGCGAGTTTCTGGTAGGGGTATCCCCAACCACTCTCGCATCTCCCTCACCGTTGAGATCATTCATTTGGATCAAATACATAGCTTTTAATATACTGTTATTATATCAATATTATATGTAACCAATAGTACATGATTTGACTAAGTATAGACTTATATTTAATATAACTTATGTCAGTGAATTGTATATGAAAATCTTATTTTCGAAGCCTATAAGATCCTGGCTATATGTACAAACTCTGAACTCGTTCTCCACTTTGTAATTTCTATTGCTGTTCACGTATATTACGACTTTGTATATTATAATATGTGCTAATGGGCAATATGGCCCACAGTTAATAAAGAAATTACTAAATATATATATACATGTATATGTATGCATGGCGCATGTATAGAAGTATTTTACCTGTAATATGCCCTGAGGGAAGACCCAGACCAGGTGAGTATAAGCTCATGTGTGTAAATGTGAATGTCTTGTGCTGTGCCGGTTCTGTCCAGTTCTATCCAGTTTTTGGTCATGTGCACGTGTTTGAAACCTGTTTGTCTATTTATATAGTTAATTTTGTTGGTCAGTTCGTAGGTGTGTCCGTATTCTGTAATTTGATTGGTCTTAGTGGGGTCATAGTTATGGGTATATTCAGGGTGTTTGCCACCTAAATTCACAGGAAAGAAAGATTTTGAAGGGAACAGAACTAATTTCTATCAGTCACAATAAGGAAACAAGGTATGTGCAGATTTTAAGATAATTATTAGACAGTGATATTTTGTATTCTTTCATATGTGTATAAGTAATCAAATTAATGCTATTTGATAAAAGTAGAAGTATTATTGTGTATTTTATTGTATTGGAAGTATTGATTGTAATTAGTGGTATTTCTTTCTCCAGAATATATTGGCATAGTGTATCGGAGGAGAGCGTTTGATCAGTGTATAAGTCCTAGCCAACGTCCAGTTAAAACTACTAGTGCCTCCATTCCATAGATGGGATATGTGTGTATTCGTATAGTGTGTATTTTTCATGTAATATATAGTTTTATCAGTTTGTTCAAAGTATACTATTATTTGTAGAAGTAAATGTGAATGAATATCATCATTTATAGCATTTGTTTAAAATGTAATTGCTAAACTAGTAATTTATAACATGTAATTTGTAAAGTTAAATTATAATGAATTATGTTACATGTGGAGTAATTGAGAGATTATTTAAAGATAAGATTTGGCGTAAAACTGATTCTTTGATGTAAAGGTAAAAAATATAAGTCTTTGTAAGATTTGACAAGGATAATGCTACGTTTATCTGTAATATTTTAATGTATTATGTTGTAAGTGTTATTTGTGTATATTTGTAGGGTGTATTCTGAATGACAGCACGACTGTCATTATGGATTGGAAAGTGGAATAAAAGAAAAGAACCCCAAGACACGTTTTTGTCATCCTTAAAAATGAGTCTGCTACATAAAACATGCGCGTACTTGTGAGGACGATCATTTATTTATCATAAAAACAATTCCTAGTATCCTTACTGCACACTTTGCCCAGTTAAACTCTGGTTATGGAAATGAGATGCTCCAAAGAGAACACTGCCTCCATTGACCGAATGTCTATTGATGAAGGGAGGGGGAAATTCAGGATGGAAAGGCATGAAACTGGATATTGCAATAAGGAAGTCGATTTGGTTTGGTTTGGTTTGTTTTTGTTTAACGTCCTATTAACAGCCAGGGTCATTTAAGGACGAGCCAGGTTTTGGAGGTGGAGGAAAGCGGGAGTACCCGGAGAAAAACCACCGGCCTACGGTCAGTACCTGGCAACTGCCCCACGTAGGTTTCGAACTCGCAACCCAGTGGTGGAGGGCTAGTGTTAAAGTGTCGGTACACCTTAACCACTCCGGCCACCGCGGCCCCACGAAGGAAGTCGAAGGAAATAGCCAGTTGTCGAGTCATCTGTGGCGCCCCAATGGTCCACCACACTATGAGATAAGGTAAAGAGTACCTGTTGGGTATGCCATAGCAACAGGGTGACAATTCTGATAAAAACAAATCCTGCTCGAAACTAAGTCGTCCCCAAAAAGGACTTTCGCTAAGTACTTACGTATGTTCAAGAGATTGTCCTATCTTAATCCAATGTTATAACCAAGAAAGAGGTCATATATAGAAGATTGCCATAGAGACAGAATCTTCTCTGTGTAAGAGACTGTCCACATGTTGTTCTTAAAGAGGCTTACCCGCAGACGGACCGGTAAACGGCACATCTCCGATCACTAAATAAACTTCAGTACACGTTTCTATGTGACAAAATTAGAGGCTTTCCGACTTTATTTCTTGAAAACAATTACAGAATATGTATTTAAAAGACGTTTTAAAACTAAACCTGAGAGGGAAATGTATGGAATATAACGGCAAATCATCTTTGTAAATCGCCGCTGCCTTTGAAGTTATCACTGTGCGGCACTGTGCACGTGCTTGTTTCTTTGATGTGTCAATCAAATTAGACTCCACTTTATAGCGGGGACTTATTGCGGGTTGCGATTAAATAAATAATATTAAAAAATGAGGTTTTAATATCACTTTTCAGCGTTTTATAAGGAAAATAAAATGAAAAACTCAACAATTCCAACAATCTGTCATGTGTAAAAAATCTTTTTCTATTAGCCAATTTTTCTGATCTCTCTGCGGGCAAGCCTCTTTAAGGGGTATCTTAACAGCAAATCTTGTAAAAAAAAAATCCTACTTTGGTGCAATATAACGGAAGTAGCTTAATCAGATTTAGTATGTATTATGGCAAATCGTTGGCCTTGCTGTTGATACGTTATTTGTTTAGGTGTTTGTAAATTTCAGCAAAACATGCGAAGGATGCATGTTTCAAGGGGACACGATTAGCTCATTTGTATCAAATATATTGCACAAAATAGCCGTGTCTCAAGCACACAACAGGAGCAATGGTTTGACCAGGTTCGACTTTATATTAGTTGAACACTGATATACCGTATATCGGTTTTTAGCGAGTGCCTAATTTTCGCTAATTTAGCTCAGTCGCGAATTATAAAACATCGCTAAAATTGGTATTGTTTTACAGCAGGTGTTATCTCCCTTGCGCTTCTACCGATCAATGTATACGTATGGGTGTAAATACGTACAGGTATGCTCAGTTGACCCTGACTCGATTGAATTGTTATCAATAATAACATACGTTCACAGCTGACCATACCTTGCCCATTGTATGTTTGAAATCATAACCAGCTTGGCTTTGACAGTTTAAACATGGCTAACAAACACATCCCCAGGGAAGGCCAGGGTTTGCTGACTCGCGTAAAAAAGGGACGAATGATCCAAACTGCAAAGACCAACTCCAGCCAATGGACCAATCTAATTAAAATTGAGGTTGTCGTTCTCATTACGTTTCATGAACATCTAACAACGTCCCATAAGGGGTCACGTCAGGTTGACCTTTTGGATTAGCCAATCAAATGACTACCTCCAGAATCTTGGAAGTGAATTTTATGTGTCCGAATTAGCATGATTAGAGTGCAAAGCTTGCATAATCTGTCAATTTGTTTCAAGTCATTTCGTCCCACAAAACATATAGCTATATACATGCTGTGCCGAAATGGTTTGCTTCAGAGGCATGCTGTGCCGAAATGGTTTGCTTCGATGACTTCGACATATTGACAATTCGCCCTGAAAGTGAAATACACATCTCAAAGGTCATCTGAACGTGACCCCTTATGGGATGTTGTTAGATGTTCATGTAACGTAGCGAGAATGACCATCTAGATTTTAATTAGATTGGCCAATGGACCTTAGTGTAAATAAATGTGCAAAGGATTTTTTTTTTTTAATCAGAGCTGTGGTATGCGGACGAGATCGGCAACAGCAAGCAGGTGGCGGTATTTGTGCAATATTATTCACAGCTGCCATTTGCATTTCAAGGTAAAACAAAATAAGTGTTTATACGTACATAAAATCAAATCCGTTCAAGCAAATCTGTTAGCATCTACAGCAATTACAGGTGCTTTTAAGAAACTACATGTCCAAATTTGTAGATAATTATTCGTGTTTGAAATTCTACATTATTCTCCTATACAGGTGACCTTGAACTTAATATGTGACATTCATATAAAGCCCTTCGGTAGTAAAAGTCTGCGATAAATTAATACAACAATAACGCTTGTCTCAAGCAATGCGTCAGGTTCGTCAGGAACTGTCGTTCTTTAATGCTGTGAAGTGATATCTGCTCCGTCTGCCTGATGCGTTCCTCATCTTTACGACATGGTTATCCGACATGTATTCTTTTCCCACTTTGTCATCTATATTATATGGTTGAGAATACACACACAGTCCGTGTACTAGACTGGCCACCAGCCCCTAAGTTTTTTGTTAGAATTGCTCCACTAAAGTTTAATACTAGATTATATCCCCCTAGTTTGAAACTTAGGAATCTTACTTGGAATCAGACATATCCTAGTGACCAAAATCATAAAGGTCAATTTTATTTATAATTTTAATATTCTAGAAACAGGGAGCCAGTCTATCCGTGTACATCTTTTTCATATTTTATCATTTAAGACCTGTTGTAACTTTTCAGACTTTCCTTCCGTATTTCCAGACTTTTGTCGCCGAGCACCAATACGAGTCCAGGAAATACGAAACAGCTATCATACATTTCCATACTGTATCCTCTATTACAAATCTCTATTTGATAAAGGCGCCATTTCATTTTGGGTTGCGAATTCGAAACCTACATGTACGTGGGGCAGTTGCCAGGTACTGACCGTAGGCCGGTGGTTTTTCTCGGGGTACTCCGGCTTTCCTCCACGTCCAAAACCTGGCACGTCCTTAAATGACCCTGGCTGTTAATAGGACGTTAAACAAAAACAAGTCATTTTGTGTCGTCTGTACACTGCCTTAACTGCAAATTTGTTGGGAATATAGAAAGATAGATTTTATTTCGATTTAACAGACTACCAAAGTAATATATTTCCTGTACATTAATATTGTCATTTCTATTTTACAGATTAGCAAAGTAATATAATTCCAGTTCATTATGTAATGTACGTTAATGTTTGCTGGTCCGAAGGTTGGGAATATATTGAATACGCTTGCCTACAGATGTATGTCTGGATGAGGCGTTTAACTGCAGTTGACGTCTTTTGGTCATAAACATTCTGTTTCAATCTCATGCTTTGTGACAACATAATTATACTGAAAAAAGAAACGCAACTGACGAAAAGTCGGCATTGTAGACTAAATCCTTGACGTACACCTTTGGAAATTTGGAAATACGAAACTAATAAATAATTGGAGCGAACTTACTTTGGTTACACCTGCGACCACAGCAATTAGATCAACCTGAATTTTGAAGAAGGTACTTAAATGGTACATAAATTGATGAAATGTTCAGACAGTGGAGTGGTTCCTTAACTTTCAATTACACCATTTTTGCATTCTGAAACTTATTTTGAATTCCCGTCGTAAACTTGGCTATTTCTAATTGCTTTTCCTTCTGATTCAGAATACACCAAGCTTCCTTGTTGTTACATTTGTTCTGTTAATTACGATTTCATTTTAACGTCAGTATTTTCTGTTGTTTTTGTTTAACGTAACTGAAGCTTTCTTAAACTGTCCAGAATGTTAACTCAATAATATATCATAAACCGATTGGCAAATCTGATTACTTTATTTACAACAGCATATTTAAAATATTGACGTGTAGCTCATGACTCACATTTTAAAGTAATATGATTTGTTCGTTACTGAATAAATTAATTTAATTTTTTAACATTCTTGCATACATAGCAATAAATAACATTGTTACGTATTCCATTTCCACATTTTTTACGCTTAAGATTCACTTATCAATACATGTAGACATTGCTTCCTGTAAATAATTTCGAACGAACTTCTGGAAATGTAGATAAACAAATACAGCATACCAAAAAGCCTCATTCATACACTCACTCATACTTAATAGTAGTGCTGTAAGTGTACAAACCAGGTTATTTGTTTCGGTCAATTGTGTTATTACTGGTCTCGAATCAAACCATCGTTGAATTTTGGCAGTCATATTTTTATGAATGCATGCTTTAATTTTGTAATATTTCTCTAGTTTCCTTTTAAATCTAAATAAAGATGACAAATTATTTTTGGTTCTTTGTTTTAATATATGTAGCTTGGTTAAAATGAAAATTAGATTAACACTTATTGTTTCATTATCTAGTTTCCCAGGACTAATATCTGTATTATTTAAGCTAAGAGGATTTCTTGTGT
Source organism: Pecten maximus (assembly GCF_902652985.1). Lineage (NCBI taxonomy): Eukaryota > Metazoa > Mollusca > Bivalvia > Pectinida > Pectinidae > Pecten > Pecten maximus. Next base: position 42,933,748 of record NC_047024.1, read on the forward strand.
TTTCTACCCATGTCATAAAGCCTTGACAAAAGTTTGTAACAAAAATTGCATTCCTGGAACAAGTAGAATACTGATGCTATATTTTCTTTGCAAAAGGAACGGGTTATTTCAGAGAGCTTATCATCAATTTTCAAAATGGTCTTCCAAACACTCAATTCTCTTTCCAAAGGTACCTACAGCCACTTCAACGCGACTAGACAATTTCCTGGTTATACTTAGTCTTTTTCAAGTCTTTTAGGTCTTGGTTTGTGACACTCCCCTTTGACCCGGATGCCATCTTGGAGACATTCTTCTCCGGTCGGTTTGCATTATTTGCGCTCATACGCTGTTTGTCTTCACTGTCACTTACACATTGAGCTTCGCAACATTTAATTAGAGATGTTATCACGACCTGGCATTGTGACCTCCTCGTGTAAGTCTGCTTTACTAACTCATTACAGAACCGGAACCGGAACCGGAATCCAACTAAAATGTATATTAGTAGGATGCGGGCACATATTTTGCAAAGTACAAAACGTCGAACATCAGAGTGGTATATACGTTTCTAATATATATATATATCCCAATAAAATAGTAAGAAGATAAATATTTACGAAAACATTTCAGCAACCAAGCCGATATCCCATTCTTCAAACAAGTTGAATACGTTTTTAAGACACGCATATCAAGCCAGCTGTTTGGCTATATGATGTCTAAAATAGTTACTAAAATAACGATATCGACAGTTCATGGTTTTGGTACACCAGATTCCCTTCTTCCTACTTGTTTTGAGTTTGATTTACGAATGTGTCCAGGGAGTCGTCGTATGCCTTGAACCAGGGAGTGTGATGTACGATCCCTTGTTTCCCGCTGTGAGCCGAGGTATACACCTGATCCCGATAGGTCACTATATTCGCGCGCTTGTCATTTTCCCACCTGTTGTACAAAGCTGCGACATCTAAGTTGTATTTGCAGCCTACTTCCTTGGCTAGGTCTAATACAAACTCCGTCTGGAAGGCGATATCATCAAAACAACCATTCAGCAAATCCAGCTTCTTCAACCATTTTGCGATATCGGACTCCATCTCTTTCCTGTTCGGAAGCTTCAGGTGTCCACAAACGACCGCACAGGCCCATTCGGCCTGGATATCAAACATGGTGAAAGAGTAGTATTGATCCTGCATGCTAAGGTATAAGAACTTGTTATTACCGCCCTCCATCCATATCGTTCCCTTGTACAGCCCAGCCGGATACAACGATGTATTCGTCTTCAGGCGAAGGGACTCCGGCAAGTACGGAAAGTGGTAGATATATCCGGTACAAAAAATGATGACGTCTACTTCGGCTGTCGTCCCATCTTTGAAATAGATTGTATTCCCGTCTACTTTTGTCAATAATGGACGCTCCTCGATTCCTTCCGGCCAGCGGAAACCCATGGGTTTTGTACGATAACAGGTGATCACCTTTCCAGAACCCATCTTTCTACACTGCATTGCGATGTCCTCCGCTGAGTAACTCGATCCGACTAACAATACCCGTTGACCTTTGAAGTCTGAGCCTCGTCGGAAGTCATGTGAGTGGAGAACTCTCCCTCGAAACGTATCAATTCCTTCGAAGTCTGGAAAGTTTGGGACGGAGAAGTGACCTGTAGCCACAATGACGTGAGAGAACCTCTCTGGGGGTAGATCTTGGTCATTGGTCAAATCCTTGACCGTGACGGTGAAGTCGTCTGTGGTTTTGTTGTAGGTCACGTGCTTCACTATTGTATTGAAGCGAATACAGTCACGGATCTTTGCCTTGTTCCAACGACCTAAAACGACCAGATAAAAATGGGATAGGTTGCATGTTGGAAACATATATTTACGCTATGTTTACGTAATGAGCAGGCTCTTCTTACATGTCTTACTTGAGTTTTTTATCTCAATTGGGGCACAGTCGTATGCGATGATATGTTCTTTGTGCGAAAATATTTGTTATGTACGTTGTTGATGGGGAACAACGAAAATAAAAACAGTGAATCGAACGAATATATTTCATGTTTTGGGTATATAGATTAAGTGCTACCCATAGAGGTGCTCAATAATTTTTATAAGTTGTATAACACTACACGAATATCTATTTCACGGGAAGCAATTATTATTTATTATTTTGTTTATTTTGTACATTTGTTTTGTTTTACCTTTATTCCAGCATCATTTTTGATAACCATTTTGTAGAGAAATAGTTGCCAGAAGCATACGCGATGACACAAATAGAATACCGACATGTAAACCAAGCCATAATTCATACTCAGATCAAATAGTCAATGAACAGGAAGACGCTTACTCCCTCAAGACATCTGGTCTTATTCTCATTTTACCTTTCAAAGGTCTCCATGCAAATATATATTTGTTCATATTATGTCCATTTTGATTGATTTCGATTGATAATTATTGTTTTCGCCTGCGTGTCGGTATTTTCAATTTCAGTTCAGATTGTGTTGGAGTATTCTGACTGGAGGTAGTTTCCAACATATACTTGATTATTTTATAATATTCTATGAACAATCCATCAATAAGTTAACAAGAAATTGATGCTATGGTACTTATTACACTTCCATGTCCGTTATAAACCTACCAAATGCCGATTTCCCCTTTTTATGAACATATATCAAACAACCATGCCATGCAAAGCTAGGTTAACATGTTATTACTGGTACCTTGTAAATAGTCGAAAAGTACAGTCCGTGGAGGGAAGGAGGGGATGGACTTCCCAAAATGATCATGAAATGTATAATCCGGGAACTCGAGGCATTCCTTGGGACCATTAGACCAAAGATCACGATACATCCCTCCGTGACAAAGTTCACCATGCTCGTCCACACCTGTCCGAGAACAATAACATGCATATACATATTTTTCTCATCTTTTTTGTTATATTTATTTTTAATTCTTCGTTCGACAAATGCACTGAAAGAAAAAGTCTAAGCAAAAAACTAGCAATCATGGAAGATTATAATTGCTGTTATGAAAAGAAACCATTTGTTGTATGAAAACAATGATACATAGAAGCCCCATTTATCAAGAGCTTGTGTGTATGTAATGCTTAAAACATCTACCAAGACTTGATTACTAAGAAGATTGTCTTCCTATACCTAACCCAATCGCCAAAGCAGAGGTTCATAAATGGCCTAAACTGCAAACATGATATGATGTGTATGCTTATGTTAATTTTCTGGAATCTGCGATGGGAATTATCCATTTGATGTAGCTTCATTTCCATAGGGGAAATTAAATTGGTGAGTTTTCGAAGAAAAAATCCAATTATTATTCCTTCAAATAAGATATATTAAATGTAGATATGTTGGTGGTAACACAGTAACAGATTGTTATGCCAAGCATATGCAAAAACATGTAGACATTTGGATAAAAAAATATCACCAATCGCCTTATGTGAAAATGATTATTTCGTTTGAATAAAAGGTAATTAAGAATTTTTTTTCCTCCATCAGTTTGAATTTCAGTACATTTTGTTTAAGGTTGAGACCCTTGCCATTGTTAGTGAAGATGTTTGCCCGATTTGACAAGGAGGATGAGTACATTTTACTGGAGACTGTGGAGATTGACCATAATTTAAACCATATCATCTACTGACACCAACAAAAGGTATCTCAATGAAACATGGCTCTGTTCGCCATGATTCGGCTTACGTTTCAGATATCTTTTGAAGTATTTCGCTCATGTACCAGTTTAAAGATATGAATAAAAACTACACTACCTTTAAATCTAAATTTAAATTTACCTTTAAAACCTTAATCAACTATTTGTACTGAGGAAAGGTAACGATGTTGGCTGATTTATTGGTCTTAATGTAAATCTTAAAGAAACATTTACAGCTACTACCTACACACTTATCGCTATAATGAACCAGTATCCCATTAACTTAAACAATACCATGCAGTGATGAGATCGTCCTTTCCATTTCTTCAACTGCATCATTTCGGTAGCTGTTGAACTTTGTTTTCAAGCAAAAAGATTGCATATAACGGTGCTCAATAACTTGTTCAAGACAGGGCCGGGACATTATACGTATACCATGAACAAGCAGTATCAGTTGAAATTTTTCGAAGTTAAAATTTGGATGGGGTAATAGCTGATAGTTGTTTCATATTTTGATTTTTTATTGTACTTGCCATCTTTTGGGGCTATGCCTATCTTCAATTTAAAAAAGGACCCCTACATGACTAGTTCAAAATATATAGACCACACACAATACCGATAAGAATAAGAGGTTGTTCTGGGTATTCTGGCGTTAGCCCTAAAATACTATAAAAGTCTGGCGTTGACACAAAATAACCACTACTGCCCCTCAAGTATTCTCTTTTCTTTCTCATTTCAATTCAGTTTCATAATTCTGTAAGCACTTCAGCCAGCTTGATTATTATTAGAGTAGCGTTTGATGCTTACACACTCAATTAATCAGGTAATTCATCAATAACTTAAATTTTATATATGCGAGCGATGTAAAGTGGAATTAATGGATAATCAGTATTACAAAGAATACTTTACAATGCTTAAACTCTTTGACATTGTCACTGGCGGATTTAAAGCCCCTCCTAAAATTGTCAAAGTAAGGGTATCTTAACAAACGAATTCCCGTATCAATCAGCGAAATAATGATATGAAATCATTAAAAAACATCTCTCATATACTTGTTTTTATAAAACACCAGGTATGAATCTATCGTGAAATACACTAGAATGCAGGATTTTGCGTTTACCTGCTATTTTTTCCAGGGGGAGTACCCGCGGACACCCCCCCCCCCCCCCCCCCCTTTAATTTCGCACGCCCCCTAATTTTATTAATTATACGGACTATTACTCCAAAGTTAAACGATATCCGCTATTTGTAGCATTTTCGAGGTTCACCGTTTTGCTACATTACGAGCAATGGGAGGGAATCGTAGCTCTGACGACGACCATCTGTCATAAATTGTCCGTACGTCGTCCAGAGCTACGTTATCGCAGCTAGCATATAGTGTGCGCCGTGTCAGTTTGAATAAAAGTGTTTTTAGCTCTCTGGACGGAGTCCAGGAGAGCTTACGCAGTCATTCTCATGTTTTTGCCGGAAGTAGAATTATTAAAATTTTGTGGACAGGGGATATCAGAAACAGTGGGACTGTCAGAATGGATTTCAAGACACATGATTGGGGTCGACACGAACTAGATTTGACAAGAAATTTGAGTTGTTAAATGTTTTCATTTTCGAGTAATCGTCAATTTACGGTGTCATTTTGGACATACTCGGTGTCACAGGGACATGCCGAACGTTATTCTGAGGAGTTATGAGGCAACGTTCCTATATCAACCCACTGTAATGTGTATATAGTAATGTGCTGCAACACACGTATCCCTGTGCCGCTGCCAAAAAAATGCTGCTATGCGTGTTACTTTATACACATTATGTCGTCTGCTACAGTGTACAGAGTGTCTCGCGAGGTATACGTATACGTCCCTGGCAAACACTGATATGAAATATTACTATGTGAACGGATTTTGACAATATTTCGTCATGTTATGAAGAAATGTCCATACTTTCTTCTCATAATATTTATTTATTTTTCCGTTGAGTATTTATGGAGCAATACAGAATTGTCTACACTGATAATTTCCGTGTGACGCCATTGCTCTATATGACGTTACTAAAATAACGTCAAAATGGCGTTCAAAAAATTAGGTATTGTAAAAACAAATTTGATTTCTCTAGTCATATACATCGGAAAACAGTGAAATATTATGAGATGAAACAGGAAACAATTCTCTATAAGAGTACAAAATTTCATTTAAAACGATCAATACACAAAGTCAGGAAAATTCATTGAAAAAGTTGAAAATACAAAGAATATATAGCAAAATTTAAATAAAAATTGAAAGTACAAACAAGCTGGATTTCAAATCAACGTCCAGAGAGCTACGAGGCCCTTGGCCTCTTGTTTAATTTTTAGTCGATTGAAGTGTGGTGGTCTGCCGTTTCGCTCGTGGCGGAGTTGCCAACCTTGAGCTTAAAGGGACATCACGGTAAACCAATTTTTATTTTGTATTTTTTCATATTATTGGGTATATCTTTAAAAAAAATATCCTTATGAACAATAACCATTCGAATTTGATGATATATGTATATAAAAAACATCAATTATTAATTATAAAAAGGTTATCACAATTCGTTGATCAATAGTCTGAATATGCAAATTTTGTGACATATACGATAACACGCATGCGCACAACACACTAAAACACCTGAAAACAAAAATGGCTTCCAATGTGAATCGAATGCGGTTGAAAACGATAACAGCTTCCGCAATGAAGAGAATAATTGGAAAATGGGTCAAACACAATCCTAGAATTAAACTGGGGAAGCAGTACAATACAGTTCAAACATGAAAACAGCAGTAATGCGGACGCTGCTCGTATTCTGCTTGATTGCTGGATAGTAGGTCATGACAATCTCGGTAATATTTACAAAAACTCGGTAATATTTATACAGTCTGTACCAGTACATCGCTACTGTCACTATACTATATGTACGGTGTTTACACTTATTTACACATAAATATATGTGCCGGAATATATACAGAACGTGTTATTTAACATTTAAACCACTGTATAATATCGTTGTCCAACTAATCCAATTCGCCTTGTAAACTATCGTGTGTTTGTGTTGCCTCGATTTCAAAACAGTTACGTGATGATTTAAAAATAATTTCCGCGCTAAATTTAGAGGGGGATTCCCAACTAAATCAAGTGGTCAAGCTGGACATGAGGATCGACTGTGAACATTGGGACAGCACAGAAACATAACTGGAAATGAACAAAAGGCGTACATTCATTGAAAATTGAAACGTTTTTACCGTTATGTCCCTTTAACAGATTACACATACCACTGTCATATCAAAAAAAAAATGAAAGTCATATTTTCTATGCAAGCGCCTGTGATCTGAAATAGTTAAATTGAGTTATGTTTTCCTAAATATGAAATTTCATTTTAAAACGTCAACATTCTTCGCTCAAGCCTAAAATCTTTGAAAAAATCTAGTCGTTTCAGATCGGACAGTAGCTATAGGCTGATACAGCTTCTAAACACGTATGTCTTTCTTGTTGTGAAAAGTTAAAATGCAGATTTATTCGCATAACAAACATGCGCTCTCGCCATCGTAATATTTTAAATAACTTTGCCGATCTGTATTATCCGCCATATTGGTTAGTTCACCCCGACAATGTATAAGACAATGATCTTCATCTTTGTTACGATTTGACAAACTCACCTGTCCTCCAGGTAAAGTTCCACAGACCTCCCCAGTTGGACTGTTTCTCATAGCAGACGACATCTGCACATTTTTTCCCGGCCGCTTTTAACTTATTGTTTTGGTAGAGGAAGGACATCCCACTTGGTCCAGCACCAATAAGGCATACTCGCTGATTTCCAGCCATGATTAAAGTTAAAATACGTGCAAAATATACGTCTGGTGTACTAACTATCGGATAAACTGAAAATTCCAGTTGTATATTCTGTCTGTGTTTGGGAGAGCGTCACAATGGATCCTCTTATATAGCGTGAAGATGGGTTTTATTTCTAAACGAGGCTCACACATATGCCGTGACGTAATAATGAATAATCATGAGTATGAACCCATATGTTGCATCTCACTTTTTTGAGCAAAAATGCTATTATTCAACTTCCTTCTGAATTTGATTGGTTGATATGATTTCAAATGGAAATAATGTCTGTGACTGTCAAATTCACATTGATCATATTTTGATATTGAACTACTTGCAGAAGACTTGTTAAATATACGCTTTATTGGATTCATAACGACCTTTGATAACTCATTCAATTTTTGGGTTGTTTTGGCTCGAGAGTCTATAGCCATGATTGACATTGGGCTATATCATTTTGCCGCTACAAATGTACACATATATTATCCATATTAAAATAGGTAAACTGTGACGTAGCACTATAAATCGGCAAAAGTTCCGGCCTATCACAAGGAGACTTAACACGAACATACCGCAGCCTCCCAAAACACACATTCGCACTCACCACACGCATGCATGGGAGACCGTCCTTAAATGACCTTAGCTGTTAATAGGACGTTAAACAAAATAAACTAAACCAAACCACAAGATCGATTGCAGTTAGCAAAAACATATCACCTGGGTATCGACGATTGTTTTTTCCAGAATGTGCTTATTTCATGTAATTGATAACTGGGACATGCACGTACATGTATATATTGAACAAGGAAATAAATATACAGATAAGGCATTGTGTTCAATTTTACAACAATCATATTTAATGTAATATTGGAGAAAGTGGAATAAAATCCTCGCAATACACCGTAGCCGAGAATAGTTGTGAAAGGTTACATTTAGTCGATTTGTTCAATATGTGCCTCCAAACCACAGTTTCATTGTATACACCTATACCCGATACACTTTAAAAGTGCATGTCAATCAAAGTGTGTGACAACACACACACATACACAAATGAGACAAACCTCAATTCAGTTGCAGTTCGCGTGTACTGGTCCGTCTACTGTAAAAGTGGATATTTTCGCGTGTGGAAATTTTCGCTTAGCCAGCTTCCAAAGTGTTCGCGGTGTGGATATTTTCGCGCCGTCAAGATATTTTTGCGCTAATTGTATCTTTTATATTTAGTATTTTTATGTGTTAATATATTCGCGGTGTGGAAATTTTCGCGGAGATTTACTGATATTGAAATAAGCGAAAATTTCCACACCGCGAATATTTCCACTTTTACAGTACTTGGAAATCGAAAACGTCTATAAAATGGCCTAAACTAGCAAAAGACTTTTTATGTACTCATGTTCTCAATTATGTTTCGCTTGAAGATTGAGTTGGAGATATTTATGTATTTTTATCAAAATATATATTCAATACAGGTCACACGACATATTTGTTCTGGCATAGAGAGCTTCTAGAGTCGTCCAGAGCCAGATGGGATATCTTTAATATTAAGAAAAAAATCTTAAAAAAGAAAAAAGAAAAATAAAATAAAAAAGGATTCGTGTATCATCTCATATATTAAACACACAAGCGGAAAGATTGTATCGCCCGAATCCAATACCTCCAGAAATGTGTTTTTGAAGTGTTTGTACTCCAATTGAGAATGAATATCATTTTAATCACATAATACGTATTGTGGAATAACCCGCAATTCACGTTATAAAATTGGATGCAGATACAGCTGGTTTCTGTTTAGATAAGAAATATGGTATGTACATGTTTTGAAGTAAAAAGTTTGGAGCATGACACTTAAATGTAAAACGCGAGATAAATTACTGAGTTACCTCCCTTGACTAAGCCCTTTCCGGTTTCAACAACAGGTGAAATCATTCTGCAGCGGAGCAAATTCGCCCAATTAAGTATCCCACCCCTTGTTTGGTACTTTGCTGCTGTCTTTTTTCCTATTCTGTATTGCAGACAATAATTATTGCACAATGTTGATGCCTTGCCATGAGCACCTGTTTCCAACATTAACTGGCTGTGATCCTTTGGCACTTTCCTGTTGTAACATGATGTGTGGAACAAGATGATGCCAACCTTAAGGACTTCATGTATTCGCTGTGTATTATGAAGGGACTTAATTTAGCATAGTTCGCGGTACAAGTTACTTTAGGTAGGTTTTATTGAACTTTCGCTATAAATCTTTGGAGAGCTGCTGCCCAGGATCCAGTTTATTAACTGATGTGTCTAATTTACAATATTTTGGACATTTTATTCATTGTGAACATTGTTCTGCTGATCTGTTTATATTGAATGCAGTTGCAGCTGCATATTGATTTGTTGAATATTGATTTCAATGATTTGGCATCTTTATTAACAGGGAGCTGGCACCCAGAATCTGTTAAATATTGATGATTTGTAAACTATTGATTAACGGGGAGTTGTCACCCATGAACCGTTGATTGATTTGATTAATTGATTTGTCATTGAATTTTCATTGAATTTGCTTTATAATTAACGGGGAGCTGTACACCCAGAAACCGTTATTTATCATTGTTTGTATTGATTTGTGGCATGTCATTTATACCCATGCTGGGACGACTGCCAATTCTAGTAAAGTTGTGACTAATAAATCCAGTCAAACCTATTTTATGATGTCTTTGTTTTGCATTCATATTTTATAATGTCCATTATAAGAAATTATGTGAACATTTTTGTATAGGAAATATTACATTAGACCGAATATGATCTTATGTCCTCCGAGAACAAAACAATCATTCAAAACTTGGCTATGTTCATTTACAAAGCAAATGTAATTAGAAATGAAATACTTTTTAACTAAGAGTCATGTGAAGTTATGTGTATAGTATCCTTCGTTTAATACATGGTAATATTGTTTTTCATGTTTTAATAGTCTGTTGAAATATCTGGTGAAATACTGTGATAAAATATTTCATTTATCAGCTGATTATTTGTTTTTGGTTCAAATTATAGGTAAGTTTTATTTAAAATGCTATTCCTATTGAATACTAATTATATCATGCATTTAATTTAATTCTACAATGATCATGTACACAAAGGCAATAGAGCCTACTTCAATGAAGACTTTTACATTCAACAACATGCAATTGCAAATGTCATTCGAGTTACGTAATACAAATCAGCACTGTATATATGTAGTCACGAAGGCTATCGAACAACCCGTGATAAGAATCCACAATCCGGAATGAATCACAGGTTTGTAACAAACAGAATATAAGCAAGTTATTTTTCTGATATTTTTTGAATTTCCTAAGTTGCCGCGTCCTGCTTACTGCCTACTGCTTTCAATATTTAACTACTTTTACTGCTGACTGCCTTCTGTCCTTCTTACCAAACCAACGGCCTCCCTGCTCGTCACACTAATATATATTCCCATATTACCAGAAAAACTAACAATTTTTGTCAACTAAATTGTCAACTTATCCTTATAACGATTCATTCCTACCAGCCCCAGCTGATTTATGAAACGCACTTCCGGTGACATTGAATACTATTCGTCTATTACTAACCGTAAAATATGCTGGTGTTCATATTGAACCCTCAAACTATTATTACTGCAGAAGTAGACACGGACAGATCGATCATGCATGACTAAGGATGAATTGCAGCTCCTTAAATAGTCACTTGTACTCAGGTAACTTAGTTGATAGTCCTATGTGTTCTTGTACTCAGCTGCTGAAACTACCGGGCATTTCCTCCTCCACTGTCCTGACTATCAGCAGCTAAGAATTTAGTGTTATAAGAGCCTTCCTCGTAATGATAATGCTGATATCTTGTTAAATGGTAGTCCAGATATGCCATACACTACAATGGAATTTTATTTTATTGTGTTTAAAACTGTATCAATCAATCTACGCGCTTTAAAAGGCTAATAGCCTTTATCTTAACTCTGTAATGTCGATTTAGAATTGTATCTGTAGTATTTTTGTATAAGTATTACTTTCAACAACAGGGCCCTATCGTCATACATTGTGCGTTATCGTGCAATCGGCATTTTTTCTTGAAATAAAATGCCCCGCGCATCATCCCTTTCTAAACCCTTGTTCCCTTTCTCTTTCTTTTCCCCGCACATTGTATATCTTTAACAAATGTAAATTTCTCAGAACTGTTCAATAGCTATTCTATAAACTCATGGAGACGGGTTTACATAAGTACTCTGTACTTATTACTGAACCTTTCATCCATTTGTATAATGTAATGTACTATTGTAATTTATAACAATAAAATCAAGTAAAACCTAAACAGTGTCGGATACAGGATTTTCAGTTGGTTTTTTTTGGGGGGGGGATCAAATTACGGGGGGTCCGGGGGGGGGGGGGGGGGGGGGGGGTACTCCCTCGGGAAAATTATAGTGTATTTCACGATAGATCCCCCCTTTTAAATACGCCAGTGCTGAAGCCACAAATGTTAAAAAGTATTCGTGTAAAAGTTCTATATCATCTGACTAAGAGATAGATTTGAGCGACATCCAGACAAAATATTCCCGATCATGGAATCACTGTATCCGAAGGCATGGCCAATCGAGAGTCTGCTGTGATTGGCGACTTTTTTGCCTGTTCATGTTTTGAAATATATCTTAATTAATATTGACTTGTTGTGTAGACACGAGCAGGACATTTACATCTTCCGATTTCTCTTACCTGTTAAATTCCGACTTTAAATGTCCGGCCATTTCCAGACCTGACAATGCTTATTTTGAATTAGGAAACGTACCACATGCATTTACGGGCGTTTTTTATACGCAAAAAAATGTACAGGTACAAAATACTACATGTAACAGAAATACAATGATGAAAAAGGGAAAACATGGAAATTTTCCTTAAAATCATGTCTGAGTTATGTCCCTTACCTGTATCGTGTCGCTTCATGCCCATGTTAGGTAACTTTCCAAAATATCTTAGATTCCTGTACCGTGCCATTTCTTGTTCCCTCATTTACGTGCTCAATCTATCCTATGGTGAAATTCTTTCTTCATCGATATATAAAAAAACTAAGCCGCTGGAATAATAGTATATTTATTCGAGTATTGTGTTTATCTTATTTACCTTACCTGGACACGAATGTTAGATTATATTTATTACAAAGTCTGAAAATCCTGCTAGCAAAAAGTTATGATTAACTAAGACGAATTTTTACTTTGTGGTCTGTTTTTATTTAACGTCCTATTAACAGCCAGGGTCATTTAAGGACGTGCCAGGTTTTAGAGGTGGAGGAAAGCCGGAGCAACCGGAGAAAAACACCGGCCTACGGTCATTCTCGGCAACTGCCCCACGTAGGTTTCGAACTCGCAACCCAGAGGTGGAGGGCTAAGGGTAAAGTGTCGGGACACCTTAACCACTCGGCCACCGCGGCCGCCGCAGTTCCAATATCGGCACAATAGTGTGACATCTTTATAGCATGACACCTTGCATTTATGACGTCACAGTAGCGTTAAAATGCTGTTTCGTTTTATCGAATGGTAATCGTAAATTATCTTCTTTAAATAATAAATAAATACTTTTCATCTCAGAGTACTTATGATTTTATTTACATTTACACTGACCACAATCCTTAATATGTATTTTATCCTATTGTCGCTAAGATACGGAACTACATGCATGTGGCGCCACCTTACGTCAAATAGTAGTGAAGTGATTTATTCGCGAACATCCACTGTCGAAGGGTACATATGACGGTGTTGTTACGTTAGTCTACACCAGCAAATGGCCCACACTTTAAATCTCCATCACAAAAAAAGTACCTAGCACGAGAGACAATCAAGAATTTAACGTGTTCGATATGAAGTAAGTTGTCCTCACAAACTTCTTTTGAATGTTCAAGAAATGGTTGGACGATTTGAAAAGTAATGGATGTTACGGTTGTCTCCTTTTGATGATAGTTAATTGAATGATCGTACAGCATGTTCGACTGCCACGTTGAAGTGTGAATAGAGAAAAAATGGTCAGAAATCACAGAAACATTAGTATCAAAATAAAAAATTATCGTCCACCGCCTAAAAACATCCGCAAACTACTCGAAATAACTTCCCCGTGATTGTAAACCGGCTGGGCTCATTTTCGTAGGAAAAAATGCATATAGCACGAACCTAACGCGTAAAAACTTTGCTTAATTCAACATATTTACCGACTCATCTGTTCCGTGGATTTATATATTTTTGTGTCTGTTTGTGACCTTGTATATCGTTGTGCCTGTCTGTGTTTGTCTATCTGTGACCTTGTATGACTTTGTCTGTGATCTTGTATATCTTTGTGTCTGTCTGTGACCTTGTATGTCTTTGTGTCTGTCTGTGACCTTGTATATCTTTGTGTCTGTCTGTGACCTTGTATATCTTTGTGTCTGTCTGTGACCTTGTATATCTTTGTGTCTGTCTGTGACCTTGTATATCTTTGTGTCTGTCTGTGACCTTGTATATCTTTGTGTCTGTCTGTGACCTTGTATATCTTTGTGTCTGTCTGTGACCTTGTATATCTTTGTGTCTGTGATCTTGTATATATTTGTGTATGTCTGTGACCTTGTATATCGTTGTGTCTGTCTGTGACCTTGTATGTCTTTGTGTCTGTCTGTGACCTTGTATGTCTTTATGTGACCTTGTATATCTTTGTGTCTGTCTGTGACCTTGTATATCTTTGTGTCTGTCTGTGACCTTGTATATCTTTGTGTCTGTGATCTTGTATATATTTGTGTATGTCTGTGACCTTGTATATCGTTGTGCCTGTCTGTGACCTTGTATATCTTTGTGTCTGTGACATTGTTTATCTTTGCGTCTGTCTGTGACCTTGTATATCTTTGTGTCTGTCTGTGACCTTGTAGACCGTTGTGTCTGTCTATGACCTTGTATATCGTTGTGTCTGTCTGTGGCCTTGTATATCTCTGTGTCTGTCTGTGACCTTGTATGACTTTGTGTCTGTCTGTGACCTTGTATGACTTTGTGTCTGTCTGTGACCTTGTATATCTCTGTGTCTGTCTGTGACCTTGTATATCTCTGTGTCTGTCTGTGACCTTGTATATCTCTGTGTCTGTCTGTGACCTTGTATATCTCTGTGTCTGTCTGTGACCTTGTATATCTCTGTGTCTGTCTGTGACCTTGTATATCTCTGTGTCTGTCTGTGACCTTGTATATCTCTGTGTCTATCTGTGACCTTGTAGACCGTTGTGTATGTCTGTGGCCTTGTATATCTTTGTGTCTGTCTGTGACCTTGTATATCTTTGTGTCTGTCTGTGACCTTGTATATCTCTGTGTCTGTCTGTGACCTTGTATATCTCTGTGTCTGTCTGTGACCTTGTATATCTCTGTGTCTGTCTGTGACCTTGTATATCTCTGTGTCTGTCTGTGACCTTATATATCTCTGTGTCTGTCTGTGACCTTGTATATCTCTGTGTCTGTCTGTGACCTTGTATATCTCTGTGTCTGTCTGTGACCTTGTATATCTCTGTGTCTGTCTGTGACCTTGTATATCTCTGTGTCTATCTGTGACCTTGTAGATATTTGTGTCTATCTGTGACCTACTTATAACTCATTCCTCAACGGGTTGTCTGTATTTTTCATTTGATATCATTTACATGATTAACAAAATGATCAGCCATCCTCTGGTTACATCATAATACTCACTTTACTTGTGTACAATTCCTTCATAACTTCTATGTGTACTATCCACCATCATTAATGGCTGTTAATATACCCACGTACACATACACGCATAGTTATAACGCATATAAAAGAACAAGTTTTCTTTTATAAATTACTTTTTGTAAAGATCAAATGATGAGCAAAAGATAAATCTGTTCGACACTTCTATATACAGTTAACGAAAACCTTGATGTCAGATGAAATTTGGTAACAATGATGAATTGTTTTATCTCACATTTTTGTCCATTTCGCTGGCAGTGTCTTCCAATTGATATATATCCATGTAAACGAAACGACAGACGGTTCACTGAATGCCATTAAAACTGAAAACAATAACCAAATAATTGAAATAATTAACACCATATATTTTGATGTGATATAGAATAATATAAAAAAAATATATTACGCGTAAAGCTCGCCATGTTACGCATGCGTATCGCGATATAACACGAAACAGAATTTTCCCACGAGACTGAGCCAAACCGGCGTTCGTAGTTTTCAAAATCGCGCGTGGCAACATAACAATTCCAAGAGCGTGCCACTTGCTTCATTGTCTAACACGTCCTCGACTTGATACCAGATGACCTTTTTCTTTGTACCTTTCTTCGCACGGGACGAGTGCCTTATACAGATTTTCAAGACGTGGATCGGGCTGACCAATCAATTTGGAGTTCCAGAGCTCATAAAGCTCCCCCTTGAGACAAGAGTGCTTTCGCTCCTCGGCGACGAGATGTAAACACGCCGCTGAACATGCATTAGACAGACTACAAGTAGCTATGGTGGTATTAAAGTGGGCTTCTGTCTGTAGACTATCGAGGAACTCTTGGTAGTTACAGTCCATCACTTCTCCGACCGTCTCGAACAGACACAGCGGAATATGCTTGTACCCAAGACAGCTTGGATTGGTCCAGTTCTCCTTCGGGTAGTAGAGGAGCTGCGCGCGACATATTTCTTCATCCGCTAACAATCCCCTGTGGACTGTCGACGTCATCATTGTGGAGTCATATTCGCAGATCATTCTGATTGAATCCCCGGGCAGTACTTTAATAGGATTTAAATGCCTACAACAGTCAATAAAGTAAGTCGTGAAAGTATGAAGAGGGTAAGTATACAATTTCAAAATGAATGGATCGGTGTGGCTTGTACATAGTGTTAAATACGGTCTGTGTCACTCATCTGACGGAGAATAATTCTTTGGTTCAAGAGGCGCCCAACGTGGTGCCAATGTGAAAGAACAGGGAAAACACATTCCTGTCGAGTGTCCCGACAGGAATCGAACCCGGGTCTCCGGCGTGATAAGCCAACGCTCTACCTCCTGATCGAAAGAAGCCTGCTCCATCAGCTGAGTGACAGAGAGCGTATGTACAAGCCACATCGACCTGTTCCTTTTACAAAATAATCATATATTCTCCACTCTATTCTTCAAACGTTTTTGGCGACAGATCAATAATTACTCAGCAAACCGAAGACAAACGTGCATGTATCTAGCACAACACGTTGTCTGTCTTCGCATAGCTCAGAGCGAACCAACGGAGGCACTGACACAAAAAGTCTTCATGAATTATTCATGAACAAAATCAAGTAATCTGATTGGTTCCGTTAAAAAAAGGCGACGGCAAAGATGACTAATCAAAAACATCGTTTGATGTGTTCTTTGGTTTGTTTAACAAGATGTCAGATAACGAACCATGCCGACACACATGGGTGCAGCCATCTTAGTATACCGTTTCTATTTTTCAGGCGAAGAAGAGCTTCAATAATAAGAAGCATTTTTATTGATCGATGAAAATATGAAAGATGTGAAACCGACGGATTTCATGCCAGTGTTCCCACGGGTCAAACGTGTGAAACGTAGACGAGGCTCCGTGGCGACTTATGACGCAATCATATAGGAGTGACAGACAAATTCGAATCCTTTATATAGAGCTGACGGTTCTGATACCTTACTTGTATCGGTGGCTAACTAATGACGTAAACAATTGTTTGCGGTACTAATGTACGTCTCGTGCTCACGGATTCATACACGACTTACCTGACTATGTTTGGACGGTTGGGGTCGAAGTTGTCAACCGACGTCAAGTAGTTAATTATGGTATTGTTTCGTATGAGTTCTACTTTCTGTCTTCTTCCTGTATGTTTGATAAGGAAACAAAAATTAATACATCATACAACATAGCCTGAAATGTGTAGATGAAAGAACTAAAGGGGATAAAAAACATACGGCGGAGTTTGAAAATTACTAGGAATTGCTACAGGTTCAGATTTCAAGTTTTTTGATGGTTGGAAAAGCTCTTCATATGTGTGATATTATTTACAACCGCCATTCGCATTTCAAGGTCAAAACAGAATCAATATGTACATATGTATGTTATTAAAAAGTCATATCCCGTCAAACAAATAACTGAGAGCATTATGGAATGTTTTTTTAATGCAGCCTATGTGATACACTCGAGCTTCACGGGTTCCCCAGAAACAGGCATTGTTTCGCATAGTTTACCAAAATAAACAAACAGCTTAACGAATTACATGTCAAAAGCAAGCCCGTGGTCAGCCATGATACGCGCTAGCTACCGACCAAGATGCCTTTGTTAACTTGCACCTGAGTAGTGACGTATAGTCGTTTAAAATACCGCCGGATTTACTATTTTTCACCCAATACATCCAACACCAATCTAATTAAAATCTAGATGGTCATTCTTACTACCTTACATGAACATCTAACAACATCCCATACGGGGTCACGTCGGGGTGACCTTTTGGATTAGCCAATCAAATGAGTACTTTCAGAATCTTGGAAGTGAATTTTATTTGTCCGAATTAGCATGTCTAGAGTGCATAGGTTGCATAATCTGTCAATTTGTTTCAAGTCATTTCGTCCCAGAAAGCATATAATTACATGCATATACATGCTGTGCCGAAATGGTTTGCTTCTGATGCATACTGTGACGAAATGGTTTGCTTCGATGATATCGACAAATTGACGATTCGCCCTGAAAGTGAAATGCATATCTAAAAGGTCACCCCGACGTCACCCTGCAGGTAAGGCGTAAGAATTGTACCTGCTGCCCCCATTGCATGATCGTAAGAGGCGACTAAATTTGGGATCTTATCTTTTCTCTTCTTTCTTAACAACTTTCTTCTTCCTAATGTCTCCCTTGACAATGCCTCACTTTTGGCCTTTAGTTGAGCGTTCGCTGCTGTGAGGAAGGTTTTGGGTTCTGTCCCCTAGCCGAGACATAATAAAGTCTTTAAAAATGGTAGTTGCTACTCCTGCTTAGCGCTCAGCATACAAGGAGTGGGACGACTGGTTCGCCCGTTGTCAGTATAATGTGACCGGTGTGTGCTGCTGGGTGTCTTCGGCAGTATGCTTCAGTGAGGTAGCACTATAAATCGGCAAAAGTTCCGGCCTATCACAAGGAGACTTAACACGAACATACCGCAGCCTCCCAAAACACACATATGCACTCACCACACGCATGCATGTCCAACGCACGGGAGGCCGTTATTAAATGACCTTAGCTGTTAATAGGACGTTAAACAAAATAAACCAAACCAAACCAAACCCCATATGGGATGTTGTTAGATGTTCATGTAACGTAGTGAAAATGACCATCTAGATTTTAATTAGATTGATCCAACACCTTACCTAATCTGTGCATAAGACTGATTCCCATGGCAACGTAAACTTCCTTTGTAATGCTCATGCTCGTGCATTTTCCAGGACATCCTCCCATGACCGGATAAGCCGAAATTCCCGGAGGGATTTGGAACACCGTGGAATCTATGGTGGCGAATCCGGCATTGTTGGGACGGAGATTAGGTGTAAAGTATACAACCATACCGGAACTGTCCTGGTAATCCAATCCCAAGGGGTTATGCCAGAGGACCTGAACAAAGCCGAATCATAATTAACAACTATTAAAGATGCTTCACCATCGATATATAATCGCGTATATGGCCAAAAGTTACTTACCGAGGCGTAAGACGATGTAATTTCTTCAGAATGCAAACTAAAAGGTTGTAATAGCAAAAAGTGTGCCACTTTTAATATTGAATAAAACAACGACAACATTTTTTTCAATTAGTCATAGTTTATAATTTTATGAGTAATATTTTATGTCGCAGTCACGACCAAATAAGTGAAAATTAGTGATTAGCCTGTCTTATGAGTTCGTTGTAATTTTCCTCTTTTCTAATTATAAGAACATGACATGATTTGACTTAAATTTATATGACAAATGGAAAGCGTCAACGAAACCACAAGATAGACATTGCGTACATAAACGTGTCAATTATCCGTGTATCTTCCCCGGATGTCATTTGTATCTCATTAAGGTTTGGATCGCCTATACATTATCATAAAAGGTATTATCTCCACGTCAACAGCCCCTAATTGCTATCATCAAAGGAAAATTCTAGGTACTACATTTATCATTTTGCTTGCCTTGTGAAAATATGGAAATTAATTGCTTAAAATGCCCCAAAGTGCACGACTTCATGATATCAAAATACTTGAATTGCGTAGCAAATAAAAGTTTCATAAAATGGCTCTTCAATTCATATTTATCAAAATCGCGACTAAAATAGATAATAGCGTACCATATAGAGACTATACATTTATGTTTTCGAACTATTGTTCCTCGTACAATGTCAGACGATCAACTCTGATGTCTCGCTCGCTCTATAATCAGCGAAAAACATTATCAAAACATCATTTTCCCTTCATATCATCTTTCTTCGTATCCACCCTTTAATGCCTAAGGAACATTACCTTCGTATCCACCTTTTAATGTCTAGGATACGATACCTTCGTATCCACCCTTTAATGCCTAATGAACGATACCTTCGTATACGCCCTTTAATGCCTTGGATACGATACCTTCGTATCCACCCTTTAATGCGTAAGGAACGTTACCTTCGTATCCACCCTTTAATGTCTAGGTAACGTTACCTTCGTATCCACCCTTTAATGCGTAAGGAACGTTACCTTCGTATCCACCCTTTAATGCCTAGGATACGTTACCTTCGTATCCACCCTTTAATGCCTAGGATACGATACCTTCGTATCCACCCTTTAATGCCTAGGATACGATACCTTTATATCCACCCTTTAATGCCTAGGGAACCATACCTTCGTATCCACCCTTTAATGCCTAAGGAACGATACCTTCGTATCCACCCTTTAATGCCTAGGTAACAATACGTTCGTATCCACCCTTTAATGCCTTGGATACGATACCTTCGTATCCACCCTTTAATGCCTAATGAACGATACGTTCGTATCCACCCTTTAATGCCTTGGATACGATACCTTCGTATACACCCTTTAATGCCTGGGTAACGATACCTTCGTATCCACCCATTAATGCCTAGGTAACAATACTTTCGTATCCACCCTTTAATGCCTTGGATACGATACCTTCGTATCCACCCTTTAATGTCTAGGTAACGATACCTTCGTATCCACCTTTTAATGCCTTGGATACGATACCTTCGTATCCACCCTTTAATGCCTAAGGAACGATGCCTTCGTATCCACCCTTTAATGCCTTGGATACGATACCTTCGTATCCACCCTTTAATGCCTAATGAACGATACGTTCGTATCCACCCTTTAATGCCTTGGATACGATTCCTTCGTATCTACCCTTTAATGCCTAGGGAACGATACCTTCGTATCCATCCTTTAATGCCTAGGGAACGATACCTTCGTATCCACCTTTTAATGCCTAGGGAACGATACCTTCGTATCCACCCATTAATGCCTAGGGAACGATACCTTCGTATCCACCATTTAATGCCTTGGATACGATACCTTCGTATCCATTGTTTAATGCCTAGGAACGATACCTTTGTATCCATTCTTTAATGCCTAGGGAACGATACCTTCGTATCCACCCATTAATAAAAAGGGAACGATACCTTCGTATCCATCCTTTAATGCGTAAGGAACGTTACCTTCGTATCCACCCTTTAATGCCAAGGGAACCATACCTTCGTATCCAACCTTTAATGCCCAGGAAACGATACTTTCGTATCCACCCTTTAATGCCTAGGTAACGATACCTTCGTATCCACCCTTTAATGCCTAGGTAACGATACCTTCGTATCCACCCTTTAATGCTTAAGGAACATTACCTTCGTATCCACCATTTAATGCCTTGGATACGATACCTTTGTATCCACCCTTTAATGCCCAGGAAACGATACCTTCGTATCAACCCTTTGGTGCCTAGGTAACGATACCTTCGTATCCAACCTTTAATGCCCAGGAAACGATACCTTCGTATCAACCCTTTGGTGCCCAGGAAACGATACCTTCGTATCCACCCTTTAATGCTTAAGGAACGATACCTTCGTATCCACCTTTTAATGCCTAGGGAACCATACCTTCGAATCCAACCTTTAATGCCCAGGAAACGATACCTTCGTATCAACTCTTTGGTGCCTAGGTAACGATACCTTCGTATCCACCCTTTAATGCTTAAGGAACGATACCTTCGTATCCACCCATTAATGCCTAGGTCACGATACCTTCGTATCCACCCTTTGGTGCCTAGGTAACGATACCTTCGTATCCACCCTTTAATGCCTAGGTAACAATACCTTCGTATCCACCCTTTGGTGCCTAGGATACGATACCTTCGTATCCACCCTTTAATGCATGGGGAACATTTTCAAGTTTTCTTACCTGCAGGAGTCTTCCTGTATATCCACGTTCCTTTACCTGGTGTACGATATCTTTGTTTCCATGATTCCTTACCTGGAGAGCTATTTATTTGTATCCACGATTACTTACCTGAATCACGAGCTGTCTAATGCCGTCCTTGCCGCAATTAATTCCCATCTCATTGTGAAGGCACGTGAGAGGAAATTTTGGGTTGTAGGTAGTTATGAGTTCCTGACAGGGAGCGGTGGTAACTTTTGGACATTCGAACGGTCTATCGGACTCTCGGATATTAAATGTAGGGTCTACAACAAAACGAAAAATTTACTTCTGACACCAAAATATTCCTGACAACTGTGGGATGCTTTCGCCTAAGAAAATTACACTGTTACTCTGGATGTACAAAGATGAAAGCAAAATTTTCAACATTAAACATGTTGATGACATTTTGATATGTGCGTACCGCCCCCAGCAATCGAACGAAGTGGAACACTGTTCAGATCAAGTTCAGGCTGTGCCGACAAAAAATCTCGGACCTCGTGTCCGTAGTAACTTCTGTACGTCACGTGTATTGAAACGTTACAATTGAAAGTGACAAACCCTCAGAAATTTACATCTCATACCGGCTTTACAAAACGCTGATTTCACGTAAAACAAAAGAAGATTTTGTAATAAAAAACTACATAATCATTCCTGGGTTTCCATTTCATGTGGGATTGATGAAAATCGCTATAGATGTTAGTAAAATGAAAATAATCAGGTTATTGTCGTACGTTTTGCCCCATTTTTTATTTTTTTTTACTTTGTTTAATTATTAAACTGTCGATGTGACTCACCACAAGCATAAAGAGTCATATGATGAACGACTCTCCTGTTGTACAATTCAGGTTTGGCTTCCACTAAATGGTAATTAGTGTCGGTTGGAAGGTTGAAAACCATGCAAGCATATGTAAATTCCTTTTTCGGTACAATTGTCAGTGGCAGTATAGCTGAAAACTGTTCAACCCCTGTCAACAAAAAAAATCTATGTAAATCGCAGACAATAATTATAACCATGTGTTCAAGGTGATGTTTGGATAGGGCGCGAGTAAAAATAGGAGAGGCTTAGCATAGGAAATAGTCGCACGGACTTGTATGGGTAAACAAAGAAACTGTGTTAGATTTGTGTACGATATTTATTGAGGATGAGTTGCAAGCGGGGAAGATCTTTCTGTGCTTCCTTCTAAACAATGTATAATTCAATATTCTCGGATATTCTACAAAATGTCTCCCAATATATTGTAGCTGACAGGGTAATGGCACTGTCACACTGTTGCGTATCGTGCTATCGTATGCCAGCGTATGAAAAATTATCACTCATACGCTGGTATACGCTGACATACGCTGAGGCTGAAATAAATTTTTGAGCATGTTCAAAAATTTTGTGCGTATGCGGTCGTATGGTTAATACGCTAAGCATACGCTAGGCATACGCTGAATACACTAGAGGTACGATATAGGTACGATATAGGTACGTTACTCATAGGTCGAGTACGCTGGACATAATTTGCCATACGTTGGCGGAAGGTGTATCGTACAGCTAGCGCATTGATTGATTGATTGATTGATTGATTGTATGCCTGACGATTGAGTAACGTATTTAAGGGTCATCTATATAGCAGAATAATGTTGAATTTCAAACACGAATAAATAGCTTAAAAATTGCAGAAAAATAGTCATGTAATATACCAAAATGTTTGTTTGGACATGTAGTGTCTTAAAATCACAAATAATTTGATGTATATGCTAACAATTTCTTCTATAGAGTTACTTTGTGGTAAGTTGTAGCATGGAATAATTCTAAGCCACAAAAATAACCAAACCTGAAAAATAGCCCAGCTGTCATGCTCACAGGTGTCTATAGAACAGGGTAGGAGCATTTGTTTGACCGGATTTGACTTTATGCAGGTATAAACACATATTTAGTTTTGACCTTGAAATGCAAATGGCGGCTGTGGATGATATTACACAAATATGGCATAAAGGGAGGCATTTCAGCCATTAAAAATGCTCCTATATAATACATTTAAGACATCTGGTTATAGTAAGAATAACCATTTTAAGACAAATTGTCAAACTGGTGAGTTTTGGGCCTTTTTCAGAAATATATATCTTTTACCCCAAACTCAACGGATGAACATTTTTCCTAAAAACAGTCTTCCTGCCATGTCTAGAGTTCTCTATAGTATCTAATATGAGCATTTTTGACGTTTGAAATACCTTCTTATATGCCATAATTGTCTGATCTTATTCACAACCGCCATTTGCATTTCAAGGTCTAAATAAAATCAGTGTTAATACATATCATAAAGTCCAATCTAGTCAAACCAATGCTCCTATTTTGTGCTTTAGACCCTTGTGAGCAAAACGACATGACTGTTTTGCACAATAAATGAGATACAAATGAGCTAATTATGTCCCCCTGAAACATGCATTCTTCTCGTGTTTTGTTGAAATTTACGAACTACTGAACAAATTGAATGTCAACATCAAGGTCCACAGTTTGACATAGTACATATCAAAATGTTATCAAGTTACTTCTGTTAAATTGCAGCCTAGTAGGGATGCATAGCCTTGTAAAATGTCAACTGTTTTGGCTGGATTTCCTGTTTAGATGCCCCATAACGTACAACTAGCGTATTATTGGCGTATGGCCAGCGTATTCTCAGCCTTTATATAGGCACTTTGTTACGTGATAGGCGGTACGCTGGGCATACGCAGTTCATACACTACTCATACACTAGCCATACGCAGAGTACGCTGGCCATACGCTGGTCATACGCTGACATTCGCTGTCAATACGCTTTCAATACGCTGGCCATACGCTTACTCTGTGAATCCTCTGTTGTGATTGGTCCTTATAGTTTTCTATTGTTAAATGTGGGATAAATTCAGGGTAGCGTATCGTATACTGGGCAGTCTGATTGATTAGTTTCCTGTGTGCTGTCACGTCTTCCTCGCCAGTACTAATGTAGCGTTAGGGTATGTAGGGTCTTGTGGTGGGAAGTATTAGTCGGGATGTTGGGTTTAGTTAGGTCGTACAGGTATGGGGGTTGGGTTTAGTTCGGTCGTACAGGTATGGGGGTTGGGTTTAGTTCGGTCGTACAGGTATGGGGGTTGGGTTTAGTTAGGTCGTACAGGTATGGGGGTTGGGTTTAGTTAGGTCGTACAGGTATGGGGCTTGGGTTTAGTTAGGTCGTACAGGTATGGGGATTGGGTTTAGTTAGGTCGTACAGGTATGGGGGTTGGGTTTAGTTAGGTCGTACAGGTATGGGGGTTGGGTTTAGTTAGGTCGTACAGGTATGGGGGTTGGGTTTAGTTAGGTCGTACAGGGTTTAGCAGAGACGTGTATATCTGATATACAAGTGTCTGGTTTTAGGTTAGTATGTTAGATATAGCTAGGCCTATGCTGTTGTCTGTTTCGATGTGATTTCATGTTGTAAATGTTTATGTCATCATTAATAAATGGTTAATTGTAGTTCAAGGTGTTTGTTCTCTCTCTATACGACAGTTACCCATCGAACCTGGGTTGCTGGTCCACAAGGGCGAGTCGGGTGCAGTTTGGCGTACGCAAACTGGGCCCGACACGTGGACAATATATTAATATGGGTAGTTACCTACCTTTTTATCTCAATGATTAAAAAAGTAGTATCTTTAATACCATGCCAACTGGAAAGTGAAGACAATGGGAGAATGAGGAAAACAATAGATTACCGTTAAGTCAATATACAATATATCCAGGAGCTCCAGAAGGAAAGGCGTCTTCTGTTATACTTACAGCTGAATTTAAATATCAAACTATTGGATGTGATTGTGTAAACGATTTGTAATTGGAAATTGTGGAATATTGTGGTAGAGCAAAGTTTAAATCAGAGATATATAATTTAGAATACCAAGGATATTGTGACATAGATATATAAACACAACTTGAAGGATGTGATAGGTACCTGTAAAAGGGAGATGTGATATCGATGTATTGTAGAAGAGACAAAACGGGATGGCGAGGATAAATAAATGGTACATGCTTATAGAGGGAATTTGGTGAATTGTTTGCTGTTGTTTTTTGTGTTTGTTGTTGTTGTTGTTGTTGTTGTTGTTGTAAGGACAATACAACGCAAGCGCAAGCGTAAATATCAATAATGAATATGCTGCTGTTTCTAATACATGTACTAATGATTAATAGCACGTGTCCAATTAGTATACACCCAGATTGTTATTTTACAACATAACAACAGGAAATGTGTTCTTAGTGTACCAGATTAATTTACAACACAGACCACATATCAGTTATGACTAGTACTAAGTGCTTAATATATAATTCATAGAATAAATGGATAGAGTTTCCACTTTTTGAAAAAAAACAACTCTTCCCCTAGTACTGCTAACGTATTTCTAACCATTGTAATAACAAGTAGTGATCAAAATTTCAAAATCTTCTTTATTATGTTGTTTGCAGTTTTAGTAATTTTACTTAGATTTAAATATCATACCATTTCCATGTTTTCCGAACAAAATATCTGTCTTAGATAATGTATACAGCTGTTTTGGTATCATACCAGATTTCAAGCATTATCTTATGTGGAATTGTTCCCTCTAGCTGTTTAAAGAAGGAGCAGAGAGGAATTATTCTTGCAAGTACTTGTAGCTTGATTGTCGCAAGTATTCTATGTACAAATCTATATTTAAACCATCTAAATGAAGAATAATGAGGTGTCCCGAACAGAACTACATGTAATTAAAATGTTCTTTATTTTGTTACTTTCCTTGTCGAGAATTGAGGATCATTCGTCAATATATTTTTGTTGATTATTTTATTAGAGAAGTGAAGATATCGTTGAAGATATCGTACATATCTCTCAATTTTATTTATTTATTAATTTTTTTTATTATTATTATTATTTTTTATTTTTCCTATCGTGGCTAAAACGTCCCTTCTTTAAGTATGAAATTTAATGAGGTGGGAAGAGAAACCATGTGTTTGACAGAATTCTCCATGAAACGATACTGATGTTTGGATAATGTTTATTGCTGATGTCTTGTAAAGTACGAGTTATCTATCTTGATTGATGAATTAAAACATAAAAGTTTCTTAAAATTTGTAAAACCTGTCACTCATAGGTTTTAGATAATAATCTAAAATTGATTCTTATGGGTAAGTACGTGTCTAATAAAGTATTTGTCTCCGATAACCATGATTTCGGTTAAAATATAAGTATTTTAAACTCAAAACGTTTTAAGTGCAATATTGACTAATGTAATATGTGCCATTCTACGCTCACCTTTATGATAATGTTATATTGTTTGGTTTCTTGTGGGTTGACTTCAATGTTCCATATATATTTGTATGAAATATTTTCTTGTTTTTATACTTATATTGTTGGGATTCGGTATGCTAAAACCGATGGGACATTTGAAATCATGTAGATTTAGTAACGGAATTTTTCCTAGAACACTCAGCTGGCGTTTAACTTGTATTTATTCATTTCTATTTATTAATATTTATTTATTTAATTTTTTTAATTATTATTTAATTATTTTGTTTCACATACCCTAGCCCCAAATCTTATCGTCTGAGTGGCACTAATCTGTAAATAAATACTATTCTGAAACTGTAAAGAATATGTTTGTCAACTCGATATTACATTCTTCGCAAAATGTATCCGTATTATGTTCAGTACAACCTACCGGTATATATCTTTTAACACCTGAGTATTTTGAAAACTGATTAGGTAAATCTGAATTTTTCAGTGATTTTTCTGTTCCATTAAGAGAATATTCTATTGAAAAAGCTTGAAAATGGCGTTGTTGAGGGGAATTGAACGTGATGGTGTGGAGGGAACTGAACGTGATGGTGTGGAGGGAACTGAACGTGATGTTGTGGAGGGGAACTGAACGTGATGTTGTGGAGGGAACTGAACGCGATGGTGTGGAGGGAACTGAACGTGATGGTGTGGAGGGAACTGAACGTGATATTGTGGAGGGAACTGAACGTGATGGTGTGGAGGGAACTGAACGTGATGTTGTGGAGGGGAACTGAACGTGATGTTGTGGAGGGAACTGAACGCGATGGTGTGGAGGGAACTGAACGTGATGGTGTGGAGGGAACTGAACGTGATATTGTGGAGGGAACTGAACGTGATGGTGTGGAGGGAACTGAACGTGATATTGTGGAGGGAACTGAACGTGATGGTGTGGAGGGAACTGAACGTGATGTTGTGGAGAGAACTGAACGTGATATTGTGGAGGGAACTGAACGTGATGGTGTGGAGGGAACTGAACGTGATGGTGTGGAGGGAACTGAACGTGATGGTGTGGAGGGAACTGAACGTGATATTGTGGAGGGAACTGAACGTGATGGTGTGGAGGGAACTGAACGTGATGTTGTGGAGAGAACTGAACGTGATATTGTGGAGGGAACTGAACGTGATGGTGTGAAGGGAACTGAACGTGATGGTGTGGAGGGAACTGAACGTGATGGTGTGGAGGGAACTGAACGTGATGGTGTGGAGGGAACTGAACGTGATGGTGTGGAGGGAATTGAATGTGACTTTATGGGGGGAAAGGAACGTGACTTTGTGTATGGAGGGGGGGATTGAATATGACGTTGTGGAGGGTATTGAACGTGACGTTGGGGTGGGAAATCAAACGTTGCGTTGGGTTTGGAAATCAAACGTGACGTTGGGGTGGGAAATCAAACGTCACATTGGGGTGGAAAATCAAATGTTGCGTTGGGGTGGGAAATGAAATGTGACGTTGGGGTGGGAAATCAAACGTGACGTTGGGGTGGGAAATCAAACGTGACGTTGGGGTGGGAAATCAAACGTTGCGTTTGGGTGGGAAATCAAACGTGACGTTGGGGTGGGAAATCAAACGTGACGTTGGGGTGGGAAATCAAACGTTGCGTTGGGGTGGGAAATCAAACGTGACGTTGGGGTGGGAAATCAAACGTGACGTTGGGGTGGGAAATTAAAAGTGACGTTGGGGTGGGAAATTAAACGTGGCGTTGGGGTGGGAAATCAAACGTGACGTTGGGGGTGGGAACTAAACGTGACGTTGGGGGTGGGAACTAAACGTGACGTTGGGGAAGGGAATTGAACAGGACTTACGTGTATCGTTGAGATCGCATTTGAGATGATCTGGGCAGACGACAGACCCATTCTTTTGTCGACATCTTTCGGTGTCCCAGGGTTCGCATATACCTGCATGTAAACAAAAATCAAATTTGCTACTGGACACGCGATTCACTACATCATTACCGCTACTAGGAGAGATTTTTGTAATATGTTATAAATAATTATAGTATTTAATTAACGGCGTTTTATATACCGACACAGCAACATAGCCGTTGCAAAGCGGTTCACAAATTATTTTCCGTGGTTATTGGGCCTTTATCAACTAGCCAATGTTTCTCTCAATCCCTTGGGAGCAGAAGTCAGGGCTGCCATTTTGGCTCTTACGGTTCACATGCGACATATCCTGAACTGCCGGAGCAAAGTATCTTGTTCAAGGATTTTGATTTTGAATTGTTTCCATGGGAAATATCTTGTCCAGAAGAAAGTTTGACCGGTGTGTTTTACTGAATATCTTAATAGTTTACACAGGAAGTATCCGGTCAAGGAGAATAACTTAATGGTTTACATAGGAAGTTTCCCACAAGGGAGAAGTTTTGATTGGTTTACATAGGAAGTATCTCACAAGGGAGAAGTTTTGACTGGTTTATATAGGAAGTATTCCACAAGGGAGAAGTTTTAATGGTTTACATAGGAAGTTTCCCACAAGGGAGAAGTTTTGACTGGTTTATATAGGAAGTATCTCACAAGGGAGACGTTTCGACTGGTTTACATAGGAAGTATTCCACAAGGGAGAAGTTTTAATGGTTTACATAGGAAGTTTCCCACAAGGGAGAAGTTTTGACTGGTTTATATAGGAAGTATCTCACAAGGGAGACGTTTCGACTGGTTTACATAGGAAGTATTCCACAAGGGAGAAGTTTTAATGGTTTACATAGGAAGTTTCCCACAAGGGAGACGTTTCGACTGGTTTACATAGGAAGTATTCCACAAGGGAGAAGTTTTAATGGTTTACATAGGAAGTATTCCACAAGGGAGAAGTTTTGACTGGTTTACATAGGAAGTATCCCACAAGGGAGAAGTTTTGACTGGTTTACATAGGAATTATTCCACAAGGGAGAAGTTTTAATGGTTTACATAGGAAGTATTCCACAAGGGAGAAGTTTTGACTTTACATAGGAATTATTCCACAAGGGAGAAGTTTTGACTGGTTTGCATACAAAGTTTCCCATAAGGGAGAAATTTTGACTGGTTTTCCCACAAGGAAGAAGTTTTGACTGATTTACATAGGAAGTGTCCCACAATGGAGAAGTTTTGACTGGTGTATGAAGGAAGTATTCCACAAGGGAGAAGTTTTGACTGGTTTACATAGGAAGTATCCCACAAGGAAGAAGTTTTGACTGGTTTAAATAGGAAGTATCCCACAAGGGAGAAGTTTTGACTGGTTTACATAGGAAGTATTCCACAAGGGAGAAGTTTTGACTGGTTTACATAGGAAGTATTCCACAAGGGAGAAGTTTTGACTGGTTTACATAGGAAGTTTCCCACAAGGGAGAAGTTTTGACTGGTTTACAAAGAAAGTGTCCCACAAGGGAGAAGTTTTAATGGTTTACATAGGAAGTTTCCCACAGGGGAGAAGTTTTGACTGGTTTACATAGGAAGTATTCCACAAGGGAGAAGTTTTGACTGGTTTACATAGGAAGTATTCCACAAGGGAGAAGTTTTGACTGGTTTACATAGGAAGTTTCCCACAAGGGAGAAGTTTTGACTGGTTTACAAAGAAAGTGTCCCACAAGGGAGAAGTTTTAATGGTTTACATAGGAAGTTTCCCACAGGGGAGAAGTTTTGACTGGTTTACATAGGAAGTATTCCACAAGGGAGAAGTTTTGACTGGTTTACATAGGAAGTATCCTACAAGGGAGAAGTTTTGACTGGTTTACATAGGAAGTATTACACAAGGGAGAAGTTTTAATGGTTTACATAGGAATTATTCCACCAGGGAGAAGTTTTAATGGTTTACATAGGAATTATTCAACAAGGGAGAAGTTTTGACTGGTTTACATAGGAAGTATTCCACAAGGGAGAAGTTTTGACTTTACATAGGAAGTATTCCACAAGGGAGAAGTTTTGACTTTACATAGGAAGTATTCCACAAGGGAGAAGTTTTTACTGGTTTACATAGGAAGTGTCCCACAAGGGAGAAGTTTTGACTTTACATAGGAAGTATTCCACAAGGGAGAAGTTTTGACTTTACATAGGAAGTATTCCACAAGGGAGAAGTTTTTACTGGTTTACATAGGAAGTGTCCCACAAGGGAGAAGTTTTGACTTTACATAGGAAGTATTCCACAAGGGAGAAGTTTTGACTTTACATAGGAAGTATTCCACAAGGGAGAAGTTTTGACTGGTTTACATAGGAAGTATTCCACAAGGGAGAAGTTTTGACTGGTTTACATAGGAAGTATCCCACAAGGGAGAAGTTTTTACTGGTTTACATAGGAAGTGTCCCACAAGGGAGAAGTTTTGACTTTACATAGGAAGTATTCCACAAGGGAGAAGTTTTGACTGGTTTACATAGGAAGTATCCCACAAGGGAGAAGTTTTGACTGGTTTACATAGGAAGTATTCCACAAGGGAGAAGTTTTAATGGTTTACATAGGAAGTATTCCACAAGGGAGAAGTTTTGACTGGTTTACATAGGAAGTATCCCACAAGGGAGAAGTTTTGACTGGTTTACATAGGAAGTATCCCACAAGGGAGAAGTTTTGACTGGTTTACATAGGAAGTATTCCACAAGGGAGAAGTTTTGACTGGTTTACATAGGAAGTATTCCACAAGGGATAAGTTTTGACTGGTTTACATAGGAAGTTTCCCACAAGGGATAAGTTTTGACTGGTTTACATAGGAAGTATCCCACAAGGGAGAAGTTTTGACTGGTTTACATAGGAAGTATTCCACAAGGGAGAAGTTTTGACTGGTTTACATACTATAGGACTTATCCTGTGAAGGAGAAAGTTTGACCGGCGTTCTTTTTTACTCGCCTGGGTGATATCGAGCAGGCAAAAGTATTGTTGGTGTTTCTTTCTTCCATCGGCACCAGGGGTCACCAAGTTCAAATCCGTTCATCATCCCATCTCCGTCTGAGTCTGTCTTGCATAATTTAACCGTCCATTTCTGTAAGTATTTTTATTATACATATATATAATATATATACATTAAACATCATTTTGCTCGAATAACACATAACATTTCATATTACTGAAAACAATATTGAGTGACGCTCAATTTATAGTGTATTACGTCACTGATATCAATATCTAGTGTATTACGTCACTGATGTCAATATCTAGTGTATTACGTCACTGATATCAATATCTAGTCTATTACGTCACTGATATCAATATCTAGTGTATTTCGTCACTGGTATCAATATCTAGTGTATTGCGTCACTGATATCAATATCTAGTGTAGTACGTCACTGATATCAATATCTAGTGTATTACGTCATTGATATCAATATGTAGTGTATTACGTCACTGATATCAATATGTAGTGTGTTACGTCAGTGATATCAATATCTAGTTATTACGTCACTGATATCAATATCTAGTGTATTACGTCACTGATGTCAATATATAGTGTATTACGTCACTGATGTACATATCTAGTGTATTACGTCACTGATATCAATATCTAGTGTATTACGTCACTGATATCAATATCTAGTGTATTACGTCACTGATATCAATATCTAGTGTATTACGTCACTGGTATCAATATCTAGTGTATTACGTCACTGATGTCAATATCTAGTGTATTACGTCACTGATATCAATATCTAGTCTATTACGTCACTGATATCAATATCTAGTCTATTACGTCACTGATATCAATATCTAGTGTATTACGTCACTGGTATCAATATCTAGTGTATTGCGTCACTGATATCAATATCTAGTGTAGTACGTCACTGATATCAATATCTAGTGTATTACGTCACTGATATCAATATCTAGTGTAGTACGTCACTGATGTCAATATCTAGTGTATTACCTCACTGATATCAATATCTAGTGTTTTATCTATAGTAAGTTTAGGAGCAAAACTTTTATGTAAGCAGATATATCTACTTTTACAGCATTTAGATTGAAAATCTGTTGTCTGTAGTTTGTTTTTGCCGTTTATCTAACAGGTAGCATTTCGGACCGCTCGAGTTCCTGGAACCAAATCTAATTCTTTCTTAAACACGTAGGATCCACGATGTTTCTTCAAAATAAATCAACACATGAATTAATTTCAAAGATCACTTTAGGTGCAAAACACACAACTATCTTAGACTGCTGGAAACAGACTGGTATTATGATGTTGACATAAAATTCTTACGAAGACGATATGAGTTGATCACCTTAGTGTCGTCTGGATTCCAATATACGCACTTGTTAGTATGGTTACCTGTCAAGAATATAATGCTTGGTGATCCAACGGTGACGACGATTTTATTGAATACCCGAGATATTACTATGGTAAGGAAGCGGAACAGGGATTTTATATCTTAGATTTAGATTTTGCATCTAAGATTTTACATCTTGGATTTTAGATCTTAAGTTTCAGATCTTAGATTTAGATTTTACATTTTAGATTTTACATCTTAAGTTTCAGATCTTAGATTTAGATTTTACATTTTAGATTTTACATCTTAAGTTTCAGATCTTAGATTTAGATTTTGCATCTAAGATTTTACATCTTGGATTTTAGATCTTAAGTTTCAGATCTTAGATTTAGATTTTACATCTTAGATTTTACATCTTAAGTTTCAGATCTTATATTTAGATTTTGCATCTTAGATTTTAGATCTTAAGTTTCGGATCTTAGATTTTATATTTTTGATTTGATCTTAGATTTAGATTTAAGATCTTAGATTTTAGATCTTAAGTCTTAGATCTAAGGTTTTAAATTTTAGATTTTAGAAGTAAGTGTACAGTATATCTACATCGATAGTTTAATACACCGTAGTATTCCGAAATAAAAAGCAAAGCTCGTGGTCACAGTGATCGGATGCCATGCTCCTGAAAGACTTGATACGCCTATTGAGGAAGATATGTTTAGGGCGTGGTAACACCAAGACAAGGAAGATATGTTTAGGGCGTGGTAACACCAAGACAAGGAAGATATGTTTAGGGCGTGGTAACACCAAGACAAGGAAGATATGTTTAGGGCGTGGTAACACCAAGACAAGGAAGATATGTTTAGGGCGTGGTAACACCAAGACAAGGAAGATATGTTTAGGGCGTGGTAACACCAAGACAAAGAAGATTTGTTTAGGGCGTGGTAACACCAAGACAAGGAAGATATGTTTAGGGCGTGGTAACACCAAGACAAGGAAGATATGTTTAGGGCGTGGTAACACCAAGACAAGGAAGATATGTTTAGGGCGTGGTAACACCAAGACAAGGAAGATATGTTTAGGGCGTGGTAACACCAAGACAAAGAAGATATGTTTAGGGCGTGGTAACACCAAGACAAGGAAGATATGTTTAGGGCGTGGTAACACCAAGACAAGGAAGATATGTTTAGGGCGTGGTAACACCAAGACAAGGAAGATATGTTTAGGGCGTGGTAACACCAAGACAAGGAAGATATGTTTAGGGCGTGGTAACACCAAGACAAAGAAGATATGTTTAGGGCGTGGTAACACCAAGACAAGGAAGATATGTTTAGGGCGTGGTAACACCAAGACAAAGAAGATATGTTTAGGGCGTGGTAACACCAAGACAAGGAAGATATGTTTAGGGCGTGGTAACACCAAGACAAGGAAGATATGTTTAGGGCGTGGTAACACCAAGACAAAGAAGATATGTTTAGGGCGTGGTAACACCAAGACAAGGAAGATATGTTTAGGGCGTGGTAACACCAAGACAAGGAAGATATGTTTAGGGCGTGGTAACACCAAGACAAGGAAGATATGTTTAGGGCGTGGTAACACCAAGACAAGGAAGATATGTTTAGGGCGTGGTAACACCAAGACAAGGAAGATATGTTTAGGGCGTGGTAACACCAAGACAAGGAAGATATGTTTAGGGCGTGGTAACACCAAGACAAAGAAGATATGTTTAGGGCGTGGTAACACCAAGACAAGGAAGATATGTTTAGGGCGTGGTAACACCAAGACAAGGAAGATGTGTTTAGGGCGTGGTAACACCAAGACAAGGAAGATATGTTTAGGGCGTGGTAACACCAAGACAAGGAAGATATGTTTAGGGCGTGGTAACACCAAGACAAGGAAGATATGTTTAGGGCGTGGTAACACCAAGACAAGGAAGATATGTTTAGGGCGTGGTAACACCAAGACAAGGAAGATATGTTTAGGGCGTGGTAACACCAAGACAAGGAAGATATGTTTAGGGCGTGGTAACACCAAGACAAAGAAGATATGTTTAGGGCGTGGTAACACCAAGACAAGGAAGATATGTTTAGGGCGTGGTAACACCAAGACAAAGAAGATATGTTTAGGGCGAGGTAACACCAAGACAAGGAAGATATGTTTAGGGCGTGGTAACACCAAGACAAGGAAGATATGTTTAGGGCGTGGTAACACCAAGACAAGGAAGATATGTTTAGGGCGTGGTAACACCAAGACAAGGAAGATATGTTTAGGGCGTGGTAACACCAAGACAAGGAAGATATGTTTAGGGCGTGGTAACACCAAGACAAGGAAGATATGTTAAGGGCGTGGTAACACCAAGACAAGGAAGATGTGTTTAGGGCGTGGTTAACACCAAGACAAGGAAGATATGTTTAGGGCGTGGTAACACCAAGACAAGGAAGATATGTTTAGGGCGTGGTAACACCAAGACAAGGAAGATATGTTTAGGGCGTGGTAACACCAAGACAAGGAAGATATGTTTAGGGCGTGGTAACACCAAGACAAGGAAGATATGTTTAGGGCGTGGTAACACCAAGACAAGGAAGATATGTTTAGGGCGTGGTAACACCAAGACAAGGAAGATATGTTTAGGGCGTGGTAACACCAAGACAAGGAAGATATGTTAGGGCGTGGTAACACCAAGACAAGGAAGATGTGTTTAGGGCGTGGTTACACCAAGACAAGGAAGATATGTTTAGGGCGTGGTAACACCAAGACAAGGAAGATATGTTTAGGGCGTGGTAACACCAAGACAAGGAAGATATGTTTAGGGCGTGGTAACACCAAGACAAGGAAGATATGTTTAGGGCGTGGTAACACCAAGACAAGGAAGATATGTTTAGGGCGTGGTAACACCAAGACAAGGAAGATATGTTTAGGGCGTGGTAACACCAAGACAAGGAAGATATGTTTAGGGCGTGGTAACACCAAGACAAGGAAGATATGTTAAGGGCGTGGTAACACCAAGACAAGGAAGATGTGTTTAGGGCGTGGTTACACCAAGACAAGGAAGATATGTTTAGGGCGTGGTAACACCAAGACAAGGAAGATATGTTTAGGGCGTGGTAACACCAAGACATCAACAAACAAAATTCAAAGACTAAAAAGGAACAAGCTGCAACGGGTAGTAGAGAAATTGAAACGAGAGTTGAAAAACATTTTTTCAGAGGATATTTAACAACACCCGAAGACATTCTGTAAACGTGTTATCTAAGGGAAAAGCCATAACTCGAATTCCAGAACCAAAATGCATTGAGATGGCCAGCCAGTGGCATTCAATGAAACAGACGACGCAGAAGTCCTAGTAAAATTATTTACAACATTTTGGTGAAATTCTTTTGAATGCAAAACCGCTTAAACCAATGCTATCTATTCTTGATAAATTACATGACCGCGATATGATGCCTTCAAAAATTTAAAAGAATTTCAAAGACAATAAAAGTTTATTCTGGTTGAAATATATATTTTTTTATCAATGTTAGAAATAAATTAACTAATTATAAAAGTCTCGAGTCTGGTACGCGGAATTGTTGACCAGCTAACTTATCTAGTAGAGCTGAAAAAACCTTAGACTAATTGGTCATTCTAAATACTATTTACCATGCAACAGTCATTTTAAAACATGTCCCAGATAGTTATAATAGCAGGAAGACAGGACATTCTCAAAAACTATTTTTAAAACACGCTGTCACGAGGCATCAGAAGAAACAATGGAATATTTTGCTACAATATATCATAGATTTAGCTGATCGTAGAACTGTTCGAAATCTTGTATGACGACCAAGGTAAGTAATTATTACACACGAAAAGTAAGTATCAGCACTGTTTTAATGATAAACTGGTATGGACATAGGAGCAATAATCCAGGGTGTGATATTTATTGTATTAAATAAATCACTCCAGTATTACTCAATAAAGCTGATATCTAGGCGCCTGCTAGGGCAGGTCACTGACTTCACAGAATAATTATAAATGTATGATAAACATACTTGAGGTCACCTGGAGCGCGTGTACCTATATATAACTGGTAGAGTACATCGACTGTCAATCCTATGTCATAATAGACAGTGTTGTCATATCTATACAATACCTATCTCTTAGTACATAACAGATGTCATACCTACATAATGCCTATCTATTTTAATTAGTAAATAATGGGATGTGTTGTCATACCTATATAATACCTATATCTTAGTACATAATGGGGAGTGTTGTCATATCTATATAATACCTATATCTTAGTACATAATAGACAGTGTTGTCATATCTACATAATACCTATATCTTAGTACATAATAGACAGTGTTGTCATATCTATATAATACCTATATCTTAGTACATAATAGGGAGTGTTGTCATATCTATATAATACCTATATCTTAGTATATAATAGATAGTGTTGTCATACCTACATAATACCTATCTCTTGGTACATAATAGGGAGTGTTGTCATATCTATATAATACCTATCTCTTAGTACATAATAGACAGTGTTGTCATATCTATATAATACCTATCTCTTGGTACATAATAGGGAGTGTTGTCATATCTATATAATACCTATATCTTACTACATAATAGACAGTGTTGTCATACCTACATAATACCTATCTCTTAGTACATAATAGACAGTGTTGTAATATATATATAATACCTATATCTTAGTACATAATGGGGAGTGTTGTCATATCTATATAACACCTATATCTTAGTACATAATAGACAGTGTTGTCATATCTACATAATACCTATATCTTAGTACATAATAGACAGTGTTATCATATCTATATAATACCTATATCTTAGTATATAATAGACAGTGTTGTCATATCTACATAATACCTATCTCTTAGTACATAATAGGGAGTGCTGTCATATCTACATAATACCTATATCTTAGTACATAATAGACAGTGTTGTCATATCTATATAATACCTATATCTTAGTACATAATAGACAGTGTTGTCATACCTACATAATACCTATATCTTAGTACATAATGGGGAGTGTTGTCATACCTATATAATACCTATATCTTAGTACATAATAGGGAGTGTTGTCATATCTATATAATACCTATCTCTTGGTACATAATCGGGAGTGTTGTCATATCTATATAATACCTATATCTTAGTACATAATAGGGAGTGTTGTCATATCTAACCCAAAAATGAGTCTCTCTTTCCCCAAAAGTATATCTCTCCTTCCGCAAATATAGGTCTCTCCTACTCCCAAAATAAGTCTCTCCTACCCCAAAAATTAGTCTCTCCTACCCCCAAAATATGCCTCTCCTACCCCAAAAATATATATCTACTGTCCCAAAAATAATCTAATATGTAAATAGTCACGTATTATCTACGTTACATTGATTGTATTTGTATTATCATGCTCTTCTTTGTGGAGGAAATAAAGATGATAATAGTAATGCATTGCAATGGTTATAGAAAGTTGCCTAGCAGCTGTGTTTCAGATATATATAATCAAAATTACACCGAAATTGAATTGTTCATCTCAAAGAAGAGCTTACTCTCAATTATATCATTCTTTCTGAAATCATTATGTAATTCCTGAAATCTTTTAAGTCCTGTCCGTTCAATCTGGTCCTATCAGACTATAAAGTGTGAATTGCGTGTAAATTTCGGAATACCACGAATTCTTAGTGACCTGATAAAACAATAGGTTATACAGAGCTAGGAGACAGTCATTGGCCTATTAACATAATGACTTTGTGAAGGACCACACGCCACTCGGAATGACATATGACCTCAGCGAGTTCATACATTGGCAGTTATATATAATGCAACGAGCTAGATTAAATTAATGTCCTATATAAAATAATGTCAACCATGGCCACAAAGTAATGTTAACGTCCTATCAAAACTTATGTCAACCATGGCCACAAAGTAGTCATAATGTCAACCATGGCCACAAAGTAGTCCTAATGTCAACCATGGCCACAAAGTAGTCCTAATGTCACATCAAAACTAATGTCAACCATGGCCACAAAGTAGTCCTAATGTCACATCAAAACTAATGTCAACCATGGCCACAAAGTAGTCCTAATGTCACATCAAAACTAATGTCAACCATGGCCACAAAGTAGTCCTAATGTCCAACAAAACTAATGTCAACCATGGCCACAAAGTAGTCCTAGTGTCCTATCAAAACTAATGTCAACCATGGCCACAAAGTAGTCCTAATGTCCATCAAAACTAATGTCAACCATGGCCACAAAGTAGTCTTAATGTCCAACAAAACTAATGTCAA
Organism: Pecten maximus; assembly: GCF_902652985.1. NCBI lineage: Eukaryota > Metazoa > Mollusca > Bivalvia > Pectinida > Pectinidae > Pecten > Pecten maximus. The sequence goes on from NC_047024.1 coordinate 42,973,363, forward strand.
CCATGGCCACAAAGTAGTCTTAATGTCCAACAAAACTTATGCCAACCGTGGCCACAAAGTAGTCCTAATGTCAACCATGGCCACAAAGTAGTCCTAATGTCACATCAAAACTAATGCCAACCATGGCCACAAAGTAGTCCTAATGTCACATCAAAACTAATGCCAACCGTGGCCACAAAGTAGTCCTAATGCCAACCATGGCCACAAAGTAGTCCTAATGTCACATCAAAACTAATGTCAACCATGGCCACAAAGTAGTCCTAATGCCAACCATGGCCACAAAGTAGTCCTAATGTCACATCAAAACTAATGTCAACCATGGCCACAAAGTAGTCCTAATGTCACATCAAAACTAATGCCAACCGTGGCCACAAAGTAGTCCTAATGCCAACCATGGCCACAAAGTAGTCCTAATGTCACATCAAAACTAATGTCAACCATGGCCACAAAGTAGTCATAATGTCCAACAAAACTAATGTCAACCATGGCCACAAAGTAGTCCTAATGTCAACCATGGCCACAAAGTAGTCTTAATGTCAACCATGGCCACAAAGTAGTCCTAATGTCACATCAAAACTAATGTCAACCATGGCCACAAAGTAGTCCTAATGTCAACCATGGCCACAAAGTAGTCTTAATGTCACATCAAAACTAATGTCAACCATGGCCACAAAGTAGTCCTAATGCCAACCATGGCCACAAAGTAGTCCTAATGTCACATCAAAACTAATGTCAACCATGGCCACAAAGTAGTCCTAATGTCCAACAAAACTAATGTCAACCATGGCCACAAAGTAGTCCTAATGTCCAACAAAACTAATGTCAACCATGGCCACAAAGTAGTCCTAATGCCAACCATGGCCACAAAGTAGTCCTAATGTCACATCAAAACTAATGTCAACCATGGCCACAAAGTAGTCCTAATGTCCAACAAGACTAATGTCAACCATGGCCACAAAGTAGTCCTAGTGTCCAACAAGACTAATGCCAACCATGGCCACGAAGTAGTCTTAATGTCAACCATGGCCACAAAGTAGTCCTAATGTCACATCAAAACTAATGTCAACCATGGCCACAAAGTAGTCCTAATGCCAACCATGGCCACAAAGTAGTCCTAATGTCACATCAAAACTAATGTCAACCATGGCCACAAAGTAGTCCTAATGTCAACCATGGCCACAAAGTAGTCCTAATGTCACATCAAAACTAATGTCAACCATGGCCACAAAGTAGTCCTAATGCCAACCATGGCCACAAAGTAGTCCTAATGTCACATCAAAACTAATGTCAACCATGGCCACAAAGTAGTCCTAATGTCAACCATGGCCACAAAGTAGTCCTAATGTCACATCAAAACTAATGTCAACCATGGCCACAAAGTAGTCCTAATGTCACATCAAAACTAATGTCAACCATGGCCACAAAGTAGTCCTAATGTCAACCATGGCCACAAAGTAGTCCTAATGTCAACCATGGCCACAAAGTAGTCCTAATGTCACATCAAAACTAATGTCAACCATGGCCACAAAGTAGTCCTAATGTCACATCAAAACTAATGTCAACCATGGCCACAAAGTAGTCCTAATGTCACATCAAAACTAATGTCAACCATGGCCACAAAGTAGTCCTAATGTCACATCAAAACTAATGTCAACCATGGCCACAAAGTAGTCCTAATGTCACATCAAAACTAATGTCAACCATGGCCACAAAGTAGTCCTAATGTCACATCAAAACTAATGTCAACCATGGCCACAAAGTAGTCCTAGTGTCAACCATGGCCACAAAGTAGTCCTAATGTCACATCAAAACTAATGTCAACCATGGCCACAAAGTAGTCTTAATGTCACATCAAAACTAATGTCAACCATGGCCACAAAGTAGTCCTAATGTCCAACAAAACTAATGTCAACCATGGCCACAAAGTAGTCCTAATGTCACATCAAAACTAATGCCAACCATGGCCACAACGTAGTTTTAATGTCCTATTAAAACTAATGTTAATATATGTTATATAAAACTATATATAGATTTTTTTAAAGCTAATGTTGATATACATTTATGTATGTGATATAATCTATATTTATATTGAAGTTTTCAGAATATCTAAATTTAATATACCTTTTATACCTAATTCATATTTTTTTAATTCAATTTTGTTGATATGTTTGCATTCTTTCTGTCATTTCAGATTGATTTTTTGAAGTAGATGTTATTTGGATGGGTTGTTTTTGTACTGAACGCTGTCCCAGTAGCAGATTTACTCATGAATTAACTGGTATATAAATCTTCTGTTTTGTATTTAGCGAGATATGTTTTACACATTAACCTTTCCGGCGGCAAGAAAATCCTTGCCGAACTGGTTCGTTGGTCCCTGGCCTTCTGGTCCATAGTGTCCAACCCCATTCCAGATCCCTGTCGGCTCGCAAGGGTTAGGGATGTTAAATCCATTCGGAATATCAAACTGGTATCTCTCAAAACAAGGAACAATCCTCAGCGCACATATGATTCCGAAGAGAACACATAGAAAACGGCACATATTTCAACGTGGCGTGGACGCAATTTCAGATTTTTTTTCCAGTCCAAGGAAATTAGTTATTCAATAAATCCGTGTGATGTAAGTATCCAAGTGACAATTTATACAAACTATAACTCAACTCGCTAATTGTCACACCTGGTGTGCTCTTTCCTCGGATTAGATCAGAAATATGACATATCACTGTATTGATGGTAATAAATTAAGGCAATAGTTACCCTCACACTAATTAACAATAATTCAATTTACGGTCCGAGAACTCAGGACGTCGCCGTGGCATCCTATGCGCATGGGCAGTGATAGCCTCTCATAAATTATCGCGATCATTGCGAGAAAAGCCTGGTTAGATTACAAATACGAGAACTTATCCTTTTAAAATGTTTAAACTTAATAAAATTGACATATATAGATGTATAAATAGGTAATTCACATATAAAAAGATGAAATATAAAAATAAGTGTTTTTGTGATATATTTATGGAATTATATTTTGAAATGGATGTTTTAGCTTCATATATTGATAGTGGTGTTTAAGGCAAGCAGGTTTTCACTTGACAATAGCGGCTTTACGCAAATGAGGTAAGTTTATTACGGAGACAAAAACGGTAATTACATCTGTTGATGAATTAAATCTAACCGCGTGACGAGATGACAAACACTTGACTGATGATGTACATAATTAATTATTCGAGCTGGTATCACACACACCTGTACACAACTCGTCCTATAGCGATAACGTATTTAAAAGATAACTTTCTCCAAAATCCGTACAAATTGTGAATGGAGTTGTGACAAGCACATAGACTAGTCCTGCTGCGGATGTGTTGAATGGATTGACTCAATTCCAGCGAATGTTCTCATATATCACGGGGACATCGCTATGCTCAACTTGTTCTGAGTTTAATTTGCATTGATAATTTACAACGAATCTATTGTGTCGAATGTAAACAACGTAGTTCACGAAATGTGCATCGGTGAAGACGTGTTCTGCATTTAACGGTTCATAATTATGTATGAAGATGAATAATTTTCAAATATCATCATTATGACGTACACTTTAAATGTTAAAAAGCATGGTAATATGTGCCACACTTGTGAAATAAAACAGGTCTTCAACAAGACACCATAAAATTAATTTTGATTGCATTTTCAGATTCCTTCTATCTCCATTTATGATAATTAAACCGTTCCTGGAATTTAGATAAAAGGACATGGTGCATGTATAGGAAAAAACCAAGAGGATTCTCTCAAAATCAAAATCTTTAAACAAGATCAAAGCATGAACGCATTAAAGGGCTAAACGGATAATAATGTAAATCTAAATGAGAGTAGGACCTCGAGTCTCTGAGGGTCATGCGTCTTCTACTGTTTCAACACTTGTCATGTTAATCAAGAATAAATCCAGTGTTGTCAGGTTCTTAATCTTATTACTGGTGATTTAAAAATAGGGTATACAAGGCTATTATTAGCATCAAAGAAACTTAAATATTCACGTGATGTCATGATGACGACCATAACTGCATCCCTATCAGTCGTCTCTCATCATGAAAATCCTTATTTTTTGGAAGAAGTTCTTGAAAACCGAATCAACTATGACATGTAATTGGGGAAGCATGAATGTTACTATCAAGGAATGGAATTTTCAAATAGGCGTTTGAAATCAAACGTTTAAGTTGAGAGGTATCCATGTTTGTTTACTTGTGAGTTAATAGAATACAGTGTCTTCTGAACTACGTGGTCAAAATGGTGTTTGCATTGAAAGGCAAAAACATTGTCAAAAATATCTCAGTCAAGACACATTGTATGGTCTTTGTTATCTTTCTGATAAGATCTTCAATGAAATCAGCTTTGTGTGAAAACAAATCGGCAAAAAAATCTTTGTGTAAGCTGATAGTCTTTTTGAATAGTTTGCCACCTAACTCAACAAAATAATATCTTGTCAACAAGATTGTCAATAATTCTAAATTTCATACAGGATTGATATCATTTTCCCTTAGTTGTATATTTCACACACACACAAATAGTATAGTTTGCATCAAGACAATTGTATCGCTGTTCGTCTTTCTAGCAAAAGAAATCGCTTATGACACGAAAATGAAGGCCTTCCATAGGTTGAAAATCCTGCATGTTTCTGTAAAGAGTGAAAAAGGGCACGACAAATTCTTAAAAGAAACCTTGAGAACGGCTGAATATCTGATTGTCAATATCAATTTTCATACGAGCCTAAGAGAAAACTTATCTTTAAATAACACGAAAAAAAATAATCGTGATCATAATTTGTTTGCTAAACTTGAAATTTAAGGAAATTACAGACTCTATTTTATCAGCCTCTTTCCTCCATCTTCCAACAGACAAACTTCTTAATTGTCATCCTAATTTCTATGGAACATATTAAGACAGACGTTAGATTCGCACGGAGGAGGTCGTCAATGAACAGAAGACGTTGCCCTTCAGGAGTACGGTTGTCTATTTCACTTTTTAAAAAATCTTGTATTTGTTCAATTTTTCATTGATTCTTAGTTCGTAATGTATTGTTTTGCTTAAATAATTAAAAATTAGGCAAAGACAACATATTTAGCTATTTTAGAATCACTCTAAAATATTGGGTGTGACGTCGGTATACGACGTCGGACTTCCTTGACGCCACAGAACAATGCTTAACAGACACATTTTAAGCTTTTGTTTGTGTTTTTTTTTTTTTTTTTTTAATTTCGGTGATATTGTATTTTCCTGTTATTTAAATCAGAGAAGTTTAATCATGTGACATAATGGAATATTTGATATTCCAACTGCTTTAAGTGATAATAAATGTTATCATAATGTTAATAATTAATAAGGAAATATATCATCTATGTTAATTCCGTTTTGGAACAATACAAAGAGATCAGGAAACCTTTACGTTTTTAGCACGTTTGTTATGGCAGTGATTTATTTCAGTGGCTTGGTTTTGTGATACTCCTGTACCTGTGGACTGCATGTCCTGATCTCAATTATACGATGTATTGAAATGCTGATTAATTAAATGTTGTGAGCTTAATTAATAACTTGACCTTGTAGAAACGATTCTAACCCCAACAGCAGAAAAGCGTCTAACATCACGTAAAATCGAGGCAAGCCCAGTATAAAATTTGTCTAACCATGTAACCCCCTGAAAAAGAAAGGGACGTGTCTCGTTGTTTGACAGCCCTGATTATGTGAAAGTTTGCCTCTTTGTCTGACAATCCTGGTTATGTGAAAGTTTGCCTCTTTGTCTGACAATCCTGATTAAGTGAGAGGTCCGTCTCTTTGTCTGACAATCCTGATTATGTGAAAGTTTGCCTCTTTGTCTGACAATCCTGATTAAGTAAGGGATCTGTGTCTTTGTCTGACAATCCTGATTAAGTGAGGGGTCTGTCTCTTTGTCTGACAATCCTGATTAAGTGAGGGTCTGTCTTTGTCTGACAATCCTGATTAAGTGAGGGGTCTGTCTCTTTGTCTGACAATCCTGATTAAGTGAGGGGTCTGTCTCTTTGTCTGACAATCCTGATTAAGTGAGGGGTCTGTCTCTTTGTCTGACAATCCTGATTAAGTGAGGGTCTGTCTCTTTGTCTGACAATCCTGATTAAGTGAGAGGGTCTGTTTGTCTGACAATCCTGATTAAGTAAGGGGTCTGTGTCTTTGTCTGACAATCCTGATTAAGTAAGGGGTCTGTGTCTTTGTCTGACAATCCTGATTAAGTGAGGGGTCTGTGTCTTTGTCTGACAATCCTGATTAAGTGAGGGATCTGTGTCTTTGTCTGACAATCCTGATTAAGTGAGGGGTCTGTCTCTTTGTCTGACAATCCTGATTAAGTGAGGGGTCTGTCTCTTTGTCTGACAATCCTGATTAAGTGAGGGGTCTGTCTCTTTGTCTGACAATCCTGATTAAGTGAGAGGTCTGTCTCTTTGTCTGACAATCCTGGTTAAGTAAGGGGTCTGTGTCTTTGTCTGACAATCCTGGTTAAGTGAGGGGTCTGTCTCTTTGTCTGACACTCCTGATTAAGTGAGGGGTCTGTGTCTTTGTCTGACAATCCTGATTAAGTGAGAGGTCCGTCTGTTTTTCTGACAATCCTGATTAAGTGAGAGGTCTGTCTCTTTGTCTGACAATCCTGATTAAGTGAGAGGTCTGTGTCTATGTCTGACAATCCTGATTAAGTGAGGGGTCTGTGTCTATGTCTGACAATCCTGGTTAAGTGAGGGGTCTGTCTCTTTGTCTGACAATCCTGATTAAGTGAGAGGTCTGTCTCTTTGTCTGACACTCCTGATTAAGTGAGGGGTCTGTGTCTATGTCTGACAATCCTGATTAAGTGAGGGGTCTGTCTCTTTGTCTGAATCTCGTTAATAAGAGAGGAATATGTCCCTTTGTCTGACTCTCGTTAATAAGAGAGGGTGTGTCCCTTTGTATAACTATCGGTAATAAGAGAGGGTGTGTACATTTCTATAACTATCGGTAATAAGCGAGGAATATGTCCCTTTGTATAACTATCTGTAATAAGAGAGGGTGTGTCCCTTTGTATAACTATCGGTAATAAGAGAGGGTGTGTCCCTTTGTATAACTATCGGTAATAAGCGAGGAATATGTCCCTTTGTATAACTATCGGTAATAAGAGAGGGTGTGTCCCTTTGTATAACTATCTGTAATAAGAGAGGGTGTGTCCCTTTGTATAACTATCGGTAATAAGAGAGGGTGTGTCCCTTTGTATAACCATCGGTAATAAGAGAGGATGTGTCCCTTTGTATAACTATCGGTAATAAGAGAGGGTTGTGTCCCTTTGTATAACTATCGGTAATAAGAGAGGGTGTGTCCCTTTGTATAACTATCTGTAATAAGAGAGGGTGTGTCCCTTTGTATAACTATCGTTAATAAGAGAGGAATATGTCCCTTTGTATAACTATCTGTAATAAGAGAGGGTGTGTCCCTTTGTATAACTATCTGTAATAAGAGAGGGTGTGTCCATTTGTCTGACTCCCGTTAATAAGAGAGGGTGTGTCCTTTTGTATAACTATCGGTAATAAGAGAGGATGTGTCCCTTTGTATAACTATCTGTAATAAGAGAGGGTTGTGTCCCTTTGTATAATTATCGGTAATAAGAGAGGGTGTGTCCCTTTGTATAACTATCTGTAATAAGAGAGGGTTGTGTCCCTTTGTATAATTATCGGTAATAAGAGAGGGTGTGTCCCTTTGTATAACTATCTGTAATAAGTGAGGGTGTGTCCCTTTGTATAACTTTCGGTAATAAGAGAGGGTGTGTCCCTTTGTATAACTATCTGTAATAAGTGAGGGTGTGTCCCTTTGTATAACTTTCGGTAATAAGAGAGGGTTGTGTCCCTTTGTATAACTATCTGTAATAAGAGAGGTTGTGTCCCTTTGTATAACTATTTGTAATAAGAGAGGGTGTGTCCCTTTGTATAACTATCGGTAATAAGAGAGGGTGTGTCCCTTTGTATAACTATCTGTAATAAGTGAGGGTGTGTCCCTTTGTATAACTTTCGGTAATAAGAGAGGGTGTGTCTCTTTGTATAACTATCTGTAATAAGAGAGGGTGTGTCCCTTTGTATAACTATTTGTAATAAGAGAGGGTGTGTCCCTTTGTATAACTTTCGGTAATAAGAGAGGGTGTGTCTCTTTGTATAACTATCTGTAATAAGAGAGGGTGTGTCCCTTTGTATAACTATCTGTAATAAGTGAGGGTGTGTCCCTTTGTATAACTTTCGGTAATAAGAGAGGGTGTGTCTCTTTGTATAACTATCTGTAATAAGAGAGGGTGTGTCCCTTTGTATAACTATTTGTAATAAGAGAGGGTGTGTCCCTTTGTATAACTATCTGTAATAAGAGAGGGTGTGTCCCTTTGTATAACTTTCGGTAATAAGAGAGGGTGTGTCTCTTTGTATAACTATCTGTAATAAGAGAGGGTGTGTCCCTTTGTATAGCTATCTGTAATAAGAGAGGGTGTGTCCCTTTGTATAACTATCGGTAATAAGAGAGGATGTGTCCCATTGTATAACTTTCGGTAATAAGAGAGGGTGTGTCTCTTTGTATAACTATCTGTAATAAGAGAGGGTGTGTCCCTTTGTATAACTTTCGGTAATAAGAGAGGGTGTGTCTCTTTGTATAACTATCTGTAATAAGAGAGGGTGTGTCCCTTTGTATAGCTATCTGTAATAAGAGAGTGTGTGTCCCTTTGTATAACTATCGGTAATAAGAGAGGGTGTGTCCCTTTGTATAACTATCGGTAATAAGAGAGATTGTGTCCCTTTGTATAACTATGGTAATAAGAGAGGAATATGTCCCTTTGTATAACTATCGGTAATAAGAGAGGAATATGTCCCTTTGTATAACTATCGGTAATAAGAGAGGGTTTGTCCCTTTGTATAACTATCTGTAATAAGAGAGGGTGTGTCCGTTTGTATAACTATCTGTAATAAGAGAGGGTGTGTCCCTTTGTATAACTATCGGTAATAAGAGAGGGTGTGTCCCTTTGTATAACTATCGGTAATAAGAGAGATTGTGTCCCTTTGTATAACTATCGGTAATAAGAGAGGAATATGTCCCTTTGTATAACTATCGGTAATAAGAGAGGAATATGTCCCTTTGTATAACTATCGGTAATAAGAGAGGGTTTGTCCCTTTGTATAACTATCTGTAATAAGAGAGGGTGTGTCCATTTGTATAACTATCTGTAATAAGAGAGGGTGTGTCCATTTGTATAACTATCGGTAATAAGAGAGGGTGTGTCCCTTTGTATAACTATTTGTAATAAGAGAGGGTGTGTCCCTTTGTATAACTATCGGTAATAAGCGAGGGTGTGTCCCTTTGTATAACTATATTTAATGAGAGAGGGTGTGTCCCTTTGTATAACTATCTGTAATAAGAGAGGGTGTGTCCCTTTGTATAACTATCGGTAATAAGCGAGGGTGTGTACATTTGTATAACTATCGGTAATAAGAGAGGGTGTGTCCCTTTGTATAACTATCGGTAATAAGAGAGGGTGTGTCCCTTTCAATCTCTTTGTCTCACGCTCCTGGTTAAGAGGTTTTCTGCGCTTAATATGACGCTCTTGAATAAAAAAGAGTGTCCCTTTGTCTGAAGCTCCGGAATAATTCGTCATACGGGATATTTAAAAATGAGTCTGACGTTGTCAATAGGTGGGATACGTAGGTATGGTTGTGTTACTGGGCAGGAGAGATAATTGTGTGGCGTTAATCCATCTGTCTGAATCTCTTTAAAAATTACATATTTATTTAACTCGTGCAGACCTGCTCCCATCCATCATTTACACCAAGTAAGGTGTTATTGGTCAAAATAAACATCCATCAAACGTATCAAGGTTATTACATTCGCACCGAAAATGCGCTCATTAGCATATGTGTTTTTGTGTGTCTAGTGCTAGAGTTGTGTTTGAAATGTGTGGTTAATTGTGGGATTCGTATATAGTCTACTACATACAGATCTTAGCTAATGTCTGAATAGTTTACTTTTAAGATACGAAACTCAAAGTTCATGTCTGAATAGTTCACTATTAAAATACATGTACATGACTCGTAGCAGATGCAGAAAATTACTATTAAGCATGTTTAGAAATTGTTCGGCGTTTTATCAAAGTTCATAATTTCAGCCCAAAGTTACCTTTAATATCCTAACAACGTTAAAATAGGTAATGTGACAAAAACTCAGGGAATTAGACAGATAACAGTATTCATGCTACCTTTACTTTGAATGTGATATTAACCATTGAAATAAAAACACTCTCGTCTAATTACCAAGTAACTTAATTTTTCTGATGATAAGACATATATTGAATACATAGAACAACTTACTATAGTTTAAATACGTACAAACTGAGTTTTTTTGTTTTTTGTTTTTTTGTTTTTTTTGTTGGTTTTTTTTTTTGTTTTTGTTTTTTTGTATTTTTTTTTTTTTTTTTTTTTTTTGTTGTTTTTTTTTATCCGTAGATTTACTCATTTACAGAGAGCATGTAAAAATGTAAAGCAAAATGCTGTCCAAAAAAAAGGCAGAAACAGAACACAAATTTTGCTAAACACCATCACGGGCATCTAATCACGACACCATCCTGTCTGGTCTATAATTCAGATCACACAAGGTTTCTATTTTGTAGAATGTTTGTACAGAAACAAATTCCTGTGTTGTTCGAATACATTCACACGTAATCATACAACTTCAGCTAGCGACACAAACTAGCATTTGGGGCTCTAGTAAGGCTGGGCAAGCGACAGAAGTAAACTTTCGATGGCCCCTTTAGATGTGGAATACGTCCCTTTCTCAGGAATAAAAAGATTAATGAAACCATACGTTACCCAATTTACCATTGTAACTTTGTATCCGTCATCTATAATAATATCTTAAATAAATATCATGCTTAAAACAAAAAGACAATTTTGGAGAAAATAGCAACTATTATTTATTAAACCCATTGTCAAATTAAAAACAATTCAAAATATTTTTGTCATAAATTATCACAGATTTTTACTGAGATCGATTTCACATAATGAAATTTATATCATCTTGGACGTTGATATAGAAATAGAACCGAATTCTTCTTTTGTTTGATTTTCGATTCCACTCAAAATAGGTTTAACTTCAATGTCACTATACAGACGATCACCAAACACAATTTGGATACGAGCTTCCCTGTCGCCCTTGAATTGGAGATGTAGGAAGGATCAGCATCTGAAATTTAAGTTAATAATTAGATTTTTGATGAGTTGGTGAAAACATCAATTCACAGTAAATGTTGATATCAGTTGTTATGCTATAATGACCAACATGTTATTTTGTTTATTGGTTACAGCAATGACATTCCTGTGTTTTTATGGAGGGTTGTCAACAGAGTCACGTATTTTTATTTTCTGATGAAGAAATACTGAGTATAATAGAAAGGCTTATCCAGTTGATTACAGACATTTTAAATTTTCATTTAAAATTGTTAGGAAAATACACACGTGATTTCGAATCAAAATCCTAATCCTGCACCGCATATGAATATTGAAATTGACACGCGCATTCACACGTGTACCTTACATGGATACACATATGCTTTTACACGTTTACATTACGTGGGTTTTCCACACTTGTTTCTACTTACATGGACATGTTTTACACATGTGTGGACAGTAAAACGTCACGAACACCTTGTTACAATCTGTCTGTTTATATCCCCTGGGGCCGCACGTAGGAAGGCACATCTGGGACACTGCATTTAACTGTAATACAAACATTTATTACAATTATGCGTGGGTGGCTATGTGTCTGAGTTTTTGATAAAACCAACATTTATCGGTTCAAGTAAACAGACATCGAATTTCCACTAAAATGTATGATTATATTGAAAGATCAGTATCTTGTGGTGGAAATGAACGCATATCTTTAAGTCATAATCCCATCAACGACTCATAGCCCGACAATCCACTCATATCCCGACAATCCACTCATAGCCCGACAATCCACTCAGTCATAATCCCACCACCAACTCATAGCCCGACAATCCACTCGTAGCCCGACAATCCACCCAGTCATAATCCCACCATCAACTCATAGCCCGACAATCCACTCGTAGCCCGACAATCCACTCCGTCATAATCCCATCACCAACACATAGCCCGACAATCCACTCCGTCATAATCCCATCACCAACTCAGAGCCCGACAATCCACTCCGTCATAATCCCACCACCAACTCAGAGCCCGACAATCCACTCAGTCATAATCCCACCACCAACTCATAGCCCGACAACCCACTTATAGTCATAATCCCATCACCAACTCATAGCCCGACAATCCACTCCGTCATAATCCCACCACCAACTCATAGCCCGACAATCCATTCAGTCATAATCCCATCACCAACTCAGAGCCCGACAATCCACTCCGTCATAATCCCATCACCAACTCATAGCCCGACAATCCACTCCGTCATAATCCCATCACCAACTCATAGCCCGACAATCCACTCAGTCATAATCCCACCACCATCTCATAGCCCGACAACCCACTTATATTCATAATCCCACCACCAACTCAAAGCCCGACAATCCACTCGTAGCCCGACAACCCACTTATAGTCATAATCCCATCACCAACTCATAGCCCGACAATCCACTCAGTCATAATCCCACCAACAACTCATAGCCCAACAATCCACTTATAGTCACAATCCCACCACCAACTCAAAGCCCGACAATCCACTCAGTCATAATCCCATCACCAACTCAGAGCCCGACAATCCACTCCGTCATAATCCCATCACCAACTCATAGCCCGACAATCCACTTATAGTCATAATCCCATCACCAACACATAGCCCGACAATCCACTCCGTCATAATCCCATCACCAACTCATAACCCGACAATCCACTCATAGTCATAATCCCATCACCAACTCATAGCCCGACAATCCACTCAGTCATAATCCCACCAACAACTCATAGTCCGACAATCCACTTATAGTCATAATCCCATCACCAACTCATAGCCCGACAATCCACTCCGTCATAATCCCATCACCAACTCATAACCCGACAATCCACTCATAGTCATAATCCCATCACCAACTCATAGCCCGACAATCCACTTATAGTCATAATCCCACCACCAACTCATAGCCCGACAATCCACTCATAGCCCGACAATCCACTCGGTCATAATCCCACCACCAACTCAAAGCCCGACAACCCACTTATAGTCATAATCCCATCACCAACTCATAGCCCGACAATCCACTCGTAGCCCGACAATCCACTCATAGCCCGACAATCCACTCAGTCATAATCCCACCACCAACTCATAGCCCGACAATCCACTTATTGTCATAATCCCACCACCAACTCATAGCCCGCCAATCCACTCAGTCTTAATCCCACCACCAACTCATAGCCCGACAATCCACTCGTAGCCCGACAATCCACTCATAGCCCGACAATCCACTCAGTCATAATCCCACCACCAACTCATAGCCCGACAATCCACTTATTGTCATAACCCCACCACCAACTCATAGCCCGACAATCCACTCAGTCATAATCCCACCACCAACTCATATACATAACATCATAACACAATCCACTCCGTCATAATCCCATCACCAACTCATAGCGCGACAATCCACTTATTGTCATAATCCCATCACCAACTCAGAAGCCCGACAATCCACTCAGTCATAATCCCATCACCAACTCATATACATAACATCATAACACAATCCACTCCGTCATAATCCCATCACCAACTCATAGCGCGACAATCCACTCAGTCATAATCCCACCACCAACTCATAGCCCGACAATCCACTCGTAGCCCGACAATCCACCCAGTTATAATCCCACCATCAACTCGTAGCCCGACAATCCACTCGTAGCCCGACAATCCACTCATAGCCCGACAATCCACTCGGTCATAATCCCACCACCAACTCATAGCCCGACAATCCACTCACAATCACAAGTACCACGTGTCGAGGTTATGAACATTTTTTTTAAAGAAAATTGCCAACCATTTCCACCAATGCTGCAATATGTGATACCAGCCTGGTATTTTTTCATAAGAGTAGGCTGTAACTAGGTAAACGTTAGTTAATTGGTGCTAGTTACGACTGTTTTGGTCGTAATCCCTGCATAAGTTTTCACGTGCACCCGTTATCAAAATGTGTTCAACACATTACCAGCAGTCCAAGGTTAGCCGACTACAGTTGATCCGTAGCAGGACATTAATTAGAATATTCCAAACCAGTGCTTACCAATTGTCACATTATTAAAACTAACCAATACACCACATTGTGCTAATCCACCAGGTCCTTCCTTATTGATTTAGGGTGTAGGGCTCTTGCACGGTCAGCCTAGACAAGGGAGGTAATCTGACGTAGAAAGCGAGAAGATAACCGTGACTTACCTTAGACAAGGGAGATAATATTTTGTCTGAAGCGAGAAGACAACCGTGACTTAGCTTAGAGAAGGGAGATAATCTTGTGTTAGAAGCGAGAAGGCAGCAATGACTTAAACAAGGAGATAATCTTGTATTGGCGAACACAATTGTGACTTACGTTGACACGTGTTTCCTCCAGTAAATGCGGGCTGCATTTTAGGGTCACAATCACACATGCATGACGAGGTTAGTTTTCTGTCACCATTGCAATAAGTCCCTCCACAATCTACAGTAGAAGCCATGTGACATGAAAAAAAATATTTATATCATCTGGCAGAATGATTGAAGCACTTTTCAAATCTGCAGTGGATTTCTATTATAAACAAAAATAATCATTAATTCATCTCCAACATCAGTTTTAACGAGTACGTTTACATACCCCTTCTTAAAAACGTCAAAACAATTAACATTAAACAAAAAGATTTCGTTGAAAATCACACATACATGTATTTCAACGTCACGTTATTAACATGTGCATAAGCTAAAATAAGTATCAGTACCCTTCAAGATTCGATCGATTTTAACCAGTCAAAGTATGATTAAGCAGCTCAGTCTATGACTTAACTTAGCTGCGATAACGCAGCTCTGGACGACGGACGGACAATTTCTGACAGATGGTCGTCATCACTGAAGGCAGCGTATGAATATTCGTTCTGGACTTAACTGAGAGTAAACCATACACGGGGTCGAAACGGCTCTACTTCACAAAGCACCATACCACAGTAAGGTGTTTCGTACTTGGGTGATTCCAGGTAAGTGATCAAAATTGATCTCCTAACCAAAATGGATACTTATTGCAGCCTTCTTGCAAATAAATATTTCATGGCTACGTGTATTTTGCTTTGCGAGAACATTTGTTTTATACGACAGCGTTCTGATTAGACGAGACTTGCCGATTGATTGACATACTCACCTGTCAGTTTTGTAGAGGACCCGGATTTGTATGGTTCGTCGAACTGTCCAATGTTTCCACTAGTCATAAAAAAATCACATACAAACAGTTACCAGACATTTTGTAATTGATATACAAAATCTCAGATGGCATAACTATCGTAAATATGTTTAAATCAAGCATAAACTCCCTTAATTAAACTCTGTATATCGTATAAGCAATATCATTACATAGATGTGAAGCAAGCCTTTAAAAGCCAATCAGTCAAATACATACATTTATTTTAGTATAACTTAAACTTGAGAGTTTTGTTTGTTTTTGCTTTGATTTTGTTTAAAGTCACTTCCTAGACATTTGTTTGCTCCGAACAGACGACAGAAGTCATAGCTGTCCTCACAGAGACAAGCGCTCAACTCAAAGGTCAAAGTTGAAGAAGTGGCATACACGACATGAGGAACTTAAGATTTAGATTAGAAGTAGAGAAAAGATAAGATACCAATTTAGTCGCCTCTAACTAATCAGGCAACAGGTACAATTCTTATACCCTACCTACATTACTATTGAAATTGTAAAACCGATTTCATTGATGCAATTATTAAACTTGTAATTTAACAAGTAAAAGTGGTGTCCTGAGCCTAGGCAGTCAAAGAAGCATCTGCCTAAATGGATCGAGAACAAGATGATCGGTATATCTGGCAGCTCTGAAAACCAAGACTGCTTCGGCCGGAGAGAATGTGATACTGTTCATTCTGTCGCAATCAGATCATCAGCTCTTCATGCTTTCCTATCAGAAACCACCAGCGAAGCGAAGATACGAATATGTCTTTTTCTGGGAAATGGTGAAAATGAAGCCTGTGTCACATTCCCTTTTTAATTTGAAGCATTATGCTGTCACTACGTCAAGCGTGGAAAAGGATTGAGACCTGTTGTCGTGTTATTTCTCCAGACAGGCAAATGTGGCATGGTCGGTAACCTGGGAATGCAAACCTAGGGCCTTATGTACGTTCCCCGTCTCCAGAACAAGTCTATGTGATTCCCCGACCGAATATGCAAGTCGATATAAACTCCCGAACCAGTTGACCATGGAAGAACTCATGCAATGAGTCATAGTGGCATTTGAACGAATAGTTTATCACAGAGCACGTCTGACGATCTGATTTAACCTTTGATCCCAGCCTTCTAAATAGGGAGCCCATTTGGCTAGAGGAAACATTTTGAAAGGTATGATTTGAAGCATATCTTGGTAACAGCTTCTACCGGAGAAACATCGCACCTACATGTAGGAGCGACCTATGAATAAGGGCCCCTGGTTTTCGTAACGTTCTCCATTAATAGTAGGACTATTTCTTGACGCGTAATTTCCCAATATGGTACTATGACGATAGAAAATCGACTTAACTTAGCATCACCAAATCCGACAGCACAGACAATCCTGAAAAATCTCCTGATCTAGGACCAACTCCGTCCTCAACGAAACGAACATCTTAATTGTCGAGATTATTGACAGGACTCAGTGACTTGCGATCTAACTCTGACATCCTGAGGATAGTCAGCAGAATCAGGGGAAGTAAGTACCACCTCTTGTTAAAGTGGAACCAAGTAAATCGTGGAAGAAATAGTCCGAGAGGAAATGTTATACTCCGAGAATCTGACAACCTCATCCTCAGCTTTGTGTCTGCCCGGTTTGAATTGGCGAACCCTTGGCTCTGGAATGTTTTACTTGTTGCCATGGGAGAAAAAGCTAGAACAACGGTCAGAATGAGATTTATCATAACAACTTCGGTACATACGTTAATAGGCTCCACATTTCCAAAAGAAATGCGACATTCAAGAGAAAAACCCGTCGCCGTCCGATATAAGACAAACGCAACAATGAAAAGAGCGATAAATGTATTAAGTTTATATCAGCATTGCAAAATCAAACAAAAACAGTTGAAGTAAATAAATGAAATCTGAAATAAATACAATCTAAAGTAAAACAATGGGAGACTAACCGTGTCACAACTGAGAAGCAATGTTGCCTACCACTACGACTCGAACAGAGAGTACGATGAAAGGAAATAGGGAAGTTTGAGAGTCCTAGGACAACTGAAGAATGGAAAGCCGAACCGTCCTCTGGAAAGTCTAACGAAACACTTAAGGGCGCTAGGTTAGCAATGAACTGTGACGTAAAAACGGGGGTTCTTGAGCAAGAGGCCAGGTAGGCGAGATTATTTAATACATTGAGGATAAAACGCGTAAAATATGTTCACTTAACTTATGGTGACATATCACTGCGAGGGATTTTGTAATCAAACAGCCATATTTACCTTGGCCCGTAATTACAGACGTAGAATGGCGTGGTGTCACACATGGCGAAGCCGCATCCTACGAGGTAGGTGTCCGCCCACACCAGCTGAAAGAAAGGATACATTGGTGGAGTGGCACGCCATATTTGTTTATGATACTGTTATATAACATGACAATAGAAGATGTATGTGTTTATTTCTACAGGCGTAACGTTGTTTCAAAGATGACATCAATTCGTGAGGGCCGCGGTGGCCGAGTGGATAAGGTGTCCCGACACTTTATCCCTAGCCCTCCACCTCTGGGTTGCGAGTTCGAAACCCACGTGGAACAGTTGCCAGGTACTGACTGTAGGCCGGTGGCTGTTCTCCGGGTACTCCGGCTTTCCTCCGCCTCCAAAACCTGGCACGTCCTTAAATGAAATCATAACTAATTCGTTAAATATAAGTATACATTACCTGTGTATAATGTCCGACCTGCCCCAGCTGGTTTGACCCTTGGTAGGTAAAACTTGACTCTTCCTTGTTCCATAGCTCAACGGTAGATGTCCAGTTACGCTTACTGTTGGCGGAGCCTGTGGCTATATTCTGTCCGACAGAGAACCTTCCTGGAATACAATAATGTTCACGCAGATTGGACGAGATTTGATATACAAGGAATTTGCAAACATACATTTTACTGCTGCATTATAAGGCATGAAATAACTGAAATAACTGCTGAATAAAATACGGACAATCAGACTTGGAAAGATACTACGTCATGATCCCAGTTGTATACAATTTGTATATGTGAAGTAATATAAACCTTCGTTCTGTCGCTGCGAAAAAACGACAAGCTATCGGAGCGCTGTAACGACGATTGCTAAACAAGATCTTTTTTATCATTTTTTTTTTTTTTTTTGCTTGTGGTAATGTTGTGTAGTTGCCAGGTGAAGACAGTAAGAAGGCAAAATGAAGACAATTATTGACATTTCGCCACGAAATAGCGAACTGACCCATCTGCCTCCGTATTATGTGATTAAAACGCACCTGGTATGTACCGAGCCGATCCTAGATCATGTTCCATGCGACAATTCTCTGCCCATTTCCTTGCAACCATGGCAACCTCGTCGTCCCACGTGACCTTATGCATATAGAGGGCGTTGTTGACCTTTTGTCTATACATGTTGTGCAGCCTAATGATTTCTGTCTTCTCTGACGTAACCACTCCTGGTGACGTAATCAAATATATATCATTCATTGTTAACTTTGATCACGACGAGGTGGAGCCAGAGATACAGAGGCTGATATAACATTTCCAACTCGAATTCCCCTAGTTACTTTGATAAGGAAATGATAAAGAATGCCATTCCTACTTGCAACCTCAATATTTTCCCTTTTTATTTGCAAACTTTAATCATAATCGCCTGTCTGTTTCTTTCTTGGCATATCACTGAATATATTGGCCGATCGTTGAGACAGACATGCGACGTCGTTATAGAAACCAAATGTACAAAATCAATATATGTGTGATATTAAACCAAAATCAAATTGAAATGTTGGATCAATCGTCCAACGTCTTATAGGTGAGAAAGTCCTGACTAACATAGGGACTATAACTACGTCTGACGTCATACGTACCGGACACGCTGACTTTTGGAGATTTACTTAGACATGCGGAATGACCAGCGATGACCTTGAACTTCTCGTGACATCCTCCAATAACTAGATCTGGAAAAGAAGAATTCAATTTTTTTAGACTTGTCGGTATCCAGTATTGAATTGGAGACATTAGTTGTGACGTCATAATTGAGGGAGTCGGTATCCAGTATTGAATTGGAGACATTAGTTGTGACGTCATAATTGAGGGAGTCGGTATCCAGTATTGAATTGGAAACATTAGTTGTGACGTCATGATTGAGGGAGTCGGTATCCAGTATTGAATTGGAGACATTAGTTGTGACGTCATGGTTGAGGAGAGTCGGTATCCAGTATTGAATTGAAGACATTAGTTGTGGTGTTATGATTGAGGATAGTCAGTATCCAGTATTGAATTGGAGACATTAGTTGTGACGTCATGATTGAGGGAGTCGGTATCCAGTATTGAATTGGAGACATTAGTTGTGACGTCATGATTGGGGAGAGTCGGTATCCAGTATTGAATTGAAGACATTAGTTGTGGTGTTATGATTGAGGAGAGTCAGTATCCAGTATTGAATTGGAGACATTAGTTGTGACGTCATAATTGAGGAGAGTTGGTATCCAGTATTGAATTAGAGACATTAGTTGTGACGTGTTATGATTGAGGGAGTCGGTATCCAGTATTGAATTGGAGACATTAGTTGTGACGTTATGATTGAGGGAGTCGGTATCCAGTATTGAATTGGAGACATTAGTTGTGGTGTTATGATTGAGGGAGTCGGTATCCAGTATTGAATTGGAGACATTAGTTGTGACGTCATGACTGAGGGAGTCGGTATCCAGTATTGAATTGGAGACATTAGTTGTGACGTTATGATTGAGGGAGTCGGTATCCAGTATTGAATTGGAAACATTAGTTGTGACGTTATGATTGAGGGAGTCGGTATCCAGTATTGAATTAGAGACATTAGTTGTGGTGTTATGATTGAGGGAGTCGGTATCCAGTATTGAATTGGAGACATTAGTTGTGACGTTATGATTGAGGGAGTCGGTATCCAGTATTGAATTGGAAACATTAGTTGGTGGTTATGATTGAGGAGTCGGTATCCAGTATTGAATTAGAGACATTAGTTGTGACGTTATGATTGAGGGAGTCGGTATCCAGTATTGAATTGAAGACATTAGTTGTGACGTTATGATTGAGGAGAGTCGGTATCCAGTATTGAATTGGAGACATTAATTGTGGTGTTATGATTGGGGGGAGTTGGTATCCAGTATTGAATTGAAGACATTAGTTGTGACGTTATGATTGGGGAGAGTCGGTGCCCAGTATTGAATTGGAGGCATTAGTTATGACGTCATGATTGAGGGAGTCGGTATCCAGTATTGAATTGGAAACATTAGTTGTGACGTCATGACTGAGGGAGTCGGTATCCAGTATTGAATTGGAGACATTAGTTGTGACGTCATGACTGAGGGAGTCGGTATCCAGTATTGAACTGTTACGTTTATTGAAAACATCTTAAGGGCGTGTCTTATTCATTTATAATGACAACAAAACTGACTCATTGACACGTGAATCAAACTATATGAGATGCCACGTGTATCAAACACTTACATGTAGTTAGCTATAAACCTCGTTGTACCAGATCTAGCACATTATGTAATGCGTATTTATACTATTTGTAGGTAAGTCGCGACACTGTTTACAAAACACTCCAAACACCAATACCTTTGAATCTGTGACTTTTACTGTGCTTTAGCAGACAGAAAGATAATTCTCTTTCATCTGCCAATGTTTATAGTATTAATTTCTCCCTGTGTGTCCTATTTCTACCTCTAGCAACGATGAACACGGTGATAATCCGGAAATTTCGTGCCGTGGACCGTTTCTTGGTTTTAGTATATGCAGACTACAATGGCGGTACTCGATCGTTATCAGACTTGATTAAAACTCCAAAGTGTTTACAATGATTTTACTTACTGGTGATAAGATGTAACAAAGGATCAATAAGGCACACTATCTTAACTCCATTCATCAAACAATCTGACATCGATGACGTTTAAATCAGTAAGCCATTGACATATATCTAATAATGTTAAAGGGTGAGTAAACTCGATGTTTATACATTATGGAATTTGTAAATAATAAACACCGATTTATTTTATTTCTCTATAGTACAGGAAGTATTGTGGATATTAATAAAACAATAAGTGGATTACTTTGACCACCATCAATTTGGGGACCTCTATAACACCGCCGATCTGTCTAGAACCTGTTTCATGACATCATACGTATGATCGATAGAATCCTACCGATAACCGAACTTGTTTGGTTTGTGAGGTAATACAAATGGATTTGTGTGGATAAATTGATAATATTATGAACTGTTTTGCTTTGTTTTGTTTTTCATTTTCCTTTTAGGGTATCCTAATGGTGATTTCCCTATCACAAGTATCTGTTATCAGCAGTGATTTCCCGACTAATTTTACAATAGATGTAATAAGGAAGAAAACTTTCAAAATATTTTACTTGTGATTTTTTTTTATTATGACGGAAATTATTTCGTATATTCAACTTAAACGAAGGGCCCTATATAACCGTCCCAATACACCCTGTATAACCGTCCCAATACAACCTGTATAACCGTCCCAATACAACCTGTATAACCGTCCCAATACAACCTGTATAACCGTCCCAATACAACCTGTATAACCGTCCCAATACCTGTATAACCGTCCCAATACATCCTGTATAACCGTCCCAATACAACCTGTATAACCGTCCCAATACAACCTGTATAACCGTCACAATACCTGTATAACCGTCCCAATACCTGTATAACCGTACCAATACAACCTGTATAACCGTCCAAATACAACCTGTATAACCGTCCCAATACAACCTGTATAACCGTGTCCCAATATAACCTGTATAACCGTCCCAATATAACCTGTATAACCGTCCCAATATAACCTGTATAACCGTCCCAATACAACCTGTATAACCGTCACAATACAACCTGTATAACCGTCCCAATACAACCTGTATAACCGTCCCAATACCTGTATAACCGTCCCAATACAACCTGTATAACCGTCCCAATACAACCTGTATAACCGTCCCAATACAACCTGTATAACCGTCCCAATACAACCTGTATAACCGTCCCAATACAACCTGTATAACCGTCCCAACACAACTTGTATAACCGTCCCAATACAACCTGTATAACCGTCCCAATACAACCTGTATAACCGTCCCAATACATCCTGTATAACCGTCCCAATATAACCTGTATAACCGTCCCAATACAACTTGTATAACCGTCCCAATACAACCTGTATAACCGTCCAAATACAACCTGTATAACCGTCCCAATACAACCTATATAACCTTCTCATTACCTGTATAACCGTCCCAATACATCCTGTATAACCGTCCCAATACAACCTGTATAACCGTCCTAATATAACCTGTATAACCGTCCCAATACATCCTGTACAACCGTCCCAATACCTGTATAACCGTCCCCAATACAACCTGTATAACCGTCCCAATACCTGTATAACCGTCCCAATACAACCTGTATAACCCGTCCCAATACAACCTGTATAACCGTCTCAATACAACCTGTATAACCGTCCCAATACAACCTGTATAACCGTCCCAATACAACCTGTATAACCGTCTTAATACAACCTGTATAACCGTCCCAATACAACCTGTATAACCGTCCCAATACAACATGTATAACCGTCCCAATACAACCTGTATAATTCGTCCATGCCTGCCTTTTTTGACCCATAATATTTAGATTATAGCTTTCCTTATGTGGAGATTACCGTCAAAATTGGTATGTTTGTATTACAGAATGATTTTCTATTGAATGTCGAATATTGAAGCATGCGACATTGAAATTGCGAATGTCGAGCTAAGCGGCGGTACAATGTCGAGCCTTGTTAGCTATATTCATGTTAGGAATGTTAACTGTCGATTGTCAAGCGACACTCGAGTGTCGAATATTGAATGTCGTATGTCCTATTCGAATGTTGTATGTCATATTCGAATGTTGTATGTCCTATTCGAATGTTGTACGTCGAATATTGAAACTTTTTTACATAGTTTAATCCTACAACAGCAATGGTTAACACAGCAAAATGGGTTTTACAGACAGAGGGTAGATTTGGCCAATTTGAAAGAAAGCATTGCACAATACAAGCTTCGATCGGCAAACACAGAATTTTAATATGATCTACCTTTAGATCTACCTCTTTATACGTGATTAATCTAAGGTCGTGATCTACCTGTACATATGTAATTAATCTGACGTCATGATCTACTATTATGTAATTAATCTGACGCCATGATTTACCTGTACATATGTAATTAATCTGACGTCATGATCTACCTGTACATATGTAAATAATCTCACGTCATGATCTACCTGTACATATATAATTAATCTAACGTCATGATCTACCTGAACATATGTAATTAATCTGACGTCATGACCTATCTGAACATATGTAATTAATCTGACGTCATGATCTACCTGAACATATATAATTAATCTGACGTCATGATCTACCTGAACATATGTAATTAATCTGACGTCATGATCTATCTGTATAGACGTAACTAATATGACGTCATGATCTATCTGTACATATGTAATTAATCTAACGTCATGATTTACCTGTACATATGTAATTATTCTGACGCCATGATCTACCTGTATATATATAATTAATCTAACGTCATGATTTACCTGTACATATGTAATTAATCTAAGTTAGTGATCTACCTGTATATATGTAATTAATATGACGTCATTATCTACCTGTATATATATAATTAATCTAACGTCATGATTTACCTGTACATATGTAATTAATCTAACGTCATGATTTACCTGTACATATGTAATTAATCTAACGTCATGATCTACCTGTACATATGTAATTAATATGACGTCATTATTTACCTGTATATATGTAATTAATCTAACGTCATGATCTACCTGTAGATATGTAATTAATCTGACGTAATGATCTAACTGTACATATGTTATTAATCTGACGTCATGACCTACCTGTACAAATGTTACCAATATGACGTAATGATCTACTTGTAGAAATGTAATTAATCTGACGTCATGATCTACCTGTACATAAGTAATTAATCTAAGGCCGTGATCTTCCCAATCTGATTAAAATCATGTCTTGATCTTCGGTCGCCTTCCGTAAACCCGTTCATAAGTAAATAATATGACGTCATGACCCGTAGAATATATATAAATAACGTCGTTAAGGGGACACGTTATCAACTAACTTCTAAACTGTGTGTCATATGGAACAGAATGTTGTTTACTATTCCTAATACTTCCTTTTTAAGTGTCATACTAACAGTAATTCCTTACCGACGCTTTACGTCATTATACCAAAATACAACAAAAATGAAAAATTTGGTTTGTCAGCGAAGCATCCACACAAATCTGGTAGATAATGATGTCATACTTACCTGTGGTGGCGATTATGACAAGTGCCCAGGTAAGACTCCGGCCCGGACCCATTTTGTAGTTTGTGAAGATTGAGTCGGACAACATAGCTGATATCATGACAATCGCTCTAATATCATTTCTGATGAAAAGGGCTCTTATCAGAAGTTACTCGTCTGCGCATGTCCACATTTAGTTTACTTTAAGTATGGATTAATTATTTCTATTACATAAAACATCTTTATCAGAAAACTTCCGTTAGTTTGTTTCCTTCATCTATGGAAACCATTGTTACCCCCTTGGAAAGAAAAGAAGGCAAGTTGGGCGGGGCGGTACAAGGGGTCGAGAGGGCGAGAGGGCGAGAGGGAGTATACGGGGGTGACTTGGGGAGCAAGGGATATGCACAGCAGTAAGAAAATACACTGCAGGCCTATGAAGGAACGTAACCCCAAGTATCAGCTTATAGACGATATTAATTTTCAGCGATATAAATTTAGTTGCAAAAGATACATAAATAATTGGTCCGTGCTATCTTAAAAGCATTACAAGGCCCAATACTATGACGCCGAGTCTGTTGGAGCTTGGGAAGATCTATAAAGGCGTTTGTCATTTGTAGTTTAAGTTACTTATAACTTTTTAGTTTTCAAAGTCCACCCATAACCACAACACAGTGTATCAGAAAAAGACTACACAACATATCGAAATATCATCACTATTTATCTGCTGATTATGTTGTTGTTTGTTTGATGTTGTTGTTTTCTGTTGTTTGTTTTGTTTTTCTTCTTTTCTTTTTTTTTTTTTATATCCCAAAGGTGTTTGACCCCTGTGACCTCGAGTAAGCAAAAGAAACATTTAGTGTCTAAAACTAAGAATAAAGTAATATATAAAACTACATACAACAGGTCAAGGTCGTTTACATCAGGTAACCTCATGGTACTGTATCAATGATTCCGCCGACCAAATATCTGGACCATCAGACATTGACGGACGGGCGCTGTACCTTACCATAAACTCGTGTAAACAAGAGGCCTAGTGGGCCTGAACTGTCATCTGAATGTCATCAGTATAGGGCAACTGGATAATTTCAGTTTTAGCTGAATTGCATTGGTGGGATTTGATAAATTATCATATATATAAATTATTATACGTGTTGTTAAGGAAATCCATGGTTTTAACAAGGTCGAAAAATGACAGCTTCCTTTTTCTTAATAAAATCCCCATTAATTTTCATCAATGGCTCCAATCGAACTGTATAAAAGTTCTGAAATTTGTTTTTCAATATGGCGGTTGTGATGGCCATCCTGGTTTTTCAGACCGGACCGAAATACAGCACCACTTTGTCAGGGCCATCTCTGGATCATTTCAGACAAGTATTAGCTAAATCCCACAAATGGAACTAGAGGAGTTTAAAACAGGTGTTTCTCAGGAAAATCGTGTTATCAAATGACTGCTGTTGCTGCCATGTCGAATTTTTGACAAGGCAGAAAATAGCAATTCTTTGTCAGTTTTCTTTAGTCAATATTTCAACCAATTTTCAGCTAAATAGCAACAGTTCAGCCTATTATCAAGATGGTGGCCATGGTGATCATATTGAATTTCAGACGGACCCGAAAATAACGGCCAAATCAGGATCATTTCAAGATAGGTCAGAGTTTACTACGCCGACAGAACTTGAGAAGTCCTAATTTAAAATTAGCCCGATATGTTTCCGTTTGAGACCAGTACCCGAAGGCAGACACATGTTTTAATTCAAAGGGGCCGCGGTGGCCGAGTGGTTAAGGTGTCCCGACACTTTATCACTAGCTCTCCACCACTGGGTTGCGAGTTCGAAACCTACGTGGGGCAGTTGCCAGGTATTGACTGTAGGCCGGTGGTTTTTCTCCGGGTACTCCGGCTTTCCTCCACCTCCAAAACCTGGCCCGTCCTTAAATGACCCTGGCTGTTAATAGGACGTTTAACAAAAACAAACCAAACCAAGTTTTAATTCAACAAAGATAATTTAGAGTTAGGGTTAGGGTTACTTTGGCCTATGAATTTATTTAAATGAACTTAGACGTTATTGACTTGTAGTACATGTATACATTGTATATATTGTAAAAGTTGAGAGACCGGTAGATTTAAACAGAAGACAATAAACGCTGGTCCAAAAAGCCCACGAGGATCTGCTTTATGAATAATCTGCGATACTAATTCTCATTAAGGAACAAGAAATAGGCCCATACATAAAATTCAAAATGAAATTATCAGTTCTAAACATTTTAAATATTTCGCACAACATCTGATTATTATTCAATAAAACTAAAAACAGAAATTCGGTTCCGAGAGGTCCTCCTCACAGCCCCTAAATCACACCTAAATGTCCCGACAGGATTCAGTATACAATCATGACAAAAGGGAGATAACTGTTATAATATATATATATATATAACAAACTAAGGGGGATAACTGTTATAATATATATATATATATATATATATATAACAAACTAAGGGGGATAACTGTTATAATATATATATAACAAACTAAGGGGGATAACTGTTATAATATATATATATAACAAACTAAGGGGGATAACTGTTATAATATATATATATAACAAACTAAGGGGGATAACTGTTATAATATATATATATAACAAACTAAGCCCTAGTATAACATTTTAACGTGGGAGGACAACATCACTAGAGTTTCCTAAAGTTTTGATGAAAACTGTAACCCTAGTTGTCAGGACAAATTCCTGTACACAGGCAGATACACGGCTGGATATAAATACATGTATTTAACAAGAGATCCCAGAGGGATTTTTATAGGTTCCATGTCAGATTGATCTTCTCTATTTTCCCTTCCTCTTACTAATCTGTGTAAATTAAGAAACATTCCTCCAGAACTTTTCAAACATGGGGAACTTACATATGAAATTTGAGATTTAGAGATAATGGTTGTCTATCGACCATGTTGTTTTCAGATTGGTCCCAAAATGCAATATGACGGACCAAGGGACACCTACATATGAAATTTGAGAAACATCCCTTCAGTACTTTCTGTAAAATAGCAATAACAAACTTCAATTGTCAAAATCCAAGATGGCTGCCTGTCTGCCATGTTGTTTTTCGATTGGTCCAAAAATGCAATATGCATAACTACAGACCAAGGGGAACCTGCATATGAAATTTGAGAAAGATTGCTTCAGTACTTCTCTCAGAAATAGCTATAACAAGATTTGTTTACGGACGGACGGAGGGACGGACGGAGCAACGGACGGAGCGATGGACGGAGCGACGGACGAGCGACGGACGGAGGGACGACAGACCACGAACGCAAGGCGAGTTGAATAGCCCACCATCTGATGATGGTGGCTAAAAATATACAACAACCAAATATGTTTTATCACCGATTTATTTTACATTGTCTCAAATACACAAATAGTTTCATCAAACATGTAACCGATTAACCATACACACATACACACTTAAACACTTATCCCTCACTCACACACATACCCTTACTAACATACATACCCATACACAAAACACCCATACACAGTCATCAGCATATCTCTCATGGCAATTTCATCTAAAATATCACTACCTCCCAAATCCAAGGGTTCACCTTTCAACATCCTCCTATAACTGTCTGAATATGTTGTGACAAAACCATGGCTCTGTACATACCATTTTAAATGTGACAGGAGATGATTAGCAGGTAAACTGTTAGAAAAGCCGGACATACCCATGATATCTAGCAAAAAACCAAAATGAACTGAAAGGCACCATAAGGATAAGATCAATTTGCTCTGAGTAGGGTATACCGCCTTACAAAGAGATATCAGCCTCGCCAATGATCAGAGTTTATGTCTGTGAAGATCAAAATGGCTACTGTGACCACTCTATTTTGTCATAACATATTCCAGAGATGACAGGTAGTCAAAGAGCAGAACCGTTGGATTTAAGAATATCACACAAACTGTCACACTCTCACTCAGCTACTGTCCCTATCTCTCACTGTATGCTAGCTCCTTCGTCTGTATACATGTATATGTACAAATTATCGGACAGCGAAAGAGCATGAATTTAATGGGATGTTTACAAATTTTATCTTTCGCATGATATGTAAGCCATATAGAGACATGTTCTGAATGAAGTTGATAACAATATGACTTAAATTGCCTCTAAAAAAGTAAATGAAATTGTAGTCCCCATATGTAGACTGTACCAGTGTAGTCCCCATATGTAGTCTATACCAGTGTAGTCCCCATATGTAGTCTGTACCAGTGTAGTCCCCATATGTAGTCTATACCAGTGTAGTCCCCATATGTAGTCTATACCAGTGTAGTCCCCATATGTAGTCTATACCAGTGTAGTCCCCATATGTAGTCTATACCAGTGACATTGTAGCCCCCATATGTAGTCTATACCAGTGTAATTCCCCATATTATCTATACCAGTGACTGGTAGTCCCCATATGTAGTCTATACCGTGTAGTCCCCATATGTTAGTCTATACCAGTGTAAGCCCACATATGTAGTTGTACCAGTGTAGTCCCCATATGTAGTCTATACCAGTGACATTGGAGTCCCCATAAGTAGTCATACCAGTGTAGTCCCCTATGTAGTCTATCCAGTGTAGTCCCCAATGTAGTCTATACCAGTGTATGTCCCCTATGTATCTGTACCAGGGGAGTCCCCCTATGTAGTCTTTACGCATGTAGTCCCCATATGTATCTGTAACCATTGACATTGTAGTCCCCATATGTAGTCTGTACCAGTGACATTGTAGTCCCCATATGTAGTCTGTACCAGTGTAGTCCCCATATGTAGATTATGCCAGTGTAGTCCCCATATGTAGATTATACCAGTGTAGTCCCCATATGTAGACTATACCAGTGTAGTCCCCATATGTAGTCTATACCAGTGTAGTCCCCATATGTAGTCTATACCAGTGTAGTCCCCATATGTAGTCTATACCAGTGTAGTCCCCATATGTAGACTATACCAGTGTAGTCCCCATATGTAGACTATACCAGTGTAGTCCCCATATGTAGACTATACCAGTGACATTGTAGTCCCCATATGTAGACTATACCAGTGTAGTCCCCATATGTAGACTATACCAGTGTAGTCCCCATATGTAGACTATACCAGTGACATTGTAGTCCCCATATGTAGACTATACCAGTGTAGTCCCCATATGTAGTCTATGTCCGGGACATTGTAGCCCCATATGTAGTCTATACAGTGTAGTCCCCATATGTAGTCTATACCAGTGTAGTCCCATATGTAGTCTATCCAGTGTAGTCCCCCATATGTAGTCTATACCGTGTAGTCCCATATGTAGACTATGCCGTGAGTTTCCCCATATGTAGACTGCCAGTGTAGCCCATATGTAGACTATGCCAGTGTAGTCCCCATATGTAGACTATGCCAGTGTAGTCCCCATATGTAGACTATACAGTGTAGCCCCATA
The DNA here is from genome assembly GCF_902652985.1 of Pecten maximus. Lineage (NCBI taxonomy): Eukaryota > Metazoa > Mollusca > Bivalvia > Pectinida > Pectinidae > Pecten > Pecten maximus. The sequence goes on from NC_047024.1 coordinate 43,003,610, forward strand.
TGTAGACTATCCGTGCCCCCATATGCTCAAGAACTATGCAAGTAGTCCCATAGTAGATAGCCATGTAGTCCCATATGTAATTGACCAGAGCCCATATGTAGACTATGCAGTGTAACCCATGTAGACTATGCCAGTGATCCCCATGTGATATCATACATGAGTCCAATAGAATACATGAGTCCCATATAGACTGTCAGTGACATTAGCCCCATATGTAGACTATCCAGTGTGTCCCCATATGAGTATCAGTGTAGTCCCCATATGTAGACTAGCAGTATTGTAGTCCCCATATGTAGACTATTCAGTGTGTCCCATATGTAGATCAAAGTACTGTACCCCATATGTAGACTATACCATGATTGTATCCCCATAGTAGACTATGCCAGTGTAGTCCCCATATGTAGACATACCAGTGACTTGATAGTCCCCATATGTAGCTATACCAGTATCCCATATGTAGATATCCAGTGTAGTCCCATATGTAGCTACCGTGCTTAGTCCCCATATGTAGATATCAGGTAGTCCCATATGTAGACTATGCCAGTGACATTGTAGTCCCCATATGTAGACTATGCCAGTGTAGTCCCCATATGTAGACTATACCAGTGTAATTGTAGTCCCCATATGTAGACTATACCAGTGACATTGTAGTCCCCATATGTAGACTATGCCAGTGACATTGTAGTCCCCATATGTAGACTATGCCAGTGACATTGTAGTCCCCATATGTAGTCTATACTAGTGACTTTGTAGTCCCCATATGTAGACTATGCCAGTGACATTGTAGTCCCCATATGTAGTCTATACCAGTGACATTGTAGTCCCCATATGTAGACTAAACCAGTGACACTGTAGTCCCCATATGTAGACTATGCCAGTGTAGTCCCCATATGTAGACTATACCAGTGACATTGTAGTCCCCATATGTAGACTATACCAGTGACATTGTAGTCCCCATATGTAGACTATGCCAGTGACATTGTAGTCCCCATATGTAGACTAAACCAGTGACATTGTAGTCCCCATATGTAGACTATGCCAGTGTAGTCCCCATATGTAGTCTATACCAGTGACATTGTAGCCCCCATATGTAGACTATACCAGTGACATTGTAGTCCCCATATGTAGTCTATACAAGTGACATTGTAGTCCCCATATGTAGACTATACCAGTGACATTGTAGTCCCCATATGTAGATTATGCCAGTGTAGTCCCCATATGTAGATTATGCCAGTGTAGTCCCCATATGTAGATTATACCAGTGTAGTCCCCATATGTAGACTATACCAGTGACATTGTAGTCCCCATATGTAGACTTTACCAGTGTAGTCCCCATATGTAGACTGTACCAGTGTAGTCCCCATATGTAGACTATACCAGTGACATTGTAGTCCCCATATGTAGACTATACCAGTGTAGTCCCCATATGTAGTCTATGTCCGTGACATTGTAGCCCCCATATGTAGACTATGCCAGTGTAGTCCCCATATGTAGACTATGCCAGTGTAGTCCCCATATGTAGACTATGCCAGTGTAGTCCCCATATGTAGACTATACCAGTGACATTGTAGCCCCCATATGTAGACTATGCCAGTGTAGTCCCCATATGTAGACTATGCCAGTGTAGTCCCCATATGTAGACTATGCCAGTGTAGCCCCCATATGTAGACTATGCCAGTGTAGTCCCCATATGTAGACTATGCCAGTGTAATTGTAGTCCCCATATGTAGACTATGCCAGTGTAGTCCCCATATGTAGACTATACCAGTGTAGTCCCCATATGTAGACTATACCAGTGATATTGTAGTCCCCATATGTAGACTATGCCAGTGTAGTCCCCATATGTAGACTATACCAGTGACTTTGTAGTCCCCATATGTAGACTATACCAGTGTAGTCCCCATATGTAGATTATGCCAGTGTAGTCCCCATATGTAGACTATACCAGTGACTTTGTAGTCCCCATATGTAGACTATGCCAGTGTAGTCCCCATATGTAGACTATGCCAGTGTAATTGTAGTCCCCATATGTAGACTATACCAGTGTAATTGTAGTCCCCATATGTAGACTATACCAGTGTAGTCCCCATATGTAGACTATGCCAGTGTAGTCCCCATATGTAGACTATACCAGTGTAGTCCCCATATGTAGACTATACCAGTGATATTGTAGTCCCCATATGTAGACTATGCCAGTGTAGTCCCCATATGTAGACTATGCCAGTGTAGTCCCCATATGTAGACTATACCAGTGTAGTCCCCATATGTAGATTATGCCAGTGTAGTCCCCATATGTAGACTATACCAGTGACTTTGTAGTCCCCATATGTAGACTATGCCAGTGTAGTCCCCATATGTAGACTATGCCAGTGTAGTCCCCATATGTAGACTATACCAGTGACATTGTAGTCCCCATATGTAGACTATGCCAGTGTAGTCCCCATATGTAGATTATGCCAGTGTAGTCCCCATATGTAGACTATACCAGTGACTTTGTAGTCCCCATATGTAGACTATACCAGTGACATTGTAGTCCCCATATGTAGACTATGCCAGTGACATTGTAGTCCCCATATGTAGACTATACCAGTGACATTGTAGTCCCCATATGTAGACTATGCCAGTGTAGTCCCCATATGTTGACTATGCCAGTGTAGTCCCCATATGTAGACTATGCCAGTGTAGTCCCCATATGTAGATTATACCAGTGTAGTCCCCATATGTAGACTATACCAGTGTAGTCCCCATATGTAGACTATACCAGTGACATTGTAGTCCCCATATGTAGACTATACCAGTGACATTGTAGTCCCCATATGTAGACTATACCAGTGTAGTCCCCATATGTAGACTATACCAGTGTAGTCCCCATATGTAGATTATACCAGTGTAGTCCCCATATGTAGATTATGCCAGTGTAGTACCCATATGTAGACTATACTAGTGTAGTCCCCATATGTAGACTATGCCAGTGTAGTCCCCATATGTAGACTATACCAGTGACTTTGTAGTCCCCATATGTAGACTATACCAGTGACATTGTAGTCCCCATATGTAGACTATGCCAGTGACATTGTAGTCCCCATATGTAGACTATACCAGTGACATTGTAGTCCCCATATGTAGACTATGCCAGTGACTTTGTAGTCCCCATATGTAGACTATACCAGTGTAGTCCCCATATGTAGACTATACCAGTGACATTGTAGTCCCCATATGTAGACTATGCCAGTGTAGTCCCCATATGTAGACTATGCCAGTGTAATTGTAGTCCCCATATGTAGACTATGCCAGTGTAGTCCCCATATGTAGACTATGCCAGTGTAGTCCCCATATGTAGACTATACCAGTGACATTGTAGTCCCCATATGTAGACTATACCAGTGTAGTCCCCATATGTAGACTATGCCAGTGTAGTCCCCATATGTAGACTATACCAGTGACATTGTAGTCCCCATATGTAGTCTATACCAGTGACATTGTAGCCCCCATATGTAGACTATGCCAGTGTAGTCCCCATATGTAGACTATGCCAGTGTAATTGTAGTCCCCATATGTAGACTATGCCAGTGTAGTCCCCATATGTAGACTATGCCAGTGTAGTCCCCATATGTAGACTATACCAGTGTAGTCCCCATATGTAGACTATACCAGTGACATTGTAGTCCCCATATGTAGACTATACCAGTGTAGTCCCCATATGTAGACTATGCCAGTGTAGTCCCCATATGTAGACTATGCCAGTGTAGTCCCCATATGTAGTCTATACCAGTGACTTTGTAGTCCCCATATGTAGACTATACCAGTGACATTGTAGTCCCCATATGTAGACTATACCAGTGTAGTCCCCATATGTAGACTATGCCAGTGTAGTCCCCATATGTAGTCTATACCAGTGAAATTGTAGCCCCCATATGTAGTCTATGTCCGTGACATTGTAGCCCCCATATGTAGTCTATGTCCGTGACATTGTAGTCCCCATATGTAGTCTATACCAGTGACTTTGTAGTCCCCATATGTAGACTATGCCAGTGTAGTCCCCATATGTAGTCTAAACCAGTGACATTGTAGTCCCCATATGTAGACTATGCCAGTGACATTGTAGTCCCCATATGTAGTCTAAACCAGTGAAATTGAAGACCCCAAAGTGCATAATAATGATCTGTATCTGCAGTCAAACAGTTGTAGATCTGGCCAGGACATGATTTGACCTTGACACTATTCCTTACATCAAACCGATGTAGACTCAGCCATGACAAGATCCCCTTACTGAAAGTTTCCAAGGTCCTAATGATATATAACTATGGTATGCTTGGGATGGTTAACTCTTAACACTGAACACAAATACATTTTGCATCGATACTCACAGTTAATGTGAAACAGGAACTTCCCTACAGGGTCGATATTATAATACCACACAAAAAATATTTTGAAATACCCAGAAATTTATATTTATATATTATTACCATGGAGCTAAATAGAGCAAAAAATTGATTTTCACAACCCATGACCAATGGGTAATTTATTTTCTAGTATCCCTGAGGTACAAAATTAATAGTGATGAAAATACTGCTCAAATGGAATGTATTCATTCCACTGACTCTTCACTCACTTTCTATTGGCTCTCAAAACAGAGCAAATTCTACATGGAGCAAAACTTTTTTTTTCAAATACTAGATGCAGTAACTACCTATAACATGAGAGGATTTACATGATATACCAATGCTTGAAGTCATGCGGTAGTGGTATCTCCATGTGTAGCATTTTACAGCCTTCAGACATAACACAATAACTGTTAATAAAACTGAGGGTTGTCTTTTCTTATCTTTAAATACATACTTTTGTCAACGAAACATGATTTCACAGTGAAATATTGTTTTCTACTGACAATAGTTTGTCCCTAGTTGCAAAACCTTCCAATTTTCATATTTGAAATATTTAATTCATTCCAATAAAGATTCATTTCCTTTTCTTATTGGACGGCCTCTCGAAGACTTGCTTCATACCTCCGCCCTTACCGGCCTGGAACTTGAGATTCTGTGCCGTGTCGGTCATCCATGGGGAATCAAACTGGGTCGTGTCCTGATCCACAAGATGGGTGTATTTTGTTCTGCCAGAACGTCCAAAGTTCTTGACCTGAAATGACCACAAGCAGATTTCTTGAGTTCAACACAGCATTATAATTTCGTTTAGTATTGTTTAACATCCTATCAACAGCTAGTCATTCAAGGATGGCACATTATGTGATCATTTCTGGATTAAGAAACAGGGACCTTCTCTGATAGTGCCCTCCATCAAACTGCCAAAAAAAACTACATATTGCCAAAACAAGTAAATAACAATAGCCAATCAGATAAAAATGTGTAACCTCCCTTAGACATTTTTTTCAGAAATCTACATGATTTAAAAGTTTTACGATTATCAAAATCAAATAATATAAAAATAAAGATGTCTTATTTGTAAAGGCATACATTTTCATATAGTTTCTAATACAAGAAATATTACTTCAAAAATCACACAAAATCAACATTGAAGACTTGGCGTTGATTTCACTTTACTGCTCATCTGATGAAGTTGACAGAACCTACATCATACTAGCCACTATAAAGTCACACTAATTTTTCATAACTTTAAAAACCTGAATCTACTATCATTGATATGTTTTGTAATAATCAAAACAGGGCTTGCTTACTAAGTTACTTTCTTTGTTTCTTTGTTAATATATACACTAGTAAAAAGTATGTCAAATTAACTGGATTTTCCAAATGTGTTTAGTGTTTGGTTTGTTTTGTTTAACGTCCTATTAACAGCCAGGGTCATTTAAGGACGTGCCAGGTTTTGGAGATGGAGGAAAGCCAGAGTACCCGGAGAAAAACCACCGGCCTACGGTCAGTACCAGGCAACTGCCCCACATAGGTTTCGAACTAGCAACCCAGGGGTTGAGGGCCAGTGTTTAATATTGTTAAACTATACGGTACTGTGTCACAGTATTACCATCATATAATACTGCTACATGTACAATAAAATTTCTTTTTCACATTACACTTAAAACATTTCCAGATTCTGTCTTAATTACAATTTGTATTATCTTCCCTGACATACTGACAAACCCCATTAAAATGTCAATATTTTGGCTTCAGATTAATGATGGCAGTATAAAGAGAATTTCAGTATAACACTGTGAGACAAACCTGCATGACTTTCGGAAGAATTGTTTTGTCAAAGTGGTCCTCTAAGGTCGGCGCGGAGAAGTCTCGCTTGTACACATCATCATCCTGACTCTGTAATGGAAAGTCAACGAGTTTTTACACTTCAAGATTTTTATGCCCTTTTGTTTGGGTCCAGAGCAGAAAATGTGCTCAAAATGTTAACAGATTGCTTGAAAACCGACTGGCTATCTTCAGACAAAATAAGCTTGTGATGTACAGACAATTCAATACCACGATACATATATGCCTATATTGGTGTTTTTCAGATAATCATCAAAAACATTTTCCATCATTTTAATTATAAAGGTGCTTTTTCTTTCCCTTTCTGAGATAGCTTCATTGATGAAAGGCTATAGAGACCTACATGTATGTACAGATGGAAAAGGCCCTTCTAGTGCAGTTACACTGAAATGTACTAATGTATTTACTGAAATGTACTAGTGTAGTTACACTGAAATGTACTAGTGTAGTTACACTGAAATGTACTAGTGTAGTTACACTGAAATGTACACTGAAATGTACTAGTGTAGTTACACTGAAATGTACTAATGTATTTACTGAAATGTACTAGTGTAGTTACACTGAAATGTACACTGAAATGTACTAGTGTAGTTACACTGAAATGTACTAATGTATTTACACTGAAATGTACTAGTGTAGTTACACTGAAATGTACACTGAAATGTACTAGTGTAGTTACACTGAAATGTACACTGAAATGTACTAGTGTAGTTACACTGAAATGTACACTGAAATGTACTATTGTAGTTACACTGAAATGTACTAGTGTAATTACACTGAAATGTACACTGAAATGTACTAGTGTAGTTACACTGAAATGTACACTGAAATGTACTAGTGTAGTTACACTGAAATGCAGTAGAGTAGTTACACTGAAATGTACTATTGTAGTTACACTGAAATGTACTAGTGTAGTTACACTGAAATGTACTGTACTAGTGTAGTTACACTGAAATGTACTGTAGTGTAGCTACACTGAAATGTACTATAGTGTAGTTACACTGAAATGTACTATAGTGCAGTTAAACTGAAATGTACTATAGTGTAGTTAAACTGAAATGTACTATAGTGTAGTTACACTGAAATGTACTTCTGAAATGTACTATAGTGTAGTTAAACTGTAATGTACTATAGTGTAGTTACACTGAAATGTACTATAGTGTAGTTACACTGAAATGCTGAATTTGTTTAAGCAATACAAGTCCTCTATTGGCCTCCCACTAAAGGTAGAAACAATGACCTTGACCCTTGACCTTGGCCCTAAAAACCCCTTAACTTAAAATTGTCCAGAAATGTATTTTATGGTACTTAATCACTGTGTGAAGTCTGATTAAATCCCTCAAAGTAGAGTGCCCACAAACTTTGAAATTATGTACAAAATGGACGGAGAGGAAACCTTTAGTCCCCAAGTTTCACCAGTAGTAATCAAACAATCATTAGTACTAGACATTTTTCCTTACTATCATTAGTACTAGACATTTTTCCTTACTATCATTAGTACTAGACATTTTTCCTTACTATCATTAGTACTAGACATTTTTCCTTACTATCATTAGTACTAGACATTTTTCCTCACTATCATTAGTACTAGACATTTTCCCTTTCTCCGAGCCCCTATTACTGATAACAGTTTGTTGTGAGAGGACTTACCAAGAAGAAGGCACCTCTGTGATAATATTTCTGGAGGTACTTGTATTTGCCCTTAGGGGCCTTGTTTGTGACGATCTTGCCGTTTTGTTTTATCTCAGCACGTCGTTCTTCCTCTGTCATATTTCGCAGGCGTTCAACTTCCAGTTTCTCCTTCTCTGCACTATAAAAAAAAATTCTCGGGTTAGACATTTTTCAACTTTCCGAAAGATTTTTTTTTCAATATTGGCATTTTGATGTTACATCAAGACGTTTTCACATAAACCAATATTGTGTAGGGTGATAACTAATTTTGTTTTAAAAACAGATCCAAAATGTTCCTCAAGTATCTTAATTTACTTTTTTATTCGAATACTGAGTATTAATGACAGAAAAATCTTTCACAAATGAAAAGTGGAAATGCTACAGTAACAACAGATTTCTCGCACATCAGACAAGGAAATCTCAAATGCTATACAGTAGTAAATTTTTCCATGTTGTCTGGTACCTTCACAAGATATTAGGTGCAATGTAACATCGTGATTGACATGTCGTCATATTTCTGATGGATAACCAACCAAGGGAGATAATTCAGTCAAATTGAAGAATTTATTCAAATCTGATACAATTATGTACCAGGAAAGAGAATGTAGTGCCTATATATGTTTGCATACAGGTAAAAGATTCTATAGCCCATTAAAAAGTGAGATAATTTACCTTAAAGCCAGTATTAATACACAATGATCTTTTCATGGAATCAACTCCTCCAAATTTAAAAATTAGAGTCTCTCTTCAATGATGAAAACCTTAAGTAATGCAGTGCCATAGATCAAACAAGCATACTGGGTTCTGTCCCCTACTGGACCCAACTAAAAATAGCACTAGTGACCTTGACCAAAAATCCCTGAAACTCAAACTTGTCCAAGATAATAAGGTCCTTTATCATTGCATGAAGTTTTCTCAAAATTCCTCAAGGAATGAAGTCAGTGGAGCACTGACAAACTACAACATCAGGGCCCAGCTGTTCAAAAGGTGATTAGCTTAATCACTTGATTAGTGAACATTTCATTTCTCATTTGTTGCAAAACCTGTGAGTATATCATCTTTAAATCATGCCAGTTGGAAGAGAATAAAGAATTACAGAAATTCATAAAGCTTTGACAAGCTAGTTCTACCTGAAACTAGAACTGTCGCCAGGATGGCTGTCTAATACCCCCGCAATCTGCACGAGTAAATGGTGAATTGGAACTGTTAATTAGAGGCTAACTAAGATAATTAACCCGGTAATATAGTGACCAGTTCCCATAACAACCATAATTTTGAGAAAAAGAGTGGCATGCACATCTACCCATGGTCCTCTATATTTGTGTGAAGTTTCATTGAAATCAGCCCTTCGGTTTAGGAGGAGTTGCCCGGACAAGCATAAGTTATGGTTCTTATTGGAAAACCTGTTTATAGTGACCAGTTCCCATAGCAACCATAATTTTGAGAAAAATAAAGTGGCATGCACATCTACACATGATCATTAATATTTGTGTGAAGTTTCATTGGAATTGGCCCATCGGTTTAGGAGGAGTTGTCCGGACAAAATGCGTCTACAGACAGACGGACGGATGGACAGACAACCTGATTCCAGTATACCCCCCTAACTTCGTTGCGGGGGTATAATTATTATATCAGCATTTGAAAAATGTTGTTAAAATGAGATAAGCCTAATCACCTTTTGAACAACTGGGCCCTGGTGTTTACTGTTAGTTCTAAACTACTTATCTAATGCTGCTATATACATTTCTGTTGTTTTGGTGTGGAAATGTGATTGACATCTTTATCTCCTTATAAGCTTTATCTGACTTTCCATTGTTACACCTACATCTGACCACATTTAACTTCCTCCCCACCAAAACATACACAACGTACACTGTTATGAGTTTAGAAACTTACGATTCTCGCTCCTCTTTGTCTCGTTTCAGTCTCCGCAACTCTCTTACTTTCCATGCCTCATATTCCTCTTCATCATCATCACCCGAGTCGAGTGCATCGCAGGCATCAAGTGTGCCCTTCTCCTCCTCCATCTCACGGCGATTGTCATCGGCAATCATCTGTAACCGACAAAAGTCCTTGTCATAAGAATGTCAACGTAACTTGTAAATTAAATGTAAGTACACTATATTAATGCACTTATTTGCTGGAATTTAATCATTTAAATTCAAAATTGTTAAGATACAGCTTCACTCCAATTTTCTGAAAAAGAACTGTTGAGTCCTTGAATGAGATCTTTTTTGAACAGAAAACTTCTGAAAGGTTCACTTTTCCATGAAATCAGTCACTTTTAAAGTTAGGTACATGTATTTCCAAAAGGAAAGGTTAGAAAAATGGGACTGTGACAAGGAAGATGATGGCGAAATTCAATTTTGAGTAAATGACCTTGACCTTTAACAGATGAATTCCATATCTAAACTTGTCCAAAGAAAAATCTATATGAGCAATACAGCTGCCTAACCAATACAAATGTGTGATGGACAAAGGGATAAAATTCATGTGTCGGGTGCACCCTGGACTTGAGAAAAATCTTTAAAATTTGTCCCAAGCAGGCATGTGAAGTTTTATGATGAATTGTGGCTCAAAAAATGGAATTCAGGTTTATTTTGTTTCTTACAGGAAATAAAGAATTTTTTTTATGGAATAAACTTTGAACTGTGTTTTGCAACTCCTATGTCCTAAATGGTATAAAATCTCAGACAGAAAGACCGATATCAGGAGGGACAAAAATAAAATACATTTTACCCTCAACTTAACAAAAACATAAAATTAGAAGGTTTAAATAGAGAGAAATAGTCCGGCCTGCATGGATCCCTTACCTTGAGTGCCTGTTTACGCCTTTCCTCGGCTAGCAGTTTGGTTTCTGACTCTAAATCCTTCTTCTTGGCTTCTTCTTTTTCTTTCTCTAATGTTGTGATACGATCTTTTCTGTAAGAGAAAAAGATATTTTAATGAAGAACTTTGCTTTCTATAGGAAGCCAAAATGTTTCACTACTGAAAAGATAAATATTGATTTCAATTTGAATATTTCAGTGTGGAACTTTGACCTACTTAAAGATAAAAATTGATTTCAGTCTGAACTTTAACCTTCTTAAAGATAATTTTTGATTTCACTCTGAACTTTGACCTTCTTAAAGATAATTTTTGATTTCAGTCTGAACTTTGACCTACTTAAAGATAAAAATTGATTTCAGTCTGAACTTTGACCTTCTTAAAGATAATTTTTGATTTCAGTCTGAACTTTGACCTACTTAAAGATAAACACTGGTTTAAGTCTGGGGCCTGTCTCCTCCTCTGAGTCTGTGTAATCTTCTTCCTCCGATGATTCCTCTTCACTGTCGCCGTCCATTTTCTCATCCTCGACATCCATCACCTCCTGTCAATCAAATAAAGCACCAATTAACCGTACTTACATGTAAGTATTCCTGTAGCAAATTCAAAGTCAATGCCATCACTCCACTGAGGTAGGCAAAAGTTTGCATTTACATCATACACGATGTTGAAATAGATTTGTTCTGACAAGTGTTGAATGGGTACAACATCATAGCTTAACATCCAGAAGTTGTTTCGTTAATGGAGATAAGCTGTAAAAGAGAGCCCCCCCCCCCCCCCACTCCCGGGCTGTTGTAACGTTTCTAGGTTGAGACCTTTCAGTATTCAAAAGAGCTCATTATTATGTGGTAAGCATTATGTTATCAGCTTTATTTTCAAATATTATAATAACAGTGAAAAGTAAAAATTATTAATTTTTCATGAAAATTTCAGTGGAGTTTTTCTCTTGACCAGGAAAGGTTGGTGTCAAAAATGTTCTAAATGCCTCCAATATATCAGCCCCGGACATACACTGCTATCAATGGGTTTAGGGTGATATAACAAAGGAATTATATACAGTGACTTACCTCCTCTTCTTGTCTCTGAAGTGCTCTCTGTCTCAACAGTATCCGCCGTCTTTCAATCTCCTAAAAATGTTAAAAGAAACATCAATGGTAATTTCTTTCTGTTTGAAACAACATTTTTTATAAATATCGTCAGGTACTAAAATGACATATGTTTGATGTGTGTATCACTGTATAACCAAACCTAATGACCAATTTACTGTAGATGTCTGTAGAGGTCTTATCCTCAAAGCTAAGCTTATACCCTAGATTTCCAGGAATAAATGAAGCAAATGACAAAATCAAAATCCTTCAAAGATATGTTTATGTTATAGGCATAACATACAAATATGCTATTACAGCTTGGTAATGAGGACACATTTTTTGCAACTAAAATATCTAGTATGGCAGATTTCATTCCTCCCAAACGAAGTTTGAATGTGAATGAACACATCTATAATGATAATCATTTCCTGAAACAATGATAGAACGACCAGCCTCCATAATTATATCTACAAACACTTTGATTTTCTGTAACAGACATCTATCATATTCATTTATTTATTTTTCCTTTTTGAAAAGTTTTTCTTATTCAACCAATTTTAGTTGAAGTAGGTCATCACAATTTAAAACTGACCTCTTCATCTAATTCTTCCTCCTCTTCCTCACTGCTCTCCTCCTCTTCCTCGCCTCTTCTCTTCCTTCCTTCTGCCTCCGAGTCTGAACCATCCTGTATGAGCTCGGGTTCTTCTACTTCTCTTCGATGTCTCGCAACTCTGTAACAACAAGTCAACTGTGTACAAAAGTTCAATGTGGATTTAGAAAATACACATTGTTGTGAAGTCAGAGTAAATACATAAAAAGATCATTCCCCAGCTCAAGATTTCTAATTCGTTAAAATGCTTTTCCACCCCAATATAGAAGAACCTTGTATTTTAATACTAGGCACTGCAAAAATAACTTTTTGGTTGATTCATAGTGTATGAATAATCTAGTTATTAATAAATAAGCAAAATCCAATTTTTTTTTTTAAATCTATTTTGATATGACAAATGTCAAATCATTTAAATTTCATTGGATATGTTGTAGGTACCAATTCAATAATGGCATGATACAATGTCCGCTTTTAGAAATAAAAACAAAAATCATTATGGGTATTTAATTATATTAGATACCAATGTACATCATACCCAGCAGTAAGATACCTAATTTGTCTACAGTTCTATAACACACCTGTCATCCTCATCCTTTTCAATATCACGTCCCTGTAACCGTTGGAGACGACGGTCATATACAGTTTCTGCTCCTTCCTCTTTTTCAACCACAGATGGGGCTTCCTGTTCTGTCTTAACGGGTACAAACTCATCTTCACTCTCCTCACTGCTGCTGTCTGGGGCATAGTCAGGTCTGAAATGCAACACACAGGTTTATTGTAGAAAGTGCTTAATGCACATTTTGGTTGTAATAATTTGTCATAGTTAGCTCTGCCCAAAATGCATGGCTATACACTGTGTATGGTGAAACAGATATTTTAAAGAAAATTAACAAATAGAGATAAATTACATTCAAATGATCAACATGGCAAATTAAGTATGCCAATGGGAAGTTCAGTGTGTCCTCATAATCATGATCACGATTTACCATGCCTTGTGTTGCATGAGTAAAGGGAAGGTAACTAATACATTTTTATCAATTTAAGTATATCGAGATACCAATGACCAGCAAACAATGCATTGATACTACCATCTGCAATCAATTCCGCTGGTGAACTATTACACCTCAATAACAGGACTCCCTTTTTTGGCTTTTACTGGAGATGACAGCATACTTATAAAAGTTTTAAAATTCTCACAGGAAAACTGTATGAATGCAAACTTAAGTCTTTATGACTTACAGGTCCCCTCTGACAAACTGATACCTTTGAACTAAATCGTATTTCAAACCTTTGTTGTTTTTTTTCAATAGACTTACATTGTAATTCTAAGTTTAATTTGAAGCAATGGATAACAATAAGTAATAATAGTGGAACAGGACTGGAATAAACGTTAATTCAACTTGTTATTTCATTATTAAACCTGTAAATAATTACATGATTTTAACAGGGTTGTACTTTCCTAGCTGTTTGTTTGGGCTAGTAAAAAAAAAATCACTTCCGTTGAGAAAGTACATGATTATCACTAACCTTTTACCGGTTACATAACGACTGACTTTCACTTTCTGCATAGTAAGATCACCTGTTAAAAGGAAAGACATTGTTCAAAATACCACTGCGGTTTCAATGTTTATTTTTTATTATTTGCAATGAAATAGTTTCTTGTATCTTGAATAGAACTCTCAAATAAATGACATCTTCAAAATATATAGCAATGATGAGTAAGATTTACGAATTCCAATTTATTTTAAAATCAATATATACGAGTACATCAAAATTTTTAGTTGAAAGAAAAGACTAGATTCAGGTCACGTTCTTCAGACAGCATTTCAGTGCCTACAGGACAACATGTGCTTGTAGACAAACAGCGTCAGAATGGGGACATAGCAGAATATGCCAATAAGGATTTTCATATTAAACGTTATTGTAGCGTCTCCTTACTTAATTCATATATCAAAAGGAAAAGAGAGAAATCAAACATCTCAATTATCACATAATCAAAGTGCAATACCCTTCTCATTTTTCATCGGGATAGCACCCGCCGTCGACTGGATCGGCGCATTTGTAGGAGCCGACATCTTGGCTTCCGATTACCCTTTTGATAGGGACACACTCTCTGAAATAAAATTGAGTATTAGAAAACACGAGGGAGCAAGTCTCGAGTTCACATATGACGACACTTCTCTATAAACAGAAAATATTGCCGCTGAGGCCACAAATCCTTCAACAACAATCACATTTGGCCACGAAATCGACGTCGATTTTCTTGTTGTGGCTGGTAACCTAATGGACATCTGATGTAAGCGTTTGTCAGACGTTACCAAATTCGTCATAGATGCGTTAGTTTCGTACAAGTTGCCTTTTGGTGGCTTTGCCATTCTGCGGTTGAAGTGGTATCACCTGATAGTGTGAATCGCATATACATGTATGTGATGTTTATGTCTTCTCTAATTAACTGTTGTGAATGCAAACCATAACTACAGAAGTGATGTATTAAAAAACGTGGATGTTCAATCTAATTATTATAAGGTCTTGATCTACAGTAATTTGACTATTATTAGTCACCTTGGGCACATCTGCATGGTTAATACAGTAATCATTCAAAAACAACAACTAAAATGCCGTGTTTATTCAGTTGACAGAATGAAACAAGTATGTGTGTGCAGTTGTATTTTACTTTTGTTAGAGTTCTCCAAGTATAACCATGAATCTTGTTTAAGATATATGTATCTTTTCCTACCGGGACTTGAGAATAAGTTACAGTCTACACATGTGGACCTTCCCTAATGTGTATAGTATGGGGTGCCGTTTTACTATTTATTCCCATTTGGTGATATCACCTATTCAATCAGTGATATCACCTATTCGAATAGGTGATATCACCAATTCATTTTTCAAATAAGTGATATCACCTATTCGAATAGGTGATATCTATGGGGCGCCGTTTTACTATTTATTCCAATTTGGTGATATCACCTATTCGAATAGGTGATATCACCTATTCAATCAGTGATATCACCTATTCGAATAGGTGATATCACCAATTCATTTTTCAAATAAGTGATATCACCTATTCGAATAGGTGATATCACCCATTCGAATAGGTGATATCACTTAATGAAACGAATAGGTGATATCACTTATTCGAATAGGTGATATCACTGATTGAATAGGTGATATCACCTATTCGAATAGGTGATATCACCAAATTGGAATAAATAGTAAAACGGCGCCCCATAGATATCACCTATTCGAATAGGTGATATCACTTATTCGAATAGGTGATATCACTCATTCGAATAGGTGATATCACCAATTGGAATAGGTGATATCAATTAAAAATATTCTAAAGTGATATCACCTATTCGAAAAGGTGATATCACCAATTCGAATAGGTGATATCACTTATAAAATTCTTAAGTGATATCACCTATTCGAATAGGTGATATCACCTATACGAATAGGTGATATCACTTATGAAATTTTATAAGTGATATCACCTATTCAAATGAGAGATATCACTATGGGGCGCCGTTTTACTATTTATTCCCATTTGGTGATATCACCTATTCAAATGAGTGATATCACCTATTCGAATAGGTGATATCACTTAAGAACTTTTTTAAGTGATATCACCTATTCGAATATGTGATATCACCTATTCGAATGAGTGATATCACCTATTCGAATAAGTGATATCATCTATTCGTTTCATTAAGTGATATCACCCATTCGAATAGGTGATATCACTTATTGAAACGAATAGGTGATATCACTTATTTGAAAAATGAATTGGTGATATCACCTATTAGAATAGGTGATATCACTGATTGAATAGGTGATATCACCTATTCGAATAGGTGATATCACCAAATGGGAATAAATAGTAAAACGGCGCCCCATAGTGATATCACTCATTCGAATAGGTGATATCACCAATTGGAATAGTTGATATCACTTATAAAATTTCATAAGTGATATCACCTATTCGAATAGGTGATATCACTCATTTGAATAGGTGATATCACCAAATGGGAATAAATAGTAAAACGGCGCCCCATAGATATCACCTATTCGAATAGGTGATATCACTTAAGAATATTTTTAAGTGATATCACCTATTCCAATTGGTGATATCACCTATTCGAATGAGTGATATCACCTATTCGAATGAGTGATATCACCTATTCGAATAAGTGATATCACCTATTCGTTTCATTAAGTGATATCACCTATTCGAATGGGTGATATCTATGGGGCGCCGTTTTACTATTTATTCCCATTTGGTGATATCACCTATTCGTTTCAATAAGTGATATCACCTATTCGAATGGGTGATATCACTTAATGAAACGAATAGGTGATATCACTTATTCGAATAGGTGATATCACTCATTTGAATAGGTGATATCACCAAATGGGAATAAATAGTAAAACGGCGCCCCATAGTAAAGCACATTTTCAGACGTTTTGGGGGGTTAGATTTGGTAAAAATGACTCCCACTTACCGAATTTTAATCTAGTTTAGTGAAATTTGTCACTAATTGTACGTGAATGTAGAAGTTAATGTGGTATTGTATTTTATGTCTATTTTTGTTTTTAATTATCTCTCATATAGACCAGCTCTTTACAGAATGGCAGTATACACTTCTATTGATCAACATGTGTATCTTACTTTATGTTTTATGTAAAAATGTTTAAACTGGTGAGATGTAAATAAAATATTTGACTTGACTTGTTTACATCTGGTAGCGTGGAACGTGTAACTCTGATACAACAAATCGTTAGTATAGGTGTATACACATCTAACATTCTTTGGACTTATACGTTCCGGGGTCCATATACTATATACAAAACTAATGTACTTAAAATTGGTCAATAAATCTCAACTGAGCATTTTAAATTTTATATAAGGTGCAATACAGTAAAAAGTTTTCCTAAATTTTGGCCGTCAAAACAACATTGTAAAATGATATTAATTTAAAGTAAGAATATGCTCACTTGATAGACTCCATCGAAAATACCTCCAGCTTCAACTTCTGGGTTGTAGACACAATGTTTACATTTACAGAGTATGACCTTCCACTGGAAAAAGTGTCATTCAAGAACAAAGCCTAAGTTCAAATAAAAATGGAAATTAAAATTGTCAGGAAAATCATTAGAATAATCCCTTTCCTTCTTAATTATCATTTTCATATGTGTTATTTACATATATTTTTTTTTCTTAAGATAGAGAAGATATAAACATTGTATGTATCTAAAGACCTTGGGTTAATAAACATATTGTGTACGAGGAACTAACAGGTGACACGGACAATATTGTACACATCGACAAATTATAGCTTTTTAACTACCAATAAAAGTAATTTTAGCATCTTGCAAGTTTTAATAGTTTCAAAATTGCCCTAAACTGACTCAAACAACCAAGGTAGGGCACCTGAGTCGTGAGAAAGGTTTCAAGCTTGAGAAACTTCCGTGTATTGGTTCACCAGTGAAGAAAAGGAAAGGGTAATATTTCGTTAGTGAGAAAAGTGAAAAGTGAGCAAAGATTTGACATCTTCATATCGCACGGATAGATATTTTCGATGATATGGTGTTTTATTTTCACCCGCAGTATGATAACAAAAGACTTTTAATTTTTGAATATTATGTAGTTTTAAGTCAGTGACTAGTGGTATTCGTACAAAAACTCTAATTAATATAAAAGCTTTATTCTATATTGTAAAGACGGTGATATCTAGTAAAGTTGACTAAACTAGAAACTCACGACACAGGTGTATCATAAATATTCAAACAGAACAGTGTCAACAGTGGCTGTGTTTGTTATTACGATAACATTCTGTAAAACGCACAATTTTCGCGGTTGACTATTTTTACGAAATAGCTTTAGACCAATACACGATCAAAAATGTATAAATCGATCGGTAAAATATTCCTGAAGTTAGCACCGATATGAATAAATTTTGCAAAGCCTTATAATTACTAAAATAAGTACGACATGGGTTTGTTAACGCTAAAGTTGGTCCGAGTATGACAATGTCTAACATGGGTTCATTATCACTAAAATTAGTACACGGGTTTATCACTTAAATAAATACACGGGTTTATCACTAAGATTAGCACACGGGTTTATCACTAAAATATGTACACGCGTTTATCACTTAAATAACTACACGGGTTTATCACTTTAATAACTACACGGGTTTATCACTAAAATAGCTACACGGGTTTATCACTAAAATTAGTACACGGGTTTATCACTAAATAAATACACGGGATTATCACTAAAATTAGCACACGGGTTTATCACTAAAATTAGCGCACGGGTTTATCACTAAAATTAGCACGCGATGTTATCACCAAAATAAGTACACAGGTTTATCACTTAAATTAGCACGCGGGTTTATCACTCAAATAAGTACACGGGTTTATCACTAAAATTAGCACACAGGTTTATCACTAAGATAAGTACACAGGTTTATCACTTAAATTAGCACACAGGTTTATCACTAAAATTAGTACACGGGTTTATCACTTAACTTAGCACACGGGTTTATCACTAAAATTAGCACGCGGGTTTATCACTAAAATTAGCACGCGGGTTTATCACTAAAATTAGCACGCGGGTTTATCACTTAATAAATACACGGGTTTATCACTAAAATTAGCACGCGGGTTTCTCACTATAATAACTACACGGGTTTATCACTAAAATTAGCACGCGGGTTTATTACTATAATAAATACACGGGTTTGTCACTAAATTAGCACACGGGTTTATCACTCAAATAAGAACACGGGTTTATCACTAAAATTAGCACACGGGTTTATCACTAAAATTACCGCACGGGTTTATCACTAAAATTAGCACGCGGGGTTATCACCAAAATAAGTACACAGGTTAATCACTAAAATTAGCACACGGGTTTATCACTAAAATTAGTACACGGGTTTATCACTAAAATTAGCACACGGGTTTATCACTAAAATTAGCACGCGGGTTTATCACTAAAATTAGCACGCGGGTTTATCACTAAAATTAGCACACGGGTTTATCACTTAATAAATACACGGGTTTATCACTAAAATTAGCACGCGGGTTTATCACTTTAATAATTACACGGGTTTATCACTAAAATTAGCATGCGGGTTTATTACTATAATAAATACACGGGTTTGTCACTAAATTAGCATGCGGGTTTATTACTATAATAAATACACGGGTTTATCACTAAAATTAGCACGCGGGTTTATCACTAAATTAGCATGCGGGTTTATTACTATAATAAATACACGGGGTTATCTCTAAAATTAGTACGCGGGTTTATCACTATAATAACTACACGGGTTTATCACTAAAATTAGCACGCGGGTTTATCACTATAATAACTACACGGGTTTATCACTAAAATTAGCACGCGGGTTTATCACTAAAATTAGCACACGGGTTTATCACTAAAATTACCGCACGGGTTTATCACTAAAATTAGCACGCGGGGTTATCACCAAAATAAGTACACAGGTTAATCACTAAAATTAGCACACGGGTTTATCACTAAAATTAGTACACGGGTTTATCACTAAAATTAGCACACGGGTTTATCACTAAAATTAGCACGCGGGTTTATCACTAAAATTAGCACGCGGGTTTATCACTAAAATTAGCACACGGGTTTATCACTTAATAAATACACGGGTTTATCACTAAAATTAGCACGCGGGTTTATCACTTTAATAATTACACGGGTTTATCACTAAAATTAGCATGCGGGTTTATTACTATAATAAATACACGGGTTTGTCACTAAATTAGCATGCGGGTTTATTACTATAATAAATACACGGGTTTATCACTAAAATTAGCACGCGGGTTTATCACTAAATTAGCATGCGGGTTTATTACTATAATAAATACACGGGGTTATCTCTAAAATTAGTACGCGGGTTTATCACTATAATAACTACACGGGTTTATCACTAAAATTAGCACGCGGGTTTATCACTATAATAACTACACGGGTTTATCACTAAAATTAGCACGCGGGTTTATCACTAAAATTAGCACGCGGGTTTATCACTATAATAACTACACGGGTTTATCACTAAAATAACTACACGGGTTTATCACTAAAATAACTACACGGATTTATCACTAAAATAAGTACACGGTTTTATCCCTTAAATTAGCACGCGGGTTCATCAATTAAATTAGCTAAACTGTATGACGAAGGTTTAAGATCTCTAAAAGTAGTAGCTGTTTGACAAAATTTACAGTGATATGTCAATGCACTACAATGAAATGCGTTATGGACAGCTGACACAGTGGACTCTGTCTAAACCGGACACCGTTGGGACCACAAAATAAAGCCGGTTTGTAGAGAGTTCCGGATTGTAGAGATTCTACTTTTATATCGTTGTTGAATGCAAAAAAAGAAAAAAGAAATAAAAGATATATCATAAAGTAGATGTCATTGTGCATTATTCGTGCATATACAAACTTTGAATTGAATAACATGATTTAATTCAACACTGTATACCGATACTTCACGTAGGTCTGTATGCTGGTATACTGAGGGGATAGTTTGGTCCCGGGTTTGTATTATTTTATATCTGAGTCTTCCATATGTCAGTGACGATATAAGTTGTAGACTTGTTGATTAAGACACCAATTAAGAGATTCTATTTCAACATGTACTTCCTATTTTAATTAAAATGGTGCTATCTATATGACGTCGCCATACCTCCATATACTTTCATACAGACGAGTGACGTCGCGTTACGCATGACTGACTTTAACAACTGGGTTAACTATCTATATGACGTCGCCATACCTCCATACTTTTATACAGACGAGTGACGTCGCGTTGCGCATGACTGATTATAACAACTGGGTTAAACTTTAGACATTTTAGTAGCTATATAGTCATCACCATGGGAGAGATACCGTACCATATCTGTGAGGATGATGACGGTAAGGCCTATCTTAACAGCTTTTTGATATAGATAAATACAAATGCTGCTATCTTTATCAATACATTAGTAATATTGAAAACTGTTATGTATCAATTAGTACATGTATATAGAGTGATATCAACGCATTACTTTGTTAGTATGAATACAGATATTTCTTCACAGTCATGGTAGATAAAGTAGATAGTGCCCCAATTGTGACATCTCTGACCCGGTCACTTATAGAGAACTTGCTGACCCGGTCACTTATAGAGAACTTCTGACCCGCGGTCACTTATAGAGAATTTCTGACCAGGTCACTTATAGAGAATTTCTGACCCGGTCACTTATAGAGAACTTCTGACCCGGTCACTTATAGAGAACTTCTGACCCGGTCACTTATAGAGAACTTCTGACCCGGTCACTTATAGAGAATTTCTGACTCGGTCACTTATAGAGAATTTCTGACTCGGTCACTTATAGAGAATTTCTGA
Organism: Pecten maximus; assembly: GCF_902652985.1. Lineage (NCBI taxonomy): Eukaryota > Metazoa > Mollusca > Bivalvia > Pectinida > Pectinidae > Pecten > Pecten maximus. The sequence goes on from NC_047024.1 coordinate 43,025,474, forward strand.
CCCGGTCACTTACAGAGAATTTCTGACCCGGTCACTTATAGAAAATTTCTGACCCGGTCACTTATAGAGAATTTCTGACCCGGTCACTTTAGAGAATTTCTGACCCGGTCACTTATAGAGAATTGCTGACCCGGTCACTTATAGAGAATTTCTGACCCGGTCACTTATAGAAAATTTCTGACCCGGTCACTTATAGAGAATTTCTGACCCGGTCACTTATAGATAATTTCTGACCCTGTCACTTATAGAGACAGGGTAACCCAATGCACAAAAACATCTCCGTACATCAGCCTACAATTATGAGATTTTTTAAAATGCCAATTCGTATATATACATAACTCGTGACGATCAATATGTATTACGATGTCTGTCTGATCCCTATTATGATTTGTTTCCCCTTTTTTTAACAGATTCGTTAATTTGTACAGAGATCGAATGTCATAGCTTGTTTGACAGGAAAAAATTTCTAGAAAAATCCTGTGAAGTGGAAGCACACATTCAGCCAATCGAGTGTTTTAACATTAAAAATGGTACCGTGGTACTACCATCAACCTGTTTTCCTGGGCATGATTATGGACATAATGACAGTTTCATTCATGTGCGGGAAGGATGCGCGGCAACATTCAAGGCATGTACAGGTACATTTCAAATAGAGTAATTTATTGTGTATTCTAGAAATGTACAGGTAAATATAGTAATTCTTTGTGTATTCAAGGCATGTACATGTAAATATAGTAATTCAACGTGTATCCAAGGCATGTACAGGTAAATATAGTAATTCAACGTGCATTCAAGGCATGTACAGGTAAATATAGTAATTCAACGTGTATCCAAGGCATGTACAGGTAAATATAGTAATTCAACGTGTATCCAAGGCATGTACAGGTAAATATAGTAATTCAACGTGTATCCAAGGCATGTACAGGTAAATATAGTAATTCAACGTGTATCCAAGGCATGTACAGGTAAATATAGTAATTCAACGTGCATTCAAGGCATGTACAGGTAAATATAGTAATTCAACGTGTATTCAAGGCATGTACAGGTAAATATAGTAATTCAATGTGTATTCAAGGCATGTACAGGTAAGTATAGTGATTCAACGTGTATTCAAGACATGTACAGGCAAATATAGTGATTCAACTTGTATTCAAGACATGTACAGGTAAATATAGTAATTCAACGTGTATCCAAGGCATGTACAGGTAAATATAGTAATTCAACGTGTATTCAAGGCATGTACAGGTAAATATAGTAATTCTTTGTGTATTCAAGACATGTACCGGTAAATATAGTAATTCAACGTGCATTCAAGACATGTACCGGTAAATATAGTAATTCAACGTGCATTCAAGGTATGTACAGGTAAATGTATTTGTATGTATAGAAATGAAATATGAATTCCTGAGCGAACAGGTAAATATCTTTTGTCATTCAAAACGTATTAAAGAAGCAATGACTCGGATATATACATCTACATGTAAAGTTAGATAAAATTTATTTCCTCCAACTACATGAAGATTACAAATCTATATTGTAGACAGATATTTTACCTGGAATACCTATTGTTCAAACAAAAGACGACTTGTATGTTTTACATTGCTGTATTACTGTCCACAGAGATCGTATGTTTTACATTGCTATATTACTGTCCACAGAGATCGTAGATGATTTGTATGTTTTACATTGCTATATTACTGTCCACAGAGATCGTAGACGACTTGTATGTTTTACATTGCTGTATTACTGTCCACAGAGATCGTATGTTTTACATTGCTATATTACTGTCCACAGAGATCGTAGATGATTTGTATGTTTTACATTGCTATATTACTGTCCACAGAGATCGTAGACGACTTGTGTGTTTTACATTGCTATATTACTGTCCACAGAGACCGTATAGACGACCTGTATGTTTTACATTGCTATATTACTGTTCACAGAGACCGTATAGACGACCTGTATGTTTTACATTGCTATATTACTGTCCACAGAGATTGTAGCCGACTTGTATGTTTTACATTGCTATATTACTGTCCACAGGGACCGTAGACGACTTGTATGTTTTACATTGCTATATTACTGTCCACAGAGATCGTGGACGACTTGTATGTTTTACATTGCTATATTACTGTCCACAGAGACCGTAGAAGACTTGTATGTTTTACATTGCTATATTACTGTCCACAGAGACCGTATGTTTTACATTGCTATATTACTGTCCACAGAGACCTACACGACTTGTATGTTTTACATTGCTATATTACTGTCCACAGAGACCGTATGTTTTACATTGCTATATTACTGTCCACAGAGATCGTAGATGACTTGTATGTTTTATAAAACAGACGAATCATATAAAATGTATGCTCTACATTGATATAGTGATTTGTTTATAAGTATAAATACCATATGTATAAACTGCTAAGGTCAAGGTCACCATGGCGAGTCTTGCTCAAAGAAGGTGAATAAAAGTGGAACTCTACCTCTGCATGCGAAATACCGTGTTTACTGCTATGTCCCTTAATTAGACGACTTTGCAGTGACTACCAAAAAAAGGTGTTCCATCCCCAATTTAAGCAGTAATAATATATTTCCAAGGTCATTGCTACTGGAGGTTATATAAGTATACATACCTGTACATCAATTGTAAGATATTAAACTCGTTAATTTGTATTGAAAAATCATCCGTTTCTAAAAAAAAAAAAAAAAATTGTAAAATTTCGTTTTTACAGAAAGTTCGTTTGATGAAATCAGTCCATCATCAGCGCCCCCTGTACTCCCGTCTGTCGGCACGCCCACAACTCGGAATACATCTTCACACTTTCCCTTTAAACAACCAGAAGATGGAAATGATAATCGGTATGCACTAACAGCAGGACTGGCTGTAGGAATTGGTCTAGTAGTCGTTATAGCAGTGGTCGTCATGGTGATAGTGTACTATCGCCGCCAAAAGTAGGTATCCTCTCTAACGCATTTGTTCATCTATTTAAACATTGAACTGCTTTTAGCTGGCAGTTATGGGCTGATAATGCATACTGGACAAAGACAAATTTAATAGCGCACTTCATGTTAAATTTGCCTTTGTCAAGCTTGCAGTTTGTAAGGTCATATAGTGGCAATGTTATAGAGTGGTAAATATTTAATGACATTTAATCCGGATAATTAATTACTTCTCTAATGACTTTAGTTGTGAGTTATTGAGCTACTTTTCTAGTGTGATGATCCTTATTTCATTGTGACTGTGACGTCATAATTATGACGTGCGCTGGTGGGTGTTATGATCGTTATTTATCCCACCGTTCACGTATATGGCCTGTTTAAGATTTTTCTGTCAACCCCTTGGATGTCATTTGTCTGTCATCCTCTAGGGCAGACAGCACGTGTTGGCTTAAGAAAATGACGTCTTTCCTGTTATTGTTCCTCTCTCTCTCTCTCTCTCTCTCTCTCTCTCTCTCTCTCTCTCTCTCTCCTACAAGGTAGGGAAATAAAATATTCCACTAACCATTGTGACTGTGACGTCATAGTTATGACGTGGGAGGTCGCTGATGTGATGATTGTTTTTGTGTCCCTACTTCAAAGAAAGTTGTTGTCAATTGTATTAATCCTGTATTCTGACGACTAAAATTATATACACTTATTACTTCCCATTTGTTAAACTTTAATTCATTACATATCAAAAGTCAATTCAATTTCAATATTATTGGAACTAACCGTGATTTTTAAACACGGTGACGGATTACTTTTTTCTGTGTGCTACCATAACTAACATTATGATAAATGTTGTGTAAGCGTGTCAAATCATACTCTGAGTATATCTTATGTGTTTTAGAACTTTCAAAGTGTAAATACAATTCTATGATACTAAAGTGTGTGCAACCGGAAGGAAGTCGCGAAAGATACATACATCACAGAAGTCACACAAGACTTATATTGATGTCATCCAGTGATTAATTCATCACCTTTTGTCGGTTTAGGAACAAAATTTAACATTATGATAAATATTATTTAAGTGTGTTAATTTATCTCTTTTTGTCGGTTTAGGTCCAAACATGGCATACGAGATAAAAACGGTGACAGCAAAAAGGTAAGATATGAAAATACAATAGGTTACATATAATTGGCCGATAGATTCGCGTGAAGGACAATTCATGAATTCAAATAACGCGGTTTTTAGCTCACCTGCCCGAAGGGCAAGCGAGATTATGCCATGACACAGCGTCTGTGGTCCATTCGTCCGTCCCTTTAAACGACTTTTTCTCAATAACCAAGAGACCCATAGACCTGATAATGAGCCTGTAGCATGCTGGGCGGAGGGCTACCAAGTTTGTTCAAATGAATGATATTGGCTTACATTTAAGGTCACAGGGGTCAAATAGGCTAAAATCTAAAATATGAAATTATTATAATAAATGGATCTGGTTGCGTCTGGATTCTTTACAAGTCGTTATATAATACGTGAAACGTAAATCCGTATCGTAAAATTTCGCTTTGTCTCGAGCTGCAACTCTCGGTACTTTAATTGTTTGTCTTATCGACAAATGTACCATTGAGAGCAAGCAGAAATACACTGTTCACGAACTTTTGATCGTTTAATTTCTTCCGGATAATATTTAATTTATGCACATCTATAAAGTTTCCTCTTGGCTATCATGTTGTCCGACTTAACATTTTGTATTTCATTAGAAAGTTACTTCCTTTTACACAGACGTCAGACGCTACCCCCGGGGACCATGTCTACACTGATATCACGACTGTAGAGGAGACCACGGGGAGGAGGGAGGAAATACCGGGGGATTACGTCACTATCTCTGACGAGGTGGACAAATACGATCATTGTCGACAGCCGCCATTGAACACGGAGAGACATTCGGAGACAACGGACACTTACGATACTCTGAAGTCTCAGACTACAGATGACAGTGTTATTGGTGATCAACCTTACGATACCACCCGAGATAATACGTATGACCGGTTACACGCCAAAGAAAAATCGTCCATTCCAGGAAATTATGACGTACTTCCGGTCCCGACGAAATGAAAGATCCGGTTGGCAGATGCTTATATGAGCGTGCCAATTAAAACAAGCATCATTGTGCCATTGCTATTAAACATTATGTACACGCTTTGTTTTAAAGAACAGGGTTTAACTAGCGAGCAATACAGCTGATACAAATTTATTTACTTGCAAAATCTTGTGTTTTTAGCTCACTTGGTCCAAAGGACCAAGGCGAGCTTATACCATACCGTGGCGTCCTGCGTCCGTCGTCCGTCTGTCGTCCATCCGTCGTCCGGCGTCGGTCAGTCATTATTATGTCAGCGGTAGCATCCCTAGGTAGCAGGGATTCAAATTTATACAAATAATGGGACTGATCCTGCAGGGGCCTGAGGGGCGGCGCCAAAAGGGGTCCATTTGGCAATATTGATATTTACGACTCCTTCTCTTAGGTCTCTGGACCTAAGCAATGTATGTAGGTGGCCGGGATTTAAATTTATACAAATGATGGACTGAACACCCCCCTCCAGGGGCCTAAGGTTTGGGACAAAAGGGATTCATTTGACGATATTGAAAGTATTGAGATCGCCGACCACTATCCATATATAGCATTGCTTGCTGGGCATCCAAACATAAATACATTCATGTCGTAAAAATAGAATCTAGGGTCCTTCCCCACCCTTGAAGACTTATTTTTGTTTTGTTATGTCTTTGAAACCGTAAGCCCAGATTTCTTTGAACACAATCATGTTGAGTCTTGACTTCGTTTCGAGGTTATATCTTTGAAGCAGTTGAGATCCCAGCCTGTAATCATACATATTGCATTGTTAGACATACAGGCCCTCTGGGCCTTTTATTATCTAACGAGCTATCCAACTTCCCCGTCAGTCTGACTAAAATAGTATGGGGATATTTTTTTCTGTTACTTCTGTTTTTGTCATATGTTTTTGATATTATGTAAATACCTTTACAAAAAGCTATATGTATTTTGTCTGATGAATTTTATATTTTTAATAAAAAAAAAATACAATCATCGTTTAATATTGTTATGATGAACATCTAAATGGTGTATTTCTGGTATAAATTTTCCGGAAATTCAACTCTCCAAAGTTTCACATTGTTTTGAAGCCAAACAACAAACAAGCATATAGTTGAGGACTGCGTTGAAAATATCGTTACTCACTACGAAATGAACAAAACAATTAATCAAAAATGATGAATAACACATTGTTAGAGTTTTCCAAGGCGCATACCACTGTAATTTGGTAATCGCCCGATGGAGGTTCTCAAAACATACTTACTAAAAGTGTTGAAAATGGTGTTGATTAATGGACATCTACAAGAGACTGCTGTTGTGTAGGATTACTAACTTAACGAAATAAGAGTACCCCATGTAGAGATCGGAAATAGGTTTTCTTTCATTGTAAATACTATCATATATACCCATTCATCCGACAAGTCTGACAAAGTATTCCCATATGAATTCAATACATTTTACCTTGAGAGATGTCTGCAACAGAGAAATGTGATTAAAACGTTTTTCAAATGCTGGACTTTTTCTAGTGGACTTGGATGATGTTAACTTTTCAATATAAAAATTGATATTATACTTACTTTGATGATTTATATGAATGTCTATGTTATTTTGCAGAAAGCTACTGGTAATCTGAACTTTGAACTTGCTACAAAAATCATAGCAACCATTTTATGTACGCTGTAAGTAAACAATCGTGTTTATACCAGGATTGACAATAAGACAGAGATTGTTGTCAATGTTTAATTGTATTTGAAGATACCAATGGCGTGATTATGATAACATGGAAACATGGAGAAACATTCATGCATGGGAGTCAATCGGGAATCATCGGCAATTTCCGTAAACTATAAATTACCTCATAGTTATATTGATGAATACAGTCGAAGTAAGTGTGGTACTTGGAGAATTGTATGTATGATTAGTCACTATAATAATTGTTTAATTAACACCTACTTCATGTATTTTCAGACTGTGTTCATTGCTTAATAAACACATTGAAGTAAACGGAACAGAGTCCCATTTAGTACTGAATACCTATCCACTATACTACAAAGGTCAATTAAGGACGACCTCTCGTACATTGACAAGTGTTTTGGGAGGCTGTGGTAGGTTTGTGTTAAGTCTCTTTGTGATAGTCCGGAACTTTTGCCGATTTATAGATGCTACCTCACTGAAGCACAATGCCGAAGACACCCAGCAGCTAGGACACCCCATCCCGTCACATTATACTGACAATGGGCGAACCAGTCGTCCCACTCCTAATACTCTGAGCGTTAAGTAGGAGTAGCGACTACCAGGGGAAGAACACTAAAGGCCAAAAGTGAGGCATTGTCGAGGGAGACATTAGGAAGAAGGAAGTTGTTAAGAAAGATAAAAGATAAAATCCCAAATTTAGTCGCCTCTTACGACCATGCAATGGGGGCAGCAGGTATAATTCTTACGCCCTACCTGCAACGAAACTGCACAAATTTAATGTATTTCAGTCTTGGAAGGAGCTAGTAAACAAAGTACATGTGCATTAAATGACAAAAAAAGGAAATTATGCTGAAAATATCAATTTGGTGTCTAAAGGGTCTTAATTGTAAGATATTGTGATAAAAGACCATAATTTGAGTAGCCTTTAATGAAGTTGTACAAAACTTTGCTGCAATGCAGATTTACAAATCAAGGTTTTAAAAAATAAAGAAATTATTGTCCCCTGTGATCCTAATTAAACAAAAAAACCGACAACGCAACACACATCTGTAACCTCATTGAACACCCAGTAAATGTCAGATTCCCCAACATTTTTCCGGCGAGATTATGTCATCTTGAATTGATCAATATGATTAAGTTTGCACCTAATTTCATTTTAAGAATTTTCTTCTTAATATCTTAAATCGTAAAAAATGACATCATCATCTTCAGCATCATTGCTCATCAATCTAATTAAAATCTAGATGGTCATTCTCACTACGTTGCATGAACACCTAACAACATCCCATTAGGGGTCACGTCAGGGTGACCTTTTGGATTAGCCAATTAAATGACTACTTCCAGAATATTGGAATAATAATAAATAATAAGATTAATATGAGAACAGAATACCTCATGGTCACTTCATTTCATTAAAACAGTCAACCTTTAACCTCATAATTGTATTCTTTAAAAAGATCCGATGGGAACATGTAATTTTTAACCAATCACTCATGTCAAAAGAATTCGGCTGATGAAAAAAAGGAATTCACGCGGGAGAAACAGACAACGAAATACATAATATGCACTATATAAGTTAACTTTGGATGTATATGCACTTATAGAGAATTTCTGACCCGGTCACTTATAGAGAATTTCTGACCAGGTCACTTATAGAGAATTTCTGACCCGGTCACTTATAGAGAATTTCTGACCAGGTCACTTATAGAGAATTTCTGACTCGGTCACTTATAGAAAATATGACCCTGTCACTTATAGAGAATTTCTGAACCGGTCACTTATAGAGAATTTCTGACCCGGTCACTTATAGAGAATTTCTGACTCGGTCACTTATAGAGAATTTCTGACCCGGTCACTTATAGAGAATTTCTGACCAGGTCACTTATAAAAAATTTCTGACTCGGTCACTCATAGAGAATTTCTGACCCGGTCACTTATAGAGAATTTCTGACTCGGTCACTTATAGAGAATTTCTGACTCTGTCACTTATAGAGAATTTCTGACCCGGTCACTTATAGAGAATTTCTGACTCCGTCACTTATAGAGAATTTCTGCCTCGGTCACTTATAGAGAATTTCTGACCCGGTCACTTATAGAGAATTTCTGACCCGGTCACTTATAGAGAATTTCTGACTTGGTCACTTATAGAGAATTTCTGACTCGGTCACTTATAGAGAATTTCTGACTCGGTCACTTATAGAGAATTTCTGACCCGGTCACTTATAGAGAATTTCTGACCTGGTCACTTATAGAGAATTTCTGACCCGGTCACTTATAGAGAATTTCTGACCCGGTCACTTATAGAGAATTTCTGACCCGGTCACTTATAGAGACAGGGTAGCCCAATGCACACAAACATCTCCGTACATCAGCCTACAATTATGAGATTTTTTTAAATGCCAATTCGTATATATACATAACTCGTGACGATCAATATGTATTACGATGTCTGTCTGATCCCTATTATGATTTTTTCCCCCTTTTTAACAGATTCGTTAATCTGTACAGAGATCGAATGTCATAGCTTGTTTGACGGGAAAAATTTTCTAGATAAATCATGCGAAGTGGAAGCACATATTCAGCCTATCGAGTGTTTAAATATTAAAAAAGGTTCCATGGTACCACCATCAGCCTGTGTTCATGGGCATGATTACGGACATAATGACAGTTTCATTCATGTGCGGGAAGGATGTGCGGCAACATTCAAGGCATGTACAGGTACATTTCAAATATAGTAATTCATTGTGTATTCTAGAAATGTACAGGTAAATATAGTAATTCAACATGTATTCAAGACATACACAGGTAAATATAGTATTTGTTTTGTATTCAAGGCATGTACAGGTAAATATAGTAATTCAACGTGTATCCAAGGCATTTACAGTAAATATAGTAATTCAACTTGTATTCAAGGCATGTACATGTAAATATAGTAATTCAACGTGTATTCAAGGTATGTACAGGTAAATATAGTAATTCAACGTCGATCCAAGGCATGTACAGGTAAATATAGTAATGCAACGTGTATTAAAGGTATTTACAGGTAAATGTATAAGTATGTATAGAAATGAAATATGAATTCCTGAGCGAACAGGTTAATATTTTTTTGTCATTCAAAATGTATTAAAGAAGTAATGGCACAAATATATGCATATAATTTTATAGTTAAATGGATATGTTTATTTCCTCCAAGTACACGAAGATTAAAAATCTATATTGTAGACAGATGTCTTACCTGGCCATGGAATACCTATTGTTGAAACAAATATAGATGACCTGTACGTTTTACATTGCTATATTACTGTCCACAGAGATCGTAGATGACTTGTATGCTTTATAAAACAGACGAATCATATAAAATGTATGCTCTACATTGATATAGTGATTTGTTTTTATAAATATTAATACCATGTGTATAAACTGCTAAGGTCAAGGTCACCACGGCGAATCTTGCTCATGGAAGGTGAATAAAAGTGGAACTTTACCTCTGCATGCAAAATACTGTGTTTACTCTTATGTCCTTTAGTTAGACGACTTAGCAGTGACCACCAAAAAGGTGTTCCACCCCCAATTTAAGTAGTAATAATATAATTCCAAGGTCATTGCTACTGGAGGTTATAAAAGTATAAATACCTGCACATCAATTGTAAGATATTTAACTCGTAAATTTGTATTGAAAAATCATCCGTTTCTAAAAAAAAAAAAAAATCTTGTAAAATTTCGTTTTTACAGAAAGTTCGTTTGATGAAATCAGTTCATCATCAGCGCCCCCTGTACTCCCGTCTGTCGGCACGCCCACGACTCGGAATACACCTTCACACTTTCCTATTAAACAACCAGAAGATGAAAATGATAATCGGTATGCACTAACAGCAGGACTGGCTGTAGGAATTGGTCTAGTAGTCGTTATAGCAGTGGTCGTCATGGTGATACTGTACTATCGCCGCCAAAAGTAGGTATCCTCTCTAACGCATTTGTTCATCTATTTAAACATTGGACTGCTTTTAGTTGGCAGTTATGGGCTGATAATGCAAAATGGACAAAGGCAAATTTAATAGCGCACTTCATGTTAAATTTGCCTTTGTCAAGCTTGCAGTTTGTAAGGTCATATAGTGGCAATGTTATAGAGTGGTAAATATTTAATGACATTTAATCCGGATAATTAATTACTTCTCTAATGACTTTAGTTGTGAGTTATGGAGCTACTTTTTCTAGTGTGATGATCCTTATTTCATTGTGACTGTGACGTCATAATTATGACGTGCGCTGGTGGGTGTTATGATCGTTATTTCTCCCACCGTTCACGTATATGGCCTGTTTAAGATTTTTCTGTCAACCCCTTGGATGTCATTTGTCTGTCATCCTCTAGGGCAGATAGCACGTGTTGGCTTAAGAAAATGACGTCTTTCCTGTTATTGTTTCTCTCTCTCTCTCTCTCTCTCTCTCTCTCTCTCTCCTACAAGGTAGGGAAATAAAATATTCCACTAACCATTGTGACTGTGACGTCATAGTTATGACGTGGGAGGTCGCTGATGTGAAGATTGTTTTTGTGTCCCTACTTCGAAGAAAGTTGTTGTCAATTGTATTAATCCTGTATTCTGACGACTAAAATTATATACACTTATTACTTCCCATTTGTTAAACTTTAATTCATTACATATCAAAAGTCAATTCAATTTCAATATTATTGGAACTAACCGTAATTTTTAAACACGGTGACGGATTACTTTTTGCTGTGTGCTACCATAACTAACATTATGATAAATGTTGTGTAAGCGTGTCAAATCATACTCTGAGTATATCTTATGTGTTTTAGAACTTTCAAAGTGTAAATACAATTCTATGATACTAAAGTGTGTGCAACCGGAAGGAAGTCGCGAAAGATACATACATCACAGAAGTCACACAAGACTTATATTGATGTCATCCAGTGATTAATTCATCACCTTTTGTCGGTTTAGGAACAAAATTTAACATTATGATAAATATTATTTAAGTGTGTTAATTTATCTCTTTTTGTCGGTTTAGGTCCAAACATGGCATACGAGATAAAAACGGTGACAGCAAAAAGGTAAGATATGAAAATACAATAGGTTACATATAATTGGCCGATAGATTCGCGTGAAGGACAATTCATGAATTCAAATAACGCGGTTTTTAGCTCACCTGCCCGAAGGGCAAGCGAGATTATGCCATGACACAGCGTCTGTGGTCCATTCGTCCGTCCCTTTAAACGACTTTTTCTCAATAACCAAGAGACCCATGGACCTGATAATGAGCCTGTAGCATGCTGGGCGGAGGGCTACCAAGTTTGTTCAAATGAATGATATTGGCTTACATTTAAGGTCACAGGGGTCAAATAGGCTAAAATCTAAAATATGAAATTATTATAATAAATGGATCTGGTTGCGTCTGAATTCTTTACAAGTCGTTATATAATACGTGAAACGTAAATCCGTATCGTAAAATTTCGCTTTGTCTCGAGCTGCAACTCTCGGTACTTTAATTGTTTGTCTTATCGACAAATGTTCCATTGAGAGCAAGCAGAAATACACTGTTCACGAACTTTTGATCGTTTAATTTCTTCCGGATAATATTTAATATATGCACATCTATAAAGTTTCCTCTTGGCTATCATGTTGTCCGACTTAACATTTTGTATTTCATTAGAAAGTTACTTCCTTTTACACAGACGTCAGACGCTACCCCCGGGGACCACGTCTACACTGATATCACGACTGTAGAGGAGACCACGGGGAGGAGGGAGGAAATACCGGGGGATTACGTCACTATCTCTGACGAGGTGGACAAATACGATCATTGTCGACAGCCGCCATTGAACACGGAGAGACATTCGGAGACAACGGACACTTACGATACTCTGAAGTCTCAGACTACAGATGACAGTGTTATTGGTGATCAACCTTACGATACCACCCGAGATAATACGTATGACCGGTTACACGCCAAAGAAAAATCGTCCATTCCAGGAAATTATGACGTACTTCCGGTCCCGACGAAATGAAAGATCCGGTTGGCAGATGCTTATATGAGCGTGCCAATTAAATCAAGCATCATTATTGTGCCATTGCTATTAAACATTATGTACACGCTTTGTTTTAAAGAACAGGGTTTAACTAGCGAGCAATACAGCTGAAACAAATTTATTGACTTGCAAAATCTTGTGTTTTTAGCTCACCTGGTCCAAAGGACGAAGGTGAGCTTATACCATACCGTGGCGTCCTGCGTCCGTCGTCCGTCTGTCGTCCATCCGTAGTCCGGCGTCGGTCAGTCAACAATTCACTTCTTCTTCTGAACCGCTGATCGCAAATTTAACCAAAATTGGTAGGAAACATCCCTAGGTGACTGGAATTCAAATTTATACAAATGATGGGGCTGATCCTGCAGGGGCCTGAGGAGCGGACAAAAAAGCGTCCCTTTAGGCAATATTGATATTAACGGCTTCTTCTCTGGACCTAAGTAATGTATGACATTGATATGTCAGCGGTAACATCCCTAGGTGGCCGGGATTCAAATTTATACAAATGATGGACTGAACACCCCCCTCCAGGGGCCAAAGAGTTGGGACAAAAGGGATTCATTTGACTATATTGAAAGTATTGAGATCCCCGACCACTATCCATATATGGCATTGTTTGCTGGGCATCAAAACATAAATACATTCATGTTGTAAAAATAGAATCTAGGGTCCTTCCCCACCCCTGAAGACTTATTTTTGTTTTGTTATGTCTTTGCAACCGTAAGCCCAGGGGTCTTTCCCTACCCCTAAGGGATTTTTGATTTCTTTGAACATAATCATGTTGAGTCTTGACTTCGTTTCGAGGTTATATTTGAAGCAGCTGATATCCCACCCTGTAATCATACATATTGCATTGTTAGACATACAGGCCCTCTGGGCCTTTTATTATCTCACAAGTTATCCAACTTATCCGTCAGTCTGACTAAAATAGTATGGGGATATTTTTTTCTGTTACTTGTGTTTTTGTCATATGTTTTTGATATTATGTAAATACCTTTACAAAAAGCTATATGTATTTTGTCTTATGGATTTCATTTTTTAATAAAAAATACAATCATCGTTTAATATTGTTATGATGAACATCTAAATGGTGTATTTCTGGTATAAATTTTCCGGAAATTCAACTCTCCAAAGTTTCACATCGTTTTGAAGCCAAGCAACAAACAAGCATATAGTTGAGGACTGCGTTGAAAATATCGATTACTCACTACGAAATGAAACAAAACAATTAATCAAAAATGATGAAATAACACATTGTGAGTTTTCCAAGGCGCATACCACTGTAATTTGGTAATCGCCCGATGGAGGTTCTCAAAGCATACTTACTAAAAGTGTTGAAAATGGTGTTGATTAATGGACATCTACAAGAGACTGCTGTTGTGTAGGATTACTAACTTAACGAAATAAGAGTACCCCATGTAGAGATCGGGAATAGGTTTTCTTTCATTGTAAATACTATCATATATACCCATTCATCCGACAAGTCTGACAAAGTATTCCCATATGAATTCAATACATTTTACCTTGACAGGTGTCTGCAACAGAGAAATGCAATTTCCGTAAACTATAAATTACCTCATAGTTATATTGATGAATACAGTCGAAGTAAGTGTGGTACTTGGAGAATTGTATGTATGATTAGTCACTATAATAATTGTTTAATTAACACCTACTTCATGTATTTTCAGACTGTGTTCATTGCTTAATAAACACATTGAAGTAAACGGAACAGAGTCCCATTTAGTACTGAATACCTATCCATTATACAACAAAGGTCAATTAAGGACGGCTTCTCGTACATTGACAAGTGTTTTGGGAGGCTGTGGTAGGTTTGTGTTAAGTCTCTTTGTGATAGTCCGGAACTTTTGCCGATTTATAGATGCTACCTCACTGAAGCATAATGCCGAAGACACCCAGCAGCTAGGACACCCCATCCCGTCACATTATACTGACAATGGGCGAACCAGTCGTCCCACTCCTAATATTCTGAGCGTTAAGTAGGAGTAGCGACTACCAGGGGAAGAACACTAAAGGCCAAAAGTGAGGCATTGTCAAGGGAGACATTAGGAAGAAGGAAGTTGTTAAGAAAGATAAAAGATAAAATCCCAAATTTAGTCGCCTCTTACGACCATGCAATGGGGGCAGCAGGTATAATTCTTACGCCCTACCTGCAACGAAACTGCACAAATTTAATGTATTTCAGTCTTGGAAGGAGCTAGTAAACAAAGTACATGTGCATTAAATGGCAAAAAGGAAATTTTGCTGAAAACGTCAATTTGGTGTCTAAAGGGTCTTAATTGTAAGATATTGTGATAAAAGACCATAATTTGAGTAGCCTTTAATGAAGTTGTACAAAACTTTGCTGCAATGCAGATTTACAAATCAAGGTTTTAAATAATAAAGAAATTATTGTCCCCTGATAATCCTACTGTGACAAAAAACCGACAACGCAACACACATCTGTAACCATTGAACACCCAGTAAATGTCAGATTCCCCAACATTTTTCCGGCGAGATTTTGTCATCTTGAATTGATCAATATGATTAAGTTTGCACCTAATTTCATTTTAAGAATTTTCTTCTTAATATCTTAAATGGTAAAAAATGACATCATCATCTTCAGCATCATTGCCCATCAATCTAATTAAAATCTAGATGGTCATTCTCACTACGTTACATGAACATCTAACAACATCCCATTAGGGGCCACGTCAGGGTGACCTTTTGGATTGGCCAATTAAATGACTACTTCCAGAATATTGGAATAATAATAAATAATAAGATTAATATGAGAACAGAATACCTCAAGGTCACTTCATTTCATTAAAACAGTCAACCTTTAACCTCATAATTGTTTTCTTTAAAAAGATCCGATGGGAACATGTAATTTTTAACCAATCACTCATGTCAAAAGAATTCGGCTGATGAAAAAAGGAAACAGACAACGAAATACATAATATGCACTATATAAGTTAGCTTTGGATGTAGCAGCGTTTGAATTAAGGATTAATGTCGGCTTCCATTACTTTTAATGGCCGCGATAGCTCAGTCTGTTAGAGCGTTTGTTTGGTTTAGTTTAACGTCCTATTAACAACCAGGGTCATTTAAAGAGGCTTGCCCGCAGAGAGATCAGAAAAATTGGCTAATAGAAAAAGATTTGTTTACACATGACAGATTGTTGGAATTGTTGAGTTTTTCATTTTATTTTCCTTATAAAACGCTGAAAAGTGATATTAAAACCTCGTTTTTAAATATTATTTATTTAATCGCAACCCGCAATAAGTCTAATTTGATTGACACATCAAAAAAACAAGCACGTGCACAGTGCCGCACAGTGATAACTTCAAAGGCAGCGGCGATTTACAGAGAAGATTTGCCGTTATATTCCATACATTTCCCTCTCAGGTTGAGTTTTAAAACGTCTTTTAAATACATACAAGAAAAAAAGTCGGAAAGCCTCTAATTTTGTCACATAGAAACGTGTACTGAAGTTTATTTAGTGATCGGAGATGTGCCGTTTACCGGTCCGTCTGCGGGTAAGCCTCTTTAAGGACGTGCGAGGTTTTGGAGATGGAAGAAAGCCGGAGTACCCCGAGACCTTGAAACCACCGGCCTACGGTCAATGCCACGCAACTGTCCCACGTGGGTTTCGAACTCGCAACCCATGGTTGGAGGGTCAGTGATTAAGTGTCGGGACACCTTAACCACTCGGCCACCACGGCCCCTGGTTGGAGCGCCGACCACGTGACCTCACCCAAAGATCCGAGGTTCGTGGTTCGATGCTCCCTACCCGTGTCGGTTTGTGTTTCTCTGTAAGTTGAGAAACGGACCGGACTGGGCTGGCGTGATTCTGGCCTTGGGCACAATACTTTACTCGTATTGCTCTGGATGACACGCTACGGGCCTTCTGTATGCTGTTCAGTGAGGTAGTCACCAACTACTACAAGGGGAACCCGCCTCAAAATGACAATGTCTATTCACGGGGCGATAAACCCAACAAACAATAGATTAGTTTATTGTTCATTCATTTGTTAGGCTGAGTATTTTTCTGTGTTGTGTTGCGCAATGTCTGCTTTACGGAGTGTAAAAATAGTTTGTGTTCTGTTAGAGGGTTTAAGTGTTATTTTTAGTTTCTCGATTTTTTTTTTTTTAAAGATAATTAGCCTCGACCGACTTGTGTGGAATATGTTGCTGATGTTAAACATATCAGTCATCTTGTAAAATCGATAACAGTAATCTGCCGAAATCTGGTTCTGGCATCGTGAGCCATTAGCGGAATGCATGCAACAAGAACTTTTATTTGTCCGTTATATTAACGGTTACAATAATACATATATATATAGAATCTAAACGTGTTAAAAATAGGAAGCTGTTTATCACAGTAAAAAAAGTTTTGGTTATTTAACGTGTTAAATGTGAAATTTTAACGCGTTAAAGTAGTTTTATCGCGATTCTTGAATCCTTTATCAATAGAAATGATTTTTTTTAAATGTATTAGAAGCGTATGATTAACAAATATATATCTAAATGTCCATTCCATTATCAGATATCAAGATTCACATGAAACAAAAGTTGATATTTCGGTTAAATTGAAGATTGGAAACTGCTGCTTGAAATACAAGTCCACAATAATCAACAGCTTCCGATATTTGGTATTAAACTCAAGTTAAAAATAAATCTAAACTCACTGCCAACAAATGTGTTGTTAATATGTTTTAAGGCACGGCACAAACTCGTAAGAACAGAACTGTACAAAAAATATTGTTCTGTGCTTAAATAAACTTTATGATGTAATACGAATATAATTAATGGCAAAATGTTTGTTTGTTTGTTTTCACAAGTGATTTAAGTAAGGAATTATGCATGGTATCAAAGATCTATTTATCGATTTATAGAGCTATGGGGAATTACCTTAAAAATGACCATAATACACACCAAAGTGTCAGAGTGGATAACATCTGTCTTAAGTAATTACAAACGGTGCAAAGATACATGTATGTAGAACAAGTAACGACAATAACGACGTCGGTAACCTAAAGGCCGATCTGGACAACCTGGGGCAGGTGGTAGCTGAAATATGATTCAGAGAAAGGTAATCCTAACACAAGAAACAACGATGAAACACAACAAGGAGGTCATGTACAAGATCACATTTGATACCGATTTGGAACAGCATCCAATCTGGAAAAACAGACTGGTAGGGCTATTAAAGAGGATATTCAGAGTAAACTGTTAGGCGGTGTGGAACCAGTTGTTCAAGAAAGACATCAGAGCAATTTAAAACGTTCAAAGCGTCGCCAAGCTTGTCATTTCTGAACGGTTTAATGTATTCAGAAAGACTACATTCCCTTGGAATTCCAACCCTCCCATACACATGAAGACGATTCCAACCCTCCCATACACGTGAAGACGATTCCAACCCTCCCATACACATGAAGACGATTCCAACCCTCCCATACACATGAAGACGATTCCAACCCTCCCATACACATGAAGACGATTCCAACCCTCCCATACACATGAAGACGATTCCAACCCTCCCATACACGTGAAGACGATACCAACCCTCCGATACACATGAAGACGATTCCAACCCTCCCATACACATGAAGACGATTCCAACCCTCCCATACACATGAAGACGATTCCAATCCTCCCATACACGTGAAGACGATACCAACCCTCCGATACACATGAAGACGATTCCAACCCTCCCATACACATGAAGACGATTCCAACCCTCCCATACACATGAAGACGATATCTAATTTCAGACAACAGAATCCTTATAAGATCTTAATGTAACCAATGAAGATTGAAAAGAGATGCTTGAACCGAAGTCATAGACAACAGAATAAGGGGACATAACCCCAAATCAGAGGAAACCGCTCAAGGTTATACATTCGGACTGAAAGTTGCTTTGAGACTGAAATGACTTATCGACATCAAATCTGAACACGTTTAAATCGAAGTAAAACGATCATTGGAAAGGACTCGAAACCAAGTTAAACCAGACAGCTATATATATACTGGGAGGGGAGATATAATGCAGTATAGCTTCTTACAAGTATACATACAGATGTCCACGCCTTCTTATACTTGGGTGTTTTTGTTTTTATTTTAATTCAAATGGAAAGCGCATTTTCTGAACGGTATGGCATGCGCAATCCACAACGTAATAAAGTTTGCAGAATCGTTGACTGCACACTGTAATGATGATGATGATGACGTTGTATAATGATGATGGTATGATGTTGATGGTGATTATTATGCAGAATGATAATGGTGTTTGATTCGTGGATGATGATGATGATGATGATGATGATGATGATGATGATGATGAAAGGGTGAATGTGTTGTTGTGACGTGTCATATTGTATTTGTTGTCATATTAAAATGACTAAAAATAGAAAAAAAAGAAAAAAAAAGAAGAATCGTGATCTTATAGACGCTCTTAGTTTAAACAGACCGAAGATCGTGAGGTAAATCAGGTAAAAGACACGGGCAGTTGAAAAGAGCATTCTAACGGACAGATGTATGGGAATAATGGTTGCCTGCGAAGAACTTATTGATATATCGCTGAATTTGAGCGATAGATAAAATTAAAATGCGAAATATCGGAAGAAAATCTATGATACCATACAACGAAGAAATTAAAGTCTGGACACATATAAACGCAAACAAAACAGCGATAAAGACAAGATCGAGAGTTCATCTCGATAAACAAGGAAGGAAAACGAAGAGAACAACTTTGCTTTCTCATGGCATAACAAAATGTTTTATCAGTGAAGTAATGCAAAAAAAAGTTGACCTTGACCTTTGACTTAATTAACCTAACTCTCACCCGCTGACCCTGACCTTATTTAGAGTTCCAGAAAAATCTGAGCATTATGGAAGAAAAATATAGAAGCGGACACCAGTATATTCAACGAATTGTTAAAGGAATATGCATGGTTAGTAAAATACGGATAACGGTTTAAAAAAAAAACAAAAAAAACATCATGGAAAGAAGTTAGTTAAAAGGATAAAAAGGTGAGAAGGAAAGCAATTTAATGTATAGAAACGGAAGAATTGCAACATATATGGAGTGTCGACCACTCTGAAACAGGAAACTAAACTGCGCGTCTTCCTAAACATATGACGGTTGAAAGTGTAATTGCATGTCTTTGTCAATGTATATTACAAAACTTAAGATATTATTGTATGCGTATAGTCAGTAAAAAATGTCCTGCATTGAAATTTTATCCGGAGGGAATTTTATAAGCAAAACTTTGTGTACGTCAAATACATGCGAAATGATGAACTTTTTGCTTGCGTAAATAAATTATCATATCACGACGATGATAAAGTTGTTGTTGATGATGATGATGATGATGATGATGATGATGATGATGATGATGATATATATTTATTAATCCACATGAAAATCCCGAAGGTATTCACACGCATTCACACGCATTCACACTTACCAGTTCACACACATTTAAACAAATCAAAGTCTATATATTTACTCAAGTCCGTTTGGCCTAAAAACTACTGGAAAACAGCGTATGCAAAACGCCCAATTCTTTATATATCCCCCAAGGGTTAATCAATATGTATAAATTGAAGATGTGGTCAATTGACCAATCCTGGCCTTTAACCTGAAATATCAAGTGTCTTTAAATCCCTATAACGTCATTTCTAATTACAACTCTAGGCACTGATCACCGGTCCCACGGACCGTGCACGTGTGCTACATAATAACGACTGACTTCCAGATGCTACCGTTTGGTTAAACTACTAATCTAAGGGAAGCAACTCGAATAGATTTGGCTGGGTATAGCGCATTCCTACACTAGGTTACTTTGAACACATAACATGTAAAACTTGTCTTTAAATAAAACGTACCTACTTAACTCTTAAATATTCCTAATGACATTTTATACAACCTATCTATTTCCTAGTTCACTACAGTCTATTGATGTTGTTGTTGTTTTACATGTAGCTAGTTTTCCTAACTGAACTAATAAGCTAGGCGACGTCAGTACTTTCAGTATTGAACATATGACGAAGGCGACTGTTCTATCTCTGATGTACATTAAGTATCCAGTCATCAGTAATCTATTTATAAACCAGATTTAATAAGCCCCTACTTCTGTGCATATAAGGCCGGGTTTAATATTTTTCTGTAGTGTACTAGAATTTCTAGCCATGCAGGCGCACGCCTATGCAGCTAGATGTAGTCAATTGATCACGCTTGTTATTAAAATAGATTATGTTAATTACTACAATTTCTAATTACGCTGCATCACTCAACCGTGTTTTATTGTTTTATTTAGCCGGGTGCTATGTCACGTGATATTTGTTTATTTTAATATTGGAAGTGTTCCAAGTTGTGCAGTTTGTTACGGGCTTTGTGATTGGATGAGGATCTAGCATTAATACAAGAGCGATAGATTCGTAAACCTATTATTGATTGCAAGATAAATAAAAGATTAATTACAAATTTACAAAAAATAAATGATATTGGTTGGTTAATTGTTTATTCAGTTTAGATGAACGCAAACAACTTGACAACGCAATTTATATGTAGAGAGCTTTGGAATAGCCAATCACAGCGCGCCTTCTTTGTGTATCGGGAAAAAACCGCGAAAGAATACGGTGGAAGGAAGAGTGTATGCACGATATTCAGCAAAAACAGTGTTGTTGACAGTAGTCCCAAAGCAGAGATGGTCCAGTCGCTAGATTGTGGTTAGCCTTTTTTCAGATGTCAAACATTGAAGATGGAGGTTTTCCCGAGCCCGAGACCTACACCTAAGTTTTTCCTCGAACCTCAGACGTTTTCTACTAAAAAGGTGATTACTTGTGTGGTATCTAGGTTTTGCTTAACAGGTTCGTGGTACGAAGAATCACAGTAAAACCCGTATCAAAACATCGTTTTATCAATGCATGGCGAAAGTCTGCATCCCGTAGGTCGGGATGTTATATGATATTTTGGGCCCGAAACAATTGATGGTCAGATGGCTGATGTTGACACCCCCCCAGTTTATGGTTACGATATATATATATATATATATATAAGTGTATGTTGATATCACGGACTAGTGCAAGTCATTTGAATAAGACTATCTACAGTACATTACTAGATGGACAGTATGTCATGCCATGTCTGTGGTGTTGTGGAATGAAATGATTGAATTTCACTTATTTTTTCATCTTTCAGAGTTATAACAGAAAAAAATTCCACTATATCCTAAAAAGTTATTAAAACAAATTTAATACAAAGAATAAATTTTGTGTATATGGACGTTGTCAGGTCCAATGCAGACTACAGATCGACCTGTATATCTCGATTCACCTGTGTAATCAGGTGGGGAAAACCACCAACTTGCATATTATGTGCTAGCCCGAGTTTTCTCTGGCCCTGTCACCATGTCTGGTGTAGGGCCAGAGCGCACTACTATATGAAAACGTGGAATTATCCGACACCGTTTGGTGTCGCTAAGAATTTGATGCAAAAACAATAAAATCGGGTGTGACATAACACCTACCTTACATATATGGATAAATGAAATATTTATGTACCCCAAAACACCCATTTAGTCTCATATAGGTGTTTTATTCCGTCCGTACAGGCCCTCGCTTTACGCTAGTCAAAATTTCATACTGTTGACCCGCCATTTTGTAAGTGACAGTACGACTAACCACCCAAATCGGAACGCAATGGACCGAAAAGACCACATATGATTTATTGTGTTTTTCTTCTTACAAAGTTTAAATTATGAAAACTAAGTTGATTATTTCCCAAAAGATGTTATATTCCATTAAAAAAATCATTATTTATAAATTATAAGCGGTAAAATATATAAAAATAAATGTTGTATTTTTTTTTCTTTTCGCTCCATCGCGCACAGATTAGGGTAATTAGGCGGACCGCGACCTACATAGTTAGCAATATGGCGTCGAGTCAAGTATGAAATTTTAACTAGCGTAAAGCGAGGGTCTATACGGACGGAATAAAACACCTATATGAGACTAAATGGGTGTTTTGGGGTACATAAATATCTCATTTATCCATATATGTAAGGTAGGTGTTATGTCACACCCGATTTTATTGTTTTTGCATCAAATTCTTAGCGACACCAAACGGTGTCGGATAATTCCACGTTTTCATATAGTAGTGCGCTCTGGCCCTACACCAGACATGGTGACAGGGCCAGAGAAAACTCGGGCTAATTATGTGCCAATTGAGGTGTGAAAGTTTTGAGGAGTCGCGGCACCAATGTAAAAGTTCTGGCTCCTGAGACCAGTGTATCCTCGTATAGTGATTTTTAAGTTCGTCAACTCTGTGGTTCTGTCTCGACTTTTATGGCTGGCTACAGATCAATGGAATGACAACACAGTTTATAAAGTTCCAACATTTTATTATATGAAGAATGTAGAAGTGATGAAGCATGATGAGTGAATATATACACTATGCTCACGTAACCCAGAGACATATATAGACAGATTGGCAGCTCTCTATTTGCCCTTATGTCTACGTGGTGGCCCCTGACCTTCCCACAATCCTTTGCAGTCGCTCTGTTCAGTCTTCTCCTGATGCCATAATGGAGAAAACTTGAAAACCAGACACATAATTATTGATAATTTCTATTTGAAATCATCACCAAGATCCAATGATGTGCTTTGATTTGATTAATATCAAAGTGCAGAAGTGTCATCAATATAAAATATATCACAATTTGCTGTCAAAGTGTTCGTATTTTGAGTATGAAAGTCAAGCACACCACAGGGATGATCGGCAGGAATCTCCAATTTATGGATAAATGATAAGCAAGACCATATCCCATAAGTATGATAGTTTTTGGATAATGTAGAAATTTTTGTAGTGGCCTAAATTAAACGATGTGCTTTTTGTGTACGTTTAAAATTGACGATGTTTTGGTCTGACGTAATGGCGGATTAACCAGAACATGTTGAATAAGTTCCAGTACATCGATACACACATGCGCAAAGCCCGATTTACCTGTGCTCGTGTGTGTTTGATAAGGGGACAAGGCGCTCTCAATAAGGGATATGCTTGAGTGGTCACGATTAAAGGGAGCCACCACTTGTATGGGAAAATAGCGATGTTACTTATCTCTCTATATATGTCTCTGCATAACCTAACCGTGCGTCCGGCCCATATCTCGTATGAAAAATATCCCCCTGTCCCTCCCTGGGTATAAATGTACACAAAAATACCACGACTATAATATGCCTACAACGGGAAAAGACCACCCGAAATAACAACAGAATTACTGACTATATCATTCCTATAATTGAGAGAAAAATACCTCCCAACCCTGGATAAATTAGAGGTCTAAGTCCGAAATCTACTACATACCTGACTCTATGAAGGAGAAAGACGAGCCGGCCAGCTACGTCATGTAAGCCTCTGCCAGACTGTCGTATAATACTAAAATTCCTATAGCTATATAGCTAAATTTAATTGTATGCCTCGAAATACATGTGCAGTTTGTCCTAAGACTATAGCTCTAGATAGACCGATACCTGAGCGTAGAGTAATGTACAGGTAATATAAGGTGATTATAAATAAACACATACCCCGAACATTAGCCAATCAGAAACGTCGACAAATACAACCGGAAGGGATTCCTCAATGGGAATACCCCATAACACGCACTCTGGTTTACAGGATGTAAATACGGAATTATAAGCAACATGTAAGTGTTCAAAACCCAAATCTTTTACAGAGGTATAGTTTTGTTACTAAAAATAGCCAAAATCACTCTAAAAATTATCTTTTTTTTAAAATTAGTCCCAAGTCGCATTTATATAGTCATGAAACATCATACAAATACAGCAAAAAGAATTGTTTGCATGTTGGAAAGTACCAAAAATTTATGAAATACTTAAGCTTCCAGTAGTATACAAAGTTTCTAGGTAGACAACGCTTTCAGTAAACATATTTAAAAGCAAAATATTATTAACTTGTCAGAAATAAAATTGCCATTAAATAACATGCTTCAAAATTTACTGTTTAATTGATAATCAATTTTGTCTAGTTTTAGTAACAAATCCATACTCAAACTCCCTGAAACTGGCATATAATACACAAATTCGTGTAATATACACAATTTGTTTTTTCCCCCAACCTCATAATATGCGACACATGCATTTTTCATTTGCCTCAAAGACCGTTGCAGAATGGTAATATATTTGTCTATTATTTTTTTACATTTCGCCACGTCTGTCAGTGTTATAGCTTTCTTTTCAAATTTTACTGCCACAGAGACTTACGCAGCAAAGATGCCTACAATAAGGCTGTTGAGGTAATTATATAAGGGGTCCGTGCATATATCATTGCAAAAGAAATATAAATAAGTTGACAGTGAACTTTTACAACATGCATACTTCTGAAGCAGCTACTTGCAGTTCATGTACGTAGTGCAGCAGGGTATTGTGTATATTGTCAAATATTAAATGGATGCAAGGTTCAATGGCCAGACTTCCTTTTACAACCCACCCCTCCCCGTTCCTAAAAACATGAAAAGATACCTTTTGTTTAGAGTCAGTTATATAGGTCAATCGTCGGATTATACTGGATCTGTTTATTCAGAAGTTTCTTTAATTTTTTGCCGTTGCGTCTCTTCCAGATATTGTATTATGATTAAAATGATTACAATATATTTACCTCCCAAACTTAATATATTTCATGTTGTAGTCGAGAGGTACGCCGAGGGATTCCCTACCTCCCAAACCCCCTGTGAAGAGTGCTCCACCAATCAGTCGGATTTTCCCACATAGACCAATTCAGAGAGCTCAGATAGTGTCATTCCGAGACAATCAGGATGTCAGTGGATGTATCCTTGTCACCCCATACAGGGTTGTTATATTATAACATTAGTGAAAAAAAAATGTTCAAACTAAATGTTTAACAATGATTTCAAGATTTGCTTTTGTGAATTTACATTTCCTTAGCCATTCACAGTATTTCTGGGAGCGAACACTTCCAACAGTAAACGACAGTACTTTGAGACTGGATTCCAGGTCATATCGAAGCTTGGAGCTGGGTCCTTTGGAGAGGTATGTACAATGTTCAAGGATATCCATTAAACAGGTTCAGAACATCCTTGGATTTGCACTGGGAACTCCCAACACGTTATCATTACATAGGATTAACTCCTCTGAAAAACTCCCTGAACTCTTTTACACATTTGTGTTCATGTAAGTAATCGATGCATCATCTGATGGTGGGCTATTCAAATAGCTCTTGCTTTGTGGTCTGTCCACCCATAAGCAATTATTATTGTTCATTCTTAAGAAATACTGGGAAAACTTTTCTCAAATTTCATCTGTAGGTTCCTCTTGGTCCCTAGTTATGTCCCTTTGATTTTGAGTTTGGTCCAGAAAATAGAATGGCTGCCATCTCTGACAATCAAAGTTTTTTTTATTGCTATTTCCTGAAAATTACAGAAAGGTAGTTCAATGACAATTTAAGTTAGTATTGCTATTTCTAATTCACAGAGAGTATGTTAGATCTCTCTTAGATTTCATATGTATGTTCCCCACGTTATCAAATTATTAAAAGTTGAGAAAATATCAGTCTTGTGCGAAACCAATAAAGATCATTCAATGGTGAATACTCTGGGTTAAAACCCAACATCGAAAAAACAAAGTGTATATGGTTTGGAACTAAAAAATTAAGTACGGATAGGATATGTGCTAATAATAACCTTTCTTGGTCAAATGAACCATTCACTTTCCTAGGAGTGAAATTCAGTCCGAATCTGTCAGAGCTTGCTGACTTGAATTACTGTGACAAACTTAAAGAAATTAAAACTCTCATTCACATATGGTCAAAGAGGTGTCTTAGTCCAATAGGTAGAATTACAGTTGTTAAAAGCATCATTCTTTCTAAATTAACACATTTATTCATAAGTATTCCAAGACCTGATAAGGACTTTGTAAAAATCCTAGAAAGACTTTTATACAATTTTATATGGGGCAGGAAAAACGACAGAATCTCAAGAAACCTGATAGTTCAAAATTACAAAGATGGCGGTCTTAAAATGGTTCAAATTGATGCTTTCATTAAATCCATGAAACTATCCTGGATAAAACGCCTGTTAACAAATGATAATTCATGGACCTACCTTTTTGAAGAAGTGATTGGCGAATCAAAATTTACTATTATTTCATAGGGGGAAAAAAGTCGAAATCTATTAAAAATCTGTTCTTGAAAGAAGTCCTTGAAAATATACATTGTTTTTTGTACCTTCCATGCAACGAAGAAAGTGTTTTGTATCGTCCCTTGTGGCACAATCCAGAAATAAAGATTGATAACAAGACCTTACATTTTAAACAATGGTCACGAAAAGGGATATGTTATGTGTATGACTTATGTAATGACCAAGGTAAATTAATTGAAAACTATGAAGAATTTTGCGAAAAAGTTTCCTTTTCACCAATTCTAACTCAGTTTTATGGCATCAGGAATACCATTCTGTCTAAGTGGCCTTTTCTGAGAAATTATAATTCCACTATTATACTTCCACATTGTCAAAAGTACATTTATCACATCTTAACAAATAAACAACGAGGACTCTCGATATATAATCTTTTTATTAAAGATTTAACTACAAATGATAAATACAAAGTCAAATGGTCACTTGAACTTGATATACATCAAAATCAATATTGGTGGGAAAAGATTAACTTTATAATATTTAAGTTAACCTCGGACTCAACACTTCAATGGTTCCAATACCGAATTACTCACAGAATCATTAGCACAAACAAATACCTGCGTATGATAGGTGTAATTAACTCGCCTGTATGCTCATTTTGTAAAGCAAATATAGAATCAATAATCCACTTGTTTTGGGAATGTACTCTTGTTACAAAATTTTGGCAAGAATTCACCACATGGGTAGAAAACAAAACCGGGAAAACTCTGAGTTTGATTATTATTGTTTTAGCAAAATTACACATATACAAGCAAAAGTATAAAAATCATATGCCTGCTCTATTTATATTCAAAATGGAACTAGAAAAACATTACAAAATTGAACAGTACATTCATAGGAAAAATATGACTGTCCAAAAATTTGAAAAACGATGGGTTGATTTGAAAGCACTTGTAACGTAACAAATCAAAAAAAGAAAAACTTGTTATTGTTACTTTTAGAACTCTATTACTGTTAAAGTATGAGTCTGTGCATGTAAGAAGTCTTTATGTATGTCCCTTTTTTTTTTGTATATCTACATGTATAAAAAGTTTTCTTCTGAACTAATATGGCAATATCCTTACCTGAAGTATACCACAAATAGCTATAGCAACACAATAAAAATATATATATATATATATATATAAAAGAGCATGTTCTATCAGCCACATTACACAATGAGATAATATGAAATCGTGATGAACACATTCATTTTATACGATTGCACGATTTAATGTAT
The DNA here is from genome assembly GCF_902652985.1 of Pecten maximus. Classification (NCBI taxonomy): domain Eukaryota; kingdom Metazoa; phylum Mollusca; class Bivalvia; order Pectinida; family Pectinidae; genus Pecten; species Pecten maximus. The sequence continues at coordinate 43,053,695 of NC_047024.1, forward strand.
TGGGACGAGAGGTACGCCAAGGGATTCCCTACCTCCCAAACTTAATATATTTCATGTTGTAGTCGAGAGGTACGCCGAGGGATTCCCTACCTCCCAAACTTAATATATTTGGTGTTGTAGTCGAGAGGTACGCCGAGGGATTCCCTACCTCCCAAACTTAATATATTTCATGTTGTAGTCGAGAGGTACGCCGAGGGATTCCCTACCTCCCAAACTTAATATATTTGGTGTTGTAGTCGAGAGGTACGCCGAGGGATTCCCTACCTCCCAAACTTAATATATTTGGTGTTGTAGTCGAGAGGTACACCGAGGGATTCCCTACCTCCCAAACTTAATATATTTGGTGTTGTAGTCGAGAGGTACGCCGAGGGATTCCCTACCTCCCAAACTTAATATATTTGGTGTTGTAGTCGAGAGGTACACCGAGGGATTCCCTACCTCCCAAACTTAATATATTTGGTGTTGTAGTCGAGAGGTACACCGAGGGATTCCCTACCTCCCAAACTTAATATATTTGGTGTTGTAGTCGAGAGGTACGCCGAGGGATTCCCTACCTCCCAAACTTAATATATTTGGTGTTGTAGACGAGAGGTACACCGAGGGATTCCCTACCTCCCAAACTTAATATATTTGGTGTTGTAGTCGAGAGGTACACCGAGGGATTCCCTACCTCCCAAACTTAATATATTTGGTGTTGTAGTCGAGAGGTACGCCGAGGGATTCCCTACCTCCCAAACTTAATATATTTGGTGTTGTAGTCGAGAGGTACGCCGAGGGATTCCCTACCTCCCAAACCCCCTGTGAAGAGTGCTCCACCAATCAGCCGGATTTTCCCACATAGACCAATTCAGAGAGCTCAGATAGTGTCATTCCGAGACAATCAGGATGTCAGTGGATGTATCCTTGTCACCCCATACAGGGTTGTTATATTATAACGTTAGTGAAAAAAAAATGTTCAAACAAAATGTTTAACAATGATTTCAAGATTTGCTTTTGTGAATTTACATTTCCTTAGCCATTCACAGTATTTCTGGGAGCGAACACTTCCAACAGTAAACGACAGTACTTTGAGACTGGATTCCAGGTCATATCGAAGCTTGGAGCTGGGTCCTTTGGAGAGGTATGTACAATGTTCAAGGATATCCATTAAAAAGGTTCAGAACATCCTTGGATTTGCACTGGGAACTCCCAACACGTTATCATTACATAGGATTAACTCCTCTGAAAAACTCCTGAACTCTTTTACACATTTGTGTTCATGTAAGTAATCGATGCATCGTCTGATGGTGGGCTATTCAAATAGCTCTTGCTTTGTGGTCTGTCCACCCATAAGCAATTATTATTGTTCATTCTTCAGAAATACTGGGAAAACTTTTCTCAAACTTCATCTGTAGGTTCCTCTTAGTCCTTAGTTATGTCCCTTTGATTTTGAGTTTGGTCCAGAAAATAGAATGGCTGCCATCTCTGACAATCAAAGTTTTTTTTATTGCTATTTCTTGAAAATTACAGGAAGGTAGTTCAATGACAATTTAAGTTAGTATTGCTATTTCTAATTCACAGAGAGTATGTTAGATCTCTCTTAGATTTCATATGTATGTTCCCCATGTTATCAAATCATTAAAAGTTGAGAAAATATCAGTCTTGTGCGAAACCAATAAAGATCATTCAATGGTGGGTGTTTTTATTTACTTAGGTGTTCAAAGTACGAAGTAAGGAAGATGGGAAGTATTATGCTGTGAAGAAGTCCCAGGAGAAATTTCGCGGAGAGATGGACAGAAAGAGAAAACTTGAGGAGGTAGCAAAACATGAATCTCTACCATCTCACCCCAACTGTGTGACTTTCCATCGTGCGTGGGAGGAGAACCAGTATCTTTATATACAAGAGGAGCTGTGTCAGACTAAGTATGAGATAGGGCAGGGCTTAATTATCTATCATCAATTAAAAGTTTTAACTTGTGTTTCTTAAAGAAAAACAACACGAAACCCAAAGCCAAAAAAACAAAGTTGCTGGTGAAAGCACTGGTACATTCTATATCATTTTTCAGGGATTTTCCTAAAATAGAAACAGGGTCCGTTAAAAAGGACCCATCCCCTAAAAAAATCTTTTTTCAATTTGCCACTAAAAAATACCCAGTTTTGAAATCACTTTTGAATGATTAAGTATGTTTTATATACAAAGACCTATATTAAGGCAATACTGAAAAATAAAAACAGCTACAGATAACAAAATAAAATCAAAAATGATATAAAGGCAATATTATTATTATCAAAGAAAAACTGAAATTTGTATGAATTTTACTATAGTTTGTTTTTCCCAATGTCACATTTTGTTGTGTAGGAATTCCCAATCAAATGGACCCTGGACCCAGTTGAAAAATTGTAGGAAAATCCCTGTTTTTGTATTGAATCCAGTGTATGAACAATCTGTTATTCTGTACATATTGTCCTATTTAGTGGCATTTTGGTGAGAAATAATGGAAATGACAGATTTTTTAATAAAATCAAACATTGATATTTGTACAAATTGTTTGACTGTGTATAGAATACTTCGGTGTTACTACATTTTAATGCTTTCTATCAGAAATAACTGACACACCACATTTACTTGGAATATAGACTAAAACTTTGTCTTAATATAAAACATGTCCTGTCTTTTCTTGCAGTTTGTTGCAGTATGCTGAGAGTCATGAAATACCCGAAAGAATGATTTGGAAATATCTTGTGGATTTATTGATGGTAAGATAGATTGTACATTTTCAATTTGAACTTGGATCTGAATGAATTTAGCTCACATTGTATGGTGAAACATCTCGCTACATCTAAGACCTTTTACTTGGACATCTTCCAGAAAATCTTAAAATATCAGTCCTGAAATTTGGCTAATATGAAATGCTAGTAACTATCTTTTATAAATGACCCTGACTTTCCATTGTCACAAGAATTAACTAAAAAATAAAATTAATATTGGATTGTGTAAAGATATTGTATGAAATTTGCATTCTCTAGATCTAGACTTCATCTTAATTTGTGTAACATGTCGTGCTTAGATATAACCCTGTTGTGACTTATCTTTGATTTGTTGACAGGCAATAAAACACTTACATGATCACAATCATATCCATATGGACATCAAACCAGACAACATCTTCATCTCCCACGACAAAGTATGCAAGCTGGGTGACTTTGGGCTTGTCATTGACCTGTCAAAGGTAAAACCATTTGTGTCTCAATTAATTCTATTTTTATACGCCCGTCAATGACAGGTCGTATTATGGTATACCCTGTACCTTTCCTTTATTTATCAACAGATTTTTATGAACCTACTACAAATATTCTATGGCACAATAGCTCAAGTGAGTTCGTATTATGGAATTTCGTGATTATTTTTAACAGAGTTATGCCCCTTTTATTTATTTTTAGCAGAGTTATGTCCCTTTTACTGCCAAATTTGGGCATTGTGTAGAAATGCAAGAAGTTTTCTTTTTCTTATTCAATTCTTATAAGTTCTTGTTCCCTATAATAAGAAGCAATTATGTTCTACATATATTAGGGCTTTTTATTCACCGTTAACGATGCTACATTTTCCTGTGGTAGCTGTTCTGGTGATGAACGTATTATGCTCCTGCTTGCTGAGCTCTTGTTTTAGAGAGAGCTACAACTTCCACCATATGTTTAATTTATCGCTAATGAATAGATTGAAAAAGGGCTATTATATGTAAAATATTTCGGATTATCCCTGCTTCCATAACCCAATACATGTTTGAAGAAATTAATTGGATATGTGGATTATGGAAAACATACTTTTTTCAGGGCGGAGACTTCTCTGAGTCGCAGGAAGGTGATCCCAAGTACCTTGCTCCCGAGCTGATGGATGGAAAATTCTCTAAGGCAGCAGATATCTTCAGGTATCTTATTAAAAAACATTTTATGATATTTGTTACTCTTCCTCGGCTTAAAAATTTCATTCTTTAAAACTCCATAGATATTTACTGATGTCCATTAAACTTTGATAGTCTTGGGATGACGGTGCTAGAGTTGGCCAGTGACCTTGACCTGCCCAGAGGAGGAGATGGTTGGCACCTGTTACGGACAGGACATCTTCCTGAAGAATTTTTCTGCGGTGAGAATCTTAAATATTAAGGTTTTAGAGATAAATTCTGTTTGTAGAGAGGACTTTGCCAGAAATATTACCAAGTCCTCGTAGATAACTCATTTTCATGGTATTACTTCACCAGGTACTTTGAGTTTACTATTGTCAGTAGGAAAGTATCCACAACAAATTTCTTATTTTTCACTCGAATGACAGAAAGTATTTTATGGTAGAATGCAGTATCAGCCATCTGTCAGAGTTTATTTAGCTCTGTCAATTATGAGTTTCCTTGTCACACTTTGTATAGCTCAGTGGAATATGGGTGACTTACATTGTTTTTTGCCTTACAGACAAGTCTTTTGACCTGAAGTATGTAATACAACAGATGTTGGACCCAGACCCGACAAGTCGTCCAACTGTAGACCAGATTCTTGCCTTCCATTATGTCAGAAAGGTTAGCATTTTAGGTGCTGTGCTACCTTTAGCTGTCATTGCTGACCTCTGCGAGGACCAATTCATTAGGAACTCTAGAGAGGAATTTTTCTATCATAAATCCTGATGAGTTCAGGATGAGATTGAATAATTTCTTCAAAAGAAAAACCAACTCACTATCTCTTTCTGTGAAATATTTGTTTGTAATTTTGCAATACAATTCATGCTTTCATATGGTTGAAGATGCCTGTTTGAGATATTGAAATAATTACAGAAAAAATGTTAAAATCATCGACAATGACCTACTTTAACATTGAGTATTCCCAACTGTTTTCTGCATAAATTATTATGCTTGTCTTTTGTAAAGATAATCAGTAAATCTGTATGGAGATGTCCACCAAAGACAAATGATAAACATATCTTTATCTGGCTGACATGCTGGTCACATTTTTATTTTCTCAATGTGCCACTTCTGTGTACATGATCATTTGATTTTACTTTTTATTTTTTGACAGATTTGGAAAAGACGACAACGTGAATACATGATGAATAGTGCTGTAAGTGTCCAATTGCTAGTGTTTGTAATCTCTCAATCAAGCAGGCAAAATATTGAATTTGTTTGTAGTTAACATCCTTTTAATACATATGTAATCTGTAAGATTTAATTAAGTCCCCATTCTTTCTTCATAGCCTTAGACTGGCTTAAAACATTTTGAACTATAAATTTCGTTCTATTTGGGACATTGAATGAAAACTTGAGGAAATTATTGGTATTGGATCTGCTATTTAAACTGGATTAAAAAAAAAAAAGACATTTCCAACAAAAATGCCACCATATAGCGGCTTCTGATTGGTTGAAATTGGTCCCTAGTTGTGTATGTTCAATTTTGAGACTGATTGGAAAACAAGATGGCTGACAGGCAGCCATTTTGAATTTGAACAGCTTGACTATTTATCAGAAATTTCCTATGTAGGTTCCTCTCATTTTCAAGATCGGTCAAACGTAGATGTGATAAAAGATCAGTCCGACATAGATGTAATAAAGATCAGTCCGACATAGATGTAATAAAGATCAGTCCGACATAGATGTAATAAAGATCAGTCCGACATAGATGTAATAAAGATCTGTCCGACATAGATGTAATAAAGATCAGTCCGACATAGATGTAATAAAGATCTGTCCGACATAGATGTAATAAAGATCAGTCTGACATAGATGTAACAAAGATCAGTCTGACATAGATGTAAAGATGTAATAAAGATCAGTCCGACATATTAGATGTAATAAAAGATGTAATAAAGATTAGTCTGACATAGATGAAATGAAAAATCAGTCTGACATAGATGTAATAAAGATCATTCAATGATAGGTGCCATGTTTTCTAAGAGCTATTTGAGTGAATTAACCGACGGATTAACATATTTGATGTGGTACCGATTACAAACGAATTGATGTGTAAAATGACCTCCCCTCATTTCTTGTTGCAGATGAACACTGTCCAGTCCATGTTCCAGAGCTTGTTTCAGGCCATTCTCTTCCTACCTACTATGTTAACCTGGCCCTATCACTACTTCCGGCCAGCAATCCTCAGCGAAAGCTCCGGACGCAGCAGTGTCCTCAGTAGTAACAGTACTGGCCTGGAGCTCGATCACAGTCTGTCTGATGGTAAGCTTACCCACACAGTAAACAGATAGGTAGCAGTGTACAGTAAAAATGCCAAATTCTGAAAAATATGGCACATGTTTTAGATATGTAAACATTGCCAGTTAACCTTACATATAACCTCTAATAAAGTATTTATATTTGAAATCTGTACAACATTTGCAATTTTAATAGAGCTCTGAAGGATAAGTAAACTGATATTTTCTGTGATTTTTAGAGCTGTGAATACCATGGTAACAGCTTAAAAAATTCTCAAAAATTGCAAAATATTATGATATTTGACCCAAAATGGCACAATTCTCTACACAATTTTTTTTCTGAAACCTGTTTAAAATTAAGTATCTCTATCCCAAAGACAGAATTAATCTTGTTTGGACATATGTTGTAAATTAAGTTTTTCCGCTATCTTACCTTTTCTGTGGGCTTCCATTTTGCGCTGTAGGCGAAACTAAATTTCCTGTGTAAACACACGTTCGGAAAATCCGGATATTTAAATTCCGGAACCAATTTATTGATTTTTGTTTTAATAAATGTGAAGCCTGTATGTACTACTTCATACTGAATATACCAATTATAGTGTACATTTAGTTTTACATTTTTTATGCATATCATAATACAGGAGTTATTTGCTTAACAAAAAAATTGCCCATGGCCAGGCTGTCTTACTGTGGTGTGCTACCATAGGTTTGGCTCTGTAGCTGTAACCCTACCCATGTTATAACACATTGGGTGGTCTGGGGATCAAAAACCCCTTGTGCAGTACCATCCAGACCAACAAGAGTTTGATATAAATTGTTTTACATTTGTTGTATAAATAAGTGTACTATTTTTTCACAACCGTCTATATAACACCACATACGAAGTGTCAACTCTGTCAGGATGCTCCTTATTTAATCAGTTTTATGACATTCTTACAGAAAACAATTGAAAACTTCTGGACATGGCAAATTATTGGAATAATTGAACCTTTTCTTTTTTTGCAGATGATTGTTTTGAGGATGAGTTAAGTATCCACAACAATTCCATGGGAATTCCATTAGACAGCTCATCGTCGAGTGAGAGTTTCCTTTCAGAGTTTGCAGTGCCAAGGTATGTTTTTAACTCGTCATCATCAGATGGTGGACTGCTAAAATTGCCCTATGTCCATCGATCTGTAAACATTCCTTGTTATCACTATTTCTTGATCTTTTCTAGAATATTTATCAAATTTCATTTACAATAGATCTTAAACAAGTATGAGTAGAAAAGATCTAAATTAAGCACCAATACTGATTGATCATATGATGGTGGGTGCCATGATCGATGGGGGATCTCTTGTTGAACTAATACAATAAAAATACAGCGATGTCAATAAAATAAAATGTATAATGTAAAAAACACTCAATATGCAATACCTTTCTGTTGACAGAGACATGCCTCTACGGAAAGCCTACACATCGCCTGTGATGCGTCATCGACCTAAAGACTTTGTCTGCTCACCAATGAGTTCTTCACCTGTGCTTCCTAGTCGTCAGAGGTAAAACCGACTCCTACTACTATCACTTAGTGGTAACTGGTAGGTAAACCGTCTAATGGTGCCTACCAAACTGTCACTTAGTGGTAACTGGTAGGTAAACCGTCTAATGGTACCTACCAAACTGTCACTTGGTGGTAACTGGTAGGTAAACCGTCTCATAGTACTTATCAAACTGTCACTTAGTGGTAACTGGTAGGTAAACCGTCTAATGGTACCTACCAAACTGTCACTTAGTGGTAACTGGTAGGTAAACCGTCTAATGGTACCTACCAAACTGTCACTTAGTGGTAACTGGTAGGTAAACCGTCTAATGGTACCTACCAAACTGTCACTTAGTGGTAACTGGTAAAGGATCAAGGTTACACCTGACCACTTTTGAATTTAAAAGGACAGCTGTGTAACAATTTAACAAATCTCCACAACTCTTGATGCCTAAAAATGTTCAGTGGTAATGGTGAAAATTTAATTTTGAAAAGTAACACGACTAATCTTGGGATAGAAGGTTTATCCATGTAAGCTTTGACTAATAATTGTATGGGAGAGCTGATCGTATTTAATCATCAGTATATTTTCTAGGGGTTGATTTTTATACTGTTACAGAAGTCCTAACCTGAGTTTTGAGAGCAGTTTTGAGGAGGAGAGAGCTGTAACACCAACCACCTTCTCCACAAATCTTGACCTCGGCAGTGAAGACATCACCAAACCAGGCATCGAACCCAAGAATCTCATGGATGTAAGTAGTCGACGAATCATATCGTCATTATCCAGATATAGGGAAAAAAACCTTGTCCAGCAGAAACTGAATTGTCTTCCATATATAGCTGATTTATCTTTAGCTTTAGAAATATTGGCTTCATGCAGACACCATTTGTACATTGAATAGAGATTATTGGAACTTGGTCATCAAGTTAAATTTACAACATTAACTACCATTACCAGAATTTGGAATACAAAACTTGAAGACATTACAAATGTTATTGCTATATAGAATGTGCCATAATTATGCGAGAGAAAATTCGCCTGTATAATACATTAACTTTGTGAGAGAAAATCCGCCTATATAATACATTAAATTTGTGAGAAAATCCGCCTGTATAATACATTAAATTTGTGAGAGAAAATCCGCCTGTATAATACATTAATTTTGTGAGAAAATCCGCCTGTATAATACATTAATTTTGTGAGAGAAAATTCGCCTGTATAATACATTAATTTTGTGAGAGAAAATTCGCCTGTATAATACATTAATTTTGTGAGAGAAAATCCGCCTGTATAATACATTAATTTTGTGAGAAAATCCGCCTGTATAATACATTAAATTTGTGAGAGAAAATCCGCCTGTATAATACATTAATTTTGTGAGAAAATCCGCCTGTATAATACATTAACTTTGTGAGAGAAAATCCGCCTGTATAATACATTAATTTTGTGAGAAAATCTGCCTGTATAATACATTAATTTTGTGAGAGAAAATTCGCCTGTATAATACATTAATTTTGTGAGAGAAAATCCGCCTGTATAATACATTAATTTTGTGAGAAAATCCGCCTGTATAATACATTAACTTTGTGAGAGAAAATCCGCCTGTATAATACATTAATTTTGTGAGAAAATCTGCCTGTATAATACATTAATTTTGTGAGAGAAAATCCGCCTGTATAATACATTAATTTTGTGAGAAAATCCGCCTGTATAATACATTAATTTTGTGAGAAAATCCGCCTGTATAATACATTAACTTTGTGAGAGAAAATCCGCCTGTATAATACATTAATTTTGTGAGAGAAAATCCGCCTGTATAATACATTAATTTCGTGAGAGAATATCAGTCTGTATAATAAATTTTGTGAGAGAAAATCCGCCTGTATAATACATTAATTTTGTGAGAGAAAATCCGCCTATATAATACATTAATTTTGTGAGAGAAAATCCGCCTGTATAATACATTAATTTTGTGAGAGAAAATCCGCCTGTATAATACATTAATTTTGTGAGAGAAAATTCGCCTGTATAATACATTAATTTCGAGGTACTCTTTTTACAGATGTTTGAAGCTGCGAGTGATGAAGACTGAGAAGCTCTAGGTAGATGTCGTCATCCTAAGTTTTCTTCTGTACTGGGTTATCGTCGGACAACATAGAAGATATTCTGTGTATTACGGAGTTGCTAGGAGATGCAACAATAGGGTGCTTGAACTAAAGATATTTGCGGCCGAATTTGCAAAAGATTGTTTTGTTAAGAATATTAAGATATTGGAAGCTTAATGGCAGTGTTGTGCTTCAACTGCAGATACTTCACCAATCACATTATAATGTGTATGGTAGACTTATAAATTACAGAAGGATTGTCTTAATGCTACTTGTTGGAAGAGCTTGAAGAAAGTTCCAAACTTTCAAAATGTGGAAACTTTGCTCTTGTTCATTGAATCTTAAGAAGTGGCACTTTTGTCATTTTTGAAGATTGTTTATTTTTATATGACTAATTAACCAATATGTGTTCAAATACTGTGTTCAAATATTTTAAGGTCATTTAGTTTAAATATGTTATCATCTACTCCGGTGTCATTTATATCGTCTGTTATCATCTACCATCACCTAGATATAATCGTCTATCATCTACAATTATCTAGATATCATCGTCTGTTATCTATCCTCTACCATCACCTAGATATCATCTGTTATCTTATCATCTACCGTCATCTAGACATTATCGTCTGTTATTTTATCATCTACCATCATCTAGATATCTGTTATCTATCATCTACCGTCACCTAGATATCATCTGTTATCTATCATCAACCATCACCTAGATATCATCGTCTGTCATCTATCATCTACAATCATCTAGATATCATCTGTTATCTATTATCTACCATCACCTAGATATCATCTGTTATCTATCATCTACCATCACCTAGATATCATCGTCTGTCATCTATCATCTACAATCATCTAGATATCGTCGTCTGTCATCTATCATCTACTATCGCCTAGATATCATCATGTTATGTATCATCTACCATCACCTAGATATCATCGTCTGTTATCTACCATCACCTAGATATCATCGTCTTGTTAATCTCTGTAAAATTGTTACCAACATCTAAATAGTTTTCTTCACCAGTTCGGCTGTCTAGAGTGCTACTGTTGTTTTGTTATATTGATGTAATGCTTTGAGACAAGTCTCTTATAAATGTTTTGAGTACTCAACACATCAAGTGTCATACCGGAATGTGTTTTAAGTTACTACACACATGTAATTACATTTTGTTTACTGATGTGTATGTGTGCATTTATGTGTCTAGTGCTATATGTGACACAGCTGTCTATTTTCAAATATGAACATGTAAATACATGTGCCTTTAATGTGTTCTGATTTCTACAATACATTACCGTATAGCAGGCTATTTTTATCGTAAAACGGACATCTTGTGGGATATTAGATGAAGCTGGTTGATTAAACAATTTACTTGGCCGTTAAAGTGGTGAACGAAAAGAAAATTTAAATAATTAGACACCCACCAAGGAACACCCTATGTAGAAATAGCCTTTACACAGGTGGTAGTTTTAGTGATAATAAGTAGAGTCGTAAAAACCCTGCTACATGGTATTGGTAAATATGTGATGTTTTAATTGTTTATCATTGTTATCGGTTACGACCAGTATTGACATTTTTTCTGCCTTTTTCACAAATTCCAACTTTTTCACTTCAAGGTCATACTCTTGTGAGTGTTTCTACTCTAGATATAAGATTGTTTACAAAACACGACTTTTGATGACCTTTTCGAAGTGACTTTGTTCCAGATTTCTGTTGTCCATCATTCGCCCTTCACTGCCTTGTCCTATTTACAGGCCAAACTCCACCACGCTGTGTTCAAAGGAAAATCGGGTACAGATTTCTCCGTGATCTGGAAAATTGTTTTTAATATTGTATACACTGTTATAGGACTTTCTTACATATGCAAGCATATTAAGAGTGATTACAATAAAGGTACTGGTATTCTTGTTATTCCTGTAAATGTTTAACAAAACGGAATGCTTATCTTTATCAAGGAGATTCAATATTGGTATGTAACTAGGAAATCATTAATGATATTGTAGTCTGGAACTTGTCGACAGGGCTCTCCAACTTAATAGAGAAATGTTTACAATCTTGTTGATATGGTTTGAAAAGAATCATTTTGTGTATTTGGTTACAGTGATTATTCCTTTACTGGAGATTTAAGCCGATTTATCAGAGAAATAAGGTGTCGGCAACAAGTCTCTACTGTAAACTTAACTAGGGTCAAACTGGCTGACGAGACAGTTTCTTGCCTGATGCGAAGTTATTTAATAATTGTTTATTTTCTGTGATGAGTTTTGCTCGGATATATGTTAATCTATACACTGTACAAGCTATGCAATGACCAGGATACCAGGGAGACCAATTCAATAAATCTTTTAATATTATATCCATCTTTGTTTTGTGTGATGAGGTTTTCCAGGAAATAAGATATTGTTTAAGTTCTTTTATCACGGTCTGTATATAAGACAATCGTATGTGCAGACTACAGCAATAATGAAGTAGGACTTTAGAATCAAGCTGTGGAATCTATACTCTTGGAATTGGATATTTGAATAATTTTTCCAGGTCCGAAATAGGAATCTGCTTTAATTATTATCAGTTAGATATTAGAATCTGCCATCATTATTGATTAGAATCTTGGAATCTGCTGTCATTATTACCAGTCAGATATTGGAATCTGACATCATTATTCCCAGTTTGATATTGAAATCTGACATCATTATTCCCAGTCGGATATTGGAATCTACTGTCATTATTCCCAGTCAGATATTGGAATCTACTGTCATTATTTCCTGTCGGATATTGGAATCTACTGTCATTATTTCCTGTCGGATATTGGAATCTACTGTCATTATTCCCAGTCAGATATTGGAATCTACTGTCATTATTTCCTGTCGGATATTGGAATCTACTGTCATTATTCCCAGTCAGATATTGGAATCTACTGTCATTATTCCCAGTCAGATATTGGAATCTACTGTCATTATTTCCTGTCGGATATTGGAATCTGCTGTCATTATTTCCTGTCGGATATTGGAATCTACTGTCATTATTTCCTGTCGGATATTGGAATCTACTGTCATTATTCCCAGTCAGATATTGGAATCTACTGTCATTATTCCCAGTCAGATATTGGAATCTGCTGTCATTATTTCCTGTCAGATATTGGAATCTGTCATTATTCCCAGTTTGATATTGAAATCTGATATCATTATTCCCAGTCAGATATTGGAATCTGTCATTATTACCGTGTGGCATGGTATTTTGAAGCTTGGCGAAATTAACCCGGGGTCAAAATACCATGGTAAAGTGAACCGCAGTGAAGCCACCTTATAATTTGTTTTCAATTGACTTCCCATTACACAATTTTTAGCTCACCTGCCCGAAGGGCAAGTGAGCTTATGCCGTGGTGCGGCGTCCGGCGTCAACTTTTCCATTCAAGCAACTTCTCAATAACCAAAAGGCCCAATATTAGAGACCTAATATTGGGCCTGTAGCATGCTGGGGTGAAGGGCTACCAAATTTGTTCAAATGAATAACGTTGACCTTCATTCAAGGTCACAGGGGTCAAAAAGGCTAAAATCTTTAAACGACTTCTTCTCAATAACCAAGAGTCCCAGGGAGTTGATATTGGGTCTGTAGCATGCTGGGGTGAAGGGCTACGAAGTTTGTTCAAATGAATGACCTTGACTTTCATTCAAGGTCACAGGGGTCAAATATGCTAAAAAAAAATTAAACAACTTCTAAATAGCCAAAAGACCCAGGGACTTGATATTGGGTCTGTAGCATGCTGGGGTGAAGGGCTACCAAATTTGTTCAAATGAATGACCTTGACCTTCATTCAAGGTCACAGGAGTCAAAAAGGCTAAAATCTTTAAACGACTTCTTCTCGATAACCAACAGATCCAGAGACCTAATATTTGGCCTGCAGCATGCTAGGGTGAAGGGCTCCCAAGTTTGTTCAAATGAATGACCTTGACCTTCATTCAAGGTCACAGCGGTCAAAAAGGCTAACATTTTTAAACGACTTCTTCTCAATAACCAAGAGTCCCTGGGAGTTGATATTGGGCCCAGGGAGTTGATATTGGGATCTTTTTTAGATTACCTTGTTTTATTCCTCTGAACACATTAACACACAAAAAATGTCTGGGGGTCAGGAAATTTAGGGTGGGTCGGGGTGCTTCACTTTAGTGAAGCATTTCATTATTTTCTTATTGATTCACTTTTTTCACCAAATCTTTGTTAGATTACCTTGTTTTATTCCTCTGAACACATTAACACACTAAAAATGTCCGGGGGTCAGGAAATTTAGAGTGGGGTGGGGCGCTTCACTTTACCATGGCCATGGTAAAGTGAAGCATTTCACTATTTTCTTACTAATTCACTTTTTTCACCAAATCTTTTTTAGATTACCTTGCTTTATTCCTCTGAACACATTAACACACAAAAAATGTCTGGGGGTAATCTAAAAAAGATTTGGTGAAAAAAACTGAATTAGTGAGAAAATAGTGAAATGCTTCACTTTATCATGGCCATGGTAAAGTGAAGCGCCCCGCCCCGCCCTACATTTCCTGTTCATGATTTTGTATACATTGATGATATCTCCTCGTAGTATTTTTATAGAAAAAAAGTGAATAAGTAAGAAACACTTCACTTTATCATTGGGGGCTTCACTTTACCATACTACACCTTTGTTAGGTATTGGAATTGATCATTAATTTATTTTGGTTAATTTGTGATGTTTGAGAATCTGACATTTACTTTTCTTCTTAATTACAAGTATGATGATCATGGTCGTAACTGTTTTTAAGATTTCAAAACCGCACTTGATCATGATAGGTCCCTTTTGTGAAAAATAACTTTTACGCATCCACATACCATGAAGAATACTATCGCCATTTGGATTTCGGTGTGAAATTATCTGTACGAACTAATTTTCTGGTGCGACATTATGAAGTAAAGTAAGACTGAACTTGCAAATAAAGTTTGTTCCATAGAGTCATGTGTCGAGGTCAAATTCAGACTGTTCTGCTGTTAAAATAAAGTTGATTAAAATTAAACAAGGAAATGATTGGTCTATAGGGTTTAGATAATGGGGTCACAGGTCAAGGCAATTACCTCTTAACAGATTACATTAAAAAGTAGACTTTATGGAATTTAAATAAAATAAGCCTACGACTGAAAGTAACTCGCAAGTCAATTGTCGAGGTTAAATATTTTTTATTATGTACGTATCCACTATTTGACTGGAATCAACCACAAGGTTTTGTGGTTAGGTCATTCTTAAAGGCAATCATCGCCAGAGACCCATGGTTGATTGCACAAGGCTACGCTTATCCTAATAAGTGTAGCATAGCGTAGTGCTGATAAGTGTAGCGTAGTGCTGATAAGTGTAGCGTAGTGCTGATAAGTGTAGCGTAGTGCTGATAAGTGTAGCGTAGCGTAGTGCTGATAAGTGTAGCGTAGCGTAGTGCTGATAAGTGTAGCGTAGCGTAGTGCTGATAAGTGTAGCGTAGCGTAGTGCTGATAAGTGTAGCGTAGTGCTGATAAGTGTAGCGTAGTGCTGATAAGTGTAGCGTAGTGCTGATAAGTGTAGCGTAGTGCTGATAAGTGTAGCGTAGTGCTGATAAGTGTAGCGTAGTGCTGATAAGTGTAGCGTAGTGCTGATAAGTGTAGCGTAGCGTAGTGCTGATAAGTGTAGCGTAGCGTAGTGCTGATAAGTGTAGCGTAGTGCAATCTTGGGTCTCCGAAGATGATGGGCAATAAGACAAGGTGAAAATACAGAAAATAACAACTTTGTAAAACTGGCTTAAACTTTAATTTAAGCAACAGAACATTGTATCATACCTTGTTCACATTTCAAATTGTACAGGTTCTGGTCACGTTCAATTGTTATCCTATTAACATAACGTTCACGTTCAATTGTTGTCCTATGTAACATAACGTTCACGTTCAATTGTTGTCCTATGTAACATAATGTTCACGTTCAATTGTTGTCCTATGTAACATAACGTTCACGTTCAATTGTTGTCCTATTAACATAACGTTCACGTTCAATTGTTATCCTATTAACATAACGTTCACGTTCAATGGTTATCCTAGGTAACATAACGTTCACGTTCAATGGTTATCCTAGGTAACATAACGTTCACGTTCAATGGTTATCCTATGTAACATAACGTTCACGTTCAATGGTTATCCTAGGTAACATAACGTTCACGTTCAATGGTTATCCTAGGTAACATAACGTTCACGTTCAATTGTTGTCCTATTAACATAACGTTCATGTTCAATTGTTGTCCTATTAACATAACTTTCACGTTCAATTGTTATCCTATTAACATAACGTTCACGTTCAATGGTTATCCTAGGTAACATAATGTATATTCACCATACAGACAGATTATCCGCGTATTCCAAAGGTGAGAGAATGATACTGCACAAATGACACACAGATAACTCAACTATACAGGCTCATTTTCAATCACAAGCCAGTGTTGACTTGTAGTAAAATAGTCTTTATTCATCTCAACTAGGAAGGAAATACTACATACCTAAAAATATTGAAACTGTAAATTCAACACGACAAGAACTTCAAGCAGACCTGTTGTACAGCATACATACGGATCTTTTCAATTTCAATTTATAAAAACTATAGATTAAAACATTGAATTATTACCGATTCTGCAGGATTTATCGAAGAATCTTGCATAAATCAAAACAAAGTCTTCTTTCGTGCCCAAACTAAACAAAATTTGTTTCTTCCCAAAAAGAGAAAACTTCTGTTTCAGTTTCAAACTAATGAATTAAAGCTATGATTTCAAATGATAAAATCAAGAAAAACAACAGTACAAATTTTTCGTCAGTATTTTCACCAAATGGAATGGTGAATCTAGGCCAGGGCATTTGTATATAAACATCATTCTTCCTCAACAGAGGGTTCTTAAACTGCACTGTTTGTAACATAATCTTACAGAAATAATCTGGTCAGTTTCTGGTGGTGATGTCCCTAAAGGACAGTCCAGACCTGGCTAAATGTTCCCAACCATTCCACACAATATGCTCCTCATCGCCAATTATGGAGGACTTTTTTGCCCAGGCAATGTGATCATCTTAGACTGCCTCGTCCTTGCTATTGGAGTACAAGTCTTCTACATATCCTTATAGAGTACACAAACAATATTGTTGCATCTGCCGACGAAACATGTTTCTGTACGAAAACTCTTTAAATGCTGCTTAAGCAGGAGGTCTGTTTGTCCAATGACCAGGTCAGGTTTGTGAGAGGAGTTGTAATACTGTCAAGTCCACTATGTCATTTTACAGAGGTAGCGTATTGGTAACATTTTAATCTCGCCGTGGTCGGTTTTGATGACTCCCTCACCACCATCTATACTCAGTAGTATTCCAGTCAGCTCTCTCTCCTCACTCAGAATTACCTTTGCCTGGAAAAACAATTGTATATTGATCTGTAATCAAAATTGGTCGTGCAAAGTAAAATTTAAGTGTACATACACAGGCTAAATGTCTTGAGGTAAATTTGACCTGAAAATGGGGTCAATTTCATATGAAGAAATTTTCAGGTCAAATTCAGGTCAACGATATGATATGAAATGACTAATCTGGGTCGTTTTCGTTTTTTGCAATTAAAACGGTTAGACCACTTGGACCGATGTTGTTCTTTCATGAAATAAAGACGGACCTGGTGATTTTATATTGTTTTCAGACAAGTCTTGACAAAGACTTCCAAGGCCTATATTAACATTTGCAGGTCCGTCAAGATAAATGTTTGAAATATTACAATTAAAAACTGTCAAACCGGTTTGACCGCATAAACAAACAGGCACCTACACTTTTCTGGTCAATTTGAAATTGACCATAATTGACATGAAGACATTTTGCCTGTGTACGCATGACTTTTTATCACAAACTAACAAGTAACACAAAATTTTTCATAAACTATGCAACTCTCACTTGATCATGTGTGGCAGCAAAATGAAATTCAGGGAGGTGGATTGAATGCTGAAGAAAAATGAATGGAGGATGTATAAAAGGGAGGTAACCTCAGACAAGGGAGGTAACTTGGACATGGTTGTGCTGGGATGAAGAGTGGAAGTTCCGATATGACCAATTATAGTAGGCTGACAATATATCACAAAGTGCAAAGAGGATCCTTAGTAGGAACCTGTACTGGGAAATATCATTAATTAAGTGGTTATACTACCTTGGCGCCAAGACCAGCATACCAATTTCGAAGTTAGGCAATATTCATACACACATTATTGGATATGTGATGGAATTTATCATATACACTTCAATCTGTGTGGTGTTGGTGGCGATAAGTATAAACAATGACATAGTAACGATGATAATGACAAGGAC
Organism: Pecten maximus; assembly: GCF_902652985.1. Lineage (NCBI taxonomy): Eukaryota > Metazoa > Mollusca > Bivalvia > Pectinida > Pectinidae > Pecten > Pecten maximus. Next base: position 43,071,839 of record NC_047024.1, read on the forward strand.
CTGAATGGACTTATCAAATCAAGACCAATCAAGATCACCCTCAACTCACCTTGTCACCCTTCTCCGGCGGAACAGGCTCCAGATGATCACAAGCCACGTTGACTGTCTTGTCCTCCTCTGCGATATACACTGAACACATTCCACCCTAAAACACAGGTACTCTTCTTAATATTACTTTCATTAATACAATAATGTAATCAAAGGTAAATCTACCGATAACTAAACCACATAAGTGTATTTTAGTATTGATACAGCCCAATTCAATTTCCCTTCTTTCCCCTATCAAATAATTTGTTAACCAGGAAAACCTACAATGAAATCTAAGAACTCTCTGTGACCAAGAAATATCAATTTTCAACTGTCAAACTGTCTAAGATGTCCACCGGTCGGCCATATTGTCTTCCTGGTCAAGCTGTCTGATATACGAAATCTATAAATAGCGTTTCTCACCGTCACATTTCTGATAGTGCCTGTCTGATATATGAGATCTATAAATAACATTTCTCACCGTCACACTTCTGATAGTGCCTGTCTGATATATGATATCTATAAATAGCCTTTCTCACCGTCACACTTCTGATAGTGCCTGTATGATATATGAGATCTATAAATAGCCTTACTCACCGTCACACTTCTGATAGTGCCTGTCTGATATATGATATCTATAAATAGCACTTCTCACCGTCACACTTCTGATAGTGCCGTCTCATATGAGATCTATAAATAGCGTTTCTCACCGTCACACTTCTGATAGTGCCCGTCTGATATATGAGATTTGGATCGTCATGTGTTTCCCTGATTTTGACTTCAATCTCGGTGGTGTGCCAGTCCGCCATACTGTGGTCCATAGCCATGCCGGGGGTCTGAGGAGTATAGAGTGCCCCTGGGGTCATAGGGCTGTATCCCATGGGTGAAGGGCTGCTGGAGAATCCCCCAGGAGATGGGGACGGCTGATAACCACCAGGACTTGGCGTACTGCCAAACCCAGCCGGACTAGGTGCTGTGGATAATAGAGATAAGTTGGCGATGATATTGTTATACATGTTCTTTCATCAAATCAGCATTAGTCTAAGATGGTTATCAATGTATAGTCTTCATCAGAACTGTATAAGGCTATAAAATTCTAATTTGGAATGAGATTAGATTAATTTGAAGGTTTCTGATATTTTATCAGCCTTTTAGAAAATCCTATAAGAGCTAACATCAGAACTCCTTCCACAGTGAAAAGGAGGGGGAAAGCTGACCCACCCTAGGGTTAGCACTTCAGTGTATATTTCCAACTTTTCAATACTGTCATGTGGATAATAAACACTCATATATTGAAACATCCACCATTTTTTGACATACCTGACTACACAGACATACATGTCAACATACATAAAATGTCAATCTACTCATTTTGTAATTCAACTCCGAAATTCCAAACATTTCGTGGCCCTATTTTTAAATTGTGTTCATGTGACTGGACGAGATCTCGCGTGACACATGGTAAATCTTCATTCTGAAAAAAAATTTCCGTTAGACTGTAATCATGTGATTCACATTACAAATATGGCCACCAAATTGTTTGGAAACTCGGGAGTCGAATTATAAAACGAGTGGATTATGGTAACCATGGTAACAAAACTTTCCTGTTCCTATGGAGAGATATGGTATTCATAGTAACAAAAATGATCCTCTACAAAGAATAATGTTCTGTTCCTATCAATACATTATTAGTATTTGAGGAGAAAAACCAAGCTGAGAGGGAGTAAGCTTACCTTGATAGCTAGCAGGGGAGGGAGACGCCTGGCCATATGGGGAGTAGCTGGTCCCTGGGGTCTGGGGTGTAAAAGGCCCCTGGGGGCTGGGCGTGCTCTCCTGGTATCCTGGTGTGGCAGGGGTAGGAGTGTTGTAGTTAGCTGGGGAAGACTCATCAAAACTGTAGTCTTCAAATTCAGAATTCCTTAAAGAGATATTTTTAAACAAGATAATGATTTCAATCGTTAAACGTGATGGTCCTGTAACAAATTTATTACGATGTATTCAGATGATTTAATGTCAATACACAACGGTTTATTTTAGGTTGAAGATTTTTTCTCTCTCTTATTTTTGTTATTTTTCAAATTTTAAATTCACTGACATTTCTTCAATTCTTACATACTGTAAACATGGTTATTTTCGTGGGGGGGTTAATTTCGCGATTTCGATATATAAACTAAACGCGTTGGAGTAATTTTTACGATCAATCCACCTTCGTTTGTAGTTCGAGATTATGCAAACTGATATCAAAATAACAAGCATGGGGGAAATTTTCTCGATCAAAAGGACTCTGTGTAATTAGCGTAAATTTCCCCCTTGCGTAAATTTCCACGTTTACAGTAGTAATTGACCAGTTTGTACGTTTTTGAATGGGTGTATTATCTACCTGCTTGGAGTGTTTGGATTGGCTGGATCCCAGGCACTGGCTCCTGGTGTCATACTGCCCGGCTCATGTAGAGGAGTGCGGCTTCCAGGAGTAGCATAGTGGGGTGTACGACTGCCATCATGGAGTGGTGTCTGAGAACCGTACATTGGTGTGCGGGACCCATACATAGGCGTTTGTCCACCCATGTATGTCGGTGTTTTTCCGTATGATGAGGACATCCCACTTGGTTTTCCACCTCTGAAGAGAGACAATTTGGTTTGAAAACAAACACAACTTCAGATTTATTTCTGTGAACAAAATCCTACGTCTCCCCATCTCCCATACTATCTTTGAATATTTTGGCACTGAATTGACATTTGACTTGAAAATGAAGGTTGCAATGATACGTGACAGTAGAAAGTCATGTTTTACATACGTGAGAGTTGAAAGTCGCGTTTTATCCACAGAGATGGTTTTACAGCTGGAATGTAGCTCAACACGGGCTGTGGAATCTGTCGCGTCCTTCACAATACCAATATATCCTGTAACACAGAAATTCAGTAGTGTGGAGAAACTGTGATCAATCTGTCCAAGAGACATAAGAACAACCAGGTAAACACAGAAATGTTGGGGTGGGCTGCTTAATTTACCAATTGAAGGTATCTAAGTTTTTGCGGATTTTGACAGAAATCTTAATGAGTAAGTAAAATAAACACAAAAGATACATCAACAGACACTCGGGTATATTTTCTCTACTCGCATTAAGCCTGACAGTAATTTATTAAAACATCAAAATTGATAATTGTTCCGAGGTTTCATTTGTCTATATTGCATTTAAATATCACTTTACGAACCAAATATTTGCAAAAATGTTTTTAATTCCATTCCTATTAAACAGATTTGCTAAGTTACAAGAACGGCTGCTATGTTATGACAAATGGATGTTTAGTTATGATGAAAGGCTGCTAAGCTATGGTAAAAGGTTGCTAAGTTATGATGAAGGGTTGCTAAGTTATGATGAAGGGTTGCTAAGTTATGATGAAAGGCTGCTAAGTTATGATGAAGGGTTGCTAAGTTATGATGAAGGGTTGCTAAGTTATGATGAAGGGTTGCTAAGTTATGATGAAAGGCTGCTAAGTTATGATGAAGGGTTGCTAAATTATGATGAAGGGTTCATAAGTTATGATGAAAGGCTGCTAAGTTATGATGAAGGGTTGCTAAGTTATGATGAAGGGTTGCTAAGTTATGATGAAAGGTTGCTAAGTTATGATGAAAGGCTGCTAAGTTATGATGAAGGGTTGCTAAATTATGATGAAGGGTTCATAAGTTATGATGAAGGGTTGCTAAATTATGATGAAGGGTTGCTAAGTTATGATGAAGGGTTGCTAAGTTATGATGAAGGGTTGCTAAGTTATGATTTAAAGTTAAAGTGAGATTTGCTTTTATCACGTTTACATTATTCTAAGACAAACCTTTGAAAGGCCCCTGAACAATCCTGACAGTTTGACCAATGAGTTCACGGTCCCGACGACTGAATCCCCCACCCCCTCTGCCCCGTCCTGGTGTACCACTACCCGGGGTTCCACCTCCGCCTCCGCTAGCTGGGTGGGCAGGACTCGACAATCGTGGAGACATAAAACCGGCCACACCAATACTTGTTGTTGATTGCTGAAATGTGAAGCTGGTAATAACATACACAAAGAAACATCTAAAGGAATTTTGCATCTTAAGCTTTTTCTTATTAATTTAACTGTCGCTTTCCTGAAGATAGCAAAAATTGGAGTGCGTTTTCAAAATCTGTTTGTAAAGAGTGTAGGAATTACTGCAGTGTTACGTTCAATAAAGCAACAAACCATTAAGTCAACTTTAGAAATGTGAAGAACTCTGACGTTCTATTTTAGATTTTGGGATTGCGTACCTTAGCCCCTCCTGCTAATACTAAGTGTCTGGTTCGACACACGAAGTAGCCACCATTCTCTGTCATCATTCGGGACATCAGGAAAGCATAACTACGATATAAGTGCATGATCTCGCCTTGGCGACCCTGTCAAAACAAACAAAACATAGCATGTACAAAGCTTATTCAGTACTTTTTATTAAGTATCAAATAGTGCCCTTCTTAACAAACATGTATCATTATAAAAATAAAATGAAAATTCTGAAAAAAATTATCTGAGTAAGTTTTTAACTTTTTCTTAAATCTTATAGGCTAAAATAGCTTCTTCAAACTGATAATTTTCATAATACATATTCAATTTCCATAATATTTAATATATGGTATCTATTTATACCATGACCTTGACACTATGACCTTGACTACTTACCTGAGTGTGGTCTGTATATGACCTTGACACTATGACCTTGAATACTCACTGAGTGTGGTCTGTCTATGACCTTGACACTATGACCTTTAATACTTACTGAGGGTGGTCAGTCTATGACCTTGACACTATGACCTTGAATACCTACCGAGTGTGGTCCGTCTATGACCTTGACAATACAAACTTGAATACTTGCGCAGTGTTGTCTTTCTATGACCTTGAATACTATGACCTTGAATACTTACTGTGCTCTGTCTATGACCTTGACACTATGACCTTGAATACTCACAGAGTGTGGTCCATCTATGACCTTGACAATATCCTTGGTCTGTATATTATTACTCTCCGAGTCCAGAGCCACGGCATTCTTCGTGTCCTTTTTCCTTGTCACTGATTGTGGCTTCACATTCAATACCTAGTCAGCCAAGAAAAAATTTCTGTTAATCCAAGTACGATATGGCAAACAATTTGTCTCATCTATAAATTACATTACAAGCTTAATTTAGGGGATATCTCTGCCATGTTTAGAAATTTGTGGAGATACACCACAATAAGACCACGAATAATACGGATAAATAATAGGGTAAACTTAAACACAACAGTGAGTTTTCATTGTTTCGATACATTTTTGCCATAATTAGGGTAACTCTATCTACAATAACATTCAAAGTGACACAAAATTTCTTCTGATCTGTTTGCTGGCATTGATAATTCATAATCAAAATTATTTTCATTGATAAAGAAATGCTGTTTTAAACATTTGGGATGAATTGAGATGCCTAGATTCTCCTACAGAAATATTTGGGGTAGAATGTTCTGCCGAACTAATCACAGATCGTCTACCTTGTTGTGCATGCTGAGGACCTGAAAGTTTTCTTTCTCGAGTCGCACGATTGCCCCCATAGTCTGTGGGCTGTAAACAGCAAACACATTTAATAGTAATATGCCAAAATAGAACTTTTGTTACATTTTTCAAGGTTATTTCCAATACAAACCGAGACAACTAATTTACATACGAAGTAACACCAATGTGATATACGTCCAAAATTAAGATTAGCTTCCTTTCTCACATCATCATCATCATCATCATCATATATGAGTTATGACTATCTGTAGCAGCTACATTGACTGCCACAGTCTCATCATAGAGATCAAACAACAAAATGAAGGTAGTTTTACTCACTCTAGCTGGACAAGGTCTCCAAACTGAAATTGCCCCAGGGAGTCAACCCCCGTAGCCATGTCTGCACACAACTGTAAATCTCGTGGCAAAACCTTGAGCTATAACAGAAAACAAGTTACCAGTCATAATGAGTATTATATTTTGAGCTGTAACATAAAACAAAAGTTACCAGTCATAAAGAATATTCCTTTATTTAATATAATTCTTAACTGAAATAAATTGTCAGCAGTTTGTAAGATTAAAATTGATAGCCTGAAATTTTCAATGTCTGCTTGAACTACAACATCAAAGATTTTATTTTATTTATTTATTTAACGGGTTTTATGTCCGCTATTACGGGCTTGCGGCCTTTCAGCTGACGAGACAACATCAAAGAGCCTTCAGAGTTATTTTCATTTTGTTGAACAGATCAAAACAATTAACAGAAAGCCAACATATACTGGTGTCTTCAGAATAAATACCCAGAAAGCCAACATATACTAGTGTCTTCAGAATAAATACCATGCTGGTTTCAGGACTTACCTCGTGCATTGTGAGGTCCGAGAATAAAACAACCATGTTTTCCTCCACTCGCACGATCAACCCTGTGTCTCCCTCATACCGACCCGCGATCACTTTTACGTGGTCCCCCATCTTGAAGTGTTTCTTGAGCTCATGGCAGGGAAACTCGAGAGGGTCTTTCAAGTCCTCGTGTTTGGGTAACATGGTGATCTTGTTACCGTCAACACTGATGACCTTACCCTGGAGATGAACCAACTCTCCCTCGCACACCTCCACCACGTCCCCGGGAATAAGGGTGTGGCTCACATCCCCAGCAGACTTCTCTGGGATCACTGACGAGGGTTAAGGTTATAATCGCTTCTATTTCACACCTAAATTTTCTCTCCCATCATCTCAAGTCTATATCCATCCTTCCGTTATCTAGCATCTATATTTCCGCCTATATTTTCTCTCCCATTTCATCGCTTTCTCTCTTTTTATTTGATGTCCATATTCATTCTCCCATTATTTCTGCCTATATTTTCTGTCCTATTTTATCTCTCTCTCCTCTTTCATTTGAAGTCTATATCAATCCTCCCGTTATCTAGCATTTATATTTCCCCTCAACCACCACTCTCTCTCTCCTATATCCATCATTTATTTCATGTCTTTATTTCTTGCTTCAATTCCTCTCTTTCTCTCTCTCTCTCTCTCCTTTTTCCACTTGAAGTCTATATCCATCCTCCGGTTATCTAGCATCTATATTTCACGCCTATATTTTTTTCTCCTTTTTATCTCTCTCCCTTTTCCATGTAAAATCTATATACATCCTCTCTTTATCTCCCATCTATATTTCCTCTTAACCCCCTCCCCCACTCTCTCTCTCCTATATCCACCATTTATTTCATGTCTTTATTTCTTGCTGAATTACTCTTTCTCTCTCTCTCCTATATCATTTCTAAGCGTATATATCCACCCCATACCTTATAAAAAGTTTATATTTCTACTTCATTACATCATGGCCCATTATTACCTCCCCTATACAAACATTAAACTTAACCTCACTTTAAGTTCCCTCCAATTGTCCCTATATTTTGTTCCAATACCTAACCTCTTGTTTCGGCCAATAAACAATACCTAACCTCTTGTTTCGGCCAATAAACAATACCTAACCTCTTGTTTCGGCCAATAAACAATACCTAACCTCTTGTTTCGGCCAAAAAACAATATTTAAATATGTATAAGGTGTTATTTATTATCCCTGTAAGTTAAAGATACAATCCACTTCTGCTCCTTCAGGTTGATCCTCAAATTTCTCTAGCTCTGCTAGAGTCGGTTTGATTCCCTCAGCAATGATGGCAGACATGGCGAAGCTCTTGAAGAGAAAACCTTTCCGACTGTATCTGTTGTTCTCGAACAAGAGGAAGTCACCATCGGTCGAAACTTCACCACCAATTTGTCTGAAACAAATATTGATTGACTTCAAAAATAAATACCCAATTCCACAATTCAACAATATTCTGTGAAGTTTAGCCTCCACAAGGTTGGAAAATATTCAAAAGGTTATCAGGTTTAACATATTTGTGAAGTGCAATCTCCATGATTTTAATGTTTTTGAAAATTTCAAAATGCAAACAAATTCCTATCAGTACTCAAACTTGTTTCATATGTTTACTAAAAAAGATGATACTGGTATAAATATTGGATTTTGAACCTGTAGCATCAGCAGCCATTGGTTTGGTTAGGTCTAACTGCACATCCTCACAAACATATTTATCGTTCACAGGTGAAATCTTACCTGACCTGGTCAAGATCAAACAATTTCTGTCCAGGCCTTCGTTTCTTTTTCCGCTTCTCTGCATCCTACAACATTTTGGACATGTCCCTTACAATTCTGTTACGGCTATAATCATCTTTCCCTACATTACCCCTATCCTACAATTCCTTCACCAATACTACACAACAGCGGACAAAATAAAACTTCTCCCCAGGTCTCTTGTTGTACTATTTTCACACACATATTATATGGACTGAAATTTTGTGATCTTGAGAGACACCATTTTTGATAGGATATCCCTGATATCAGCTTTTAAGCATACATAATGATCAGCACAAGAAACACAACAAACAGCGATTTTAGAACTGCTCTCAGTTTTTGTTTGATTACCTGTATAATATACACCAATCATACAGTAAATAGGTGTTCTATATTTATGAAGAATTCCAGAAAATCTCATTCCAGCAAAAAATAAATGAGTACATATTCACCTAAAGATTAAAATGTTCCGAATTTTTTTCTCTAAATATGATGACATTATTTAAAGTGATGTTACCTGTGCGTTCCGCAGTACCCCCCTCTGTCTGGTATAGTCAATTCTTGGTATCAGTTTCAAGTGCACAATGTTCTGGGCTGGCTCCACAAAATCAACCTGTGTAGGGAAAAGGAAAACAAAAATCTGGTTAGCTCATCAACTCAAAGATCTGTTCCGACTTTTTTTAGGACTTTGTCCTGCATTGAAATATATAGTTATGTACGTCTTCCATTTTTCTCCTTAAAAATACCTTTTCTTCAACAGAAAAAATTTTCTAATCAAACTGTATATTTTTGTTCTCACATGCCCTGGAAGACAGACAACTGGACTTTTAAAGATACTTTCTTGACATTTTTTAATTTAATTTGTCTGATTTTTTCTGATTTAGGACGTTGTCGACATCAAATAGGGTATCCAGTTGACCCTTGAGTGTTTGTTTTTGATTCTTCAATATGATAATTAACTCTCGAGATTGAAGGGATATGTCCATTTGACTTTGTTTTGACCATGAAGGTTTTTGTGAAATAGTGATTTGATTTCTGAAATTGCTAACAACAGTACCGAAGGGCGGAACAATATACACCCATCGCATGCCACATATATTTTGAGAGGAATAACTTTTTATTGCAAAAACAGATGTATTGGAATTATTTTCTTACAAGCTTCAAAGAGATTGATCAAAAAATGAAAGAGGAAATTGCTGGACAAAAATAAAATACTGAATAGGATAAAAACAGTTGAATCACAATTCTTTTCAGGGAGACACAACTTCATATCACGATCATAATTTATACGAAGTTTAAGAAGAGGACGGTAAAAAATGTAAGAGGAGATTGGCAGACAAAGGAAATTGACCCGGTACCAACTTCGGTGAACAATTCCCTTTTACAGAAACACCATCTTGAGCAGTTTTTAACATTGCCTACCTGAGCCAGGTCTTCCTTGTACAGGCCACGCTTTAGCCGAACCCACGCCTTCGCTTTGAGGATTGTAGATTCACGTACGATCTTCATGACATCTGTCATTTCCTTGATCGGAACCATCTGCAGGAACCAAAACGATGTCAATCTCAAATCCACAAATTTTTCATAGAAACACACACAAATCTTATTTGTCTTAAGGTAGTATGTTACCTTCACACACACATATATCATGTTACTCAAACATTATTTTTTGGGATCTAAATAATTGTAAGATTTCAAATAAATCTGTTTAAGAACAAAAACATTTATACAACAATTCTGAGACATATAACCTAGTTTTACCTGTTGTGACCAGAGTCCCACATGTGACCTAGTCTTACCTGTTGTGACCTGAGTCCCACATGTGACCTAGTCTTACCTGTTGTGACCAGAGTCCCACATGTGACCTAGTCTTACCTGTTGTGACCAGAGTCCCAGATGTGACCTAGTTTTACCTGTTGTGACCAGAGTCCCACATGTGACCTAGTCTTACCTGTTGTGACCAGAGTCCCACATGTGACCTAGTCTTACCTGTTGTGACCAGAGTCCCACATGTGACCTAGTTTTACCTGTTGTGACCAGAGTCCTACATGTGACCTAGTCTTACCTGTTGTGACCTGAGTCCCACATGTGACCTAGTTTTACCTGTTGTGACCAGAGTCCTACATGTGACCTAGTCTTACCTGTTGTGACCAGAGTCCCACACGTGACCTAGTTTAACCTGTTGTAACCAGAGTTCCACATGTGACCTAGTTTTACCTGTTGTGACCAGAGTCCTACATGTGACCTAGTTTTACCTGTTGTGACCAGAGTCCCACATGTGACCTAGTCTTACCTGTTGTGACCAGAGTCCCACACGTGACCTAGTTTAACCTGTTGTAACCAGAGTCCCACATGTGACCTAGTCTTACCTGTTGTGACCAGAGTCCTACATGTGACATAGTCTTACCTGTTGTGACCAGAGTCCTTCATGTGACCTAGTTTTACCTGTGGTGACCAGAGCCCACATGTGACCTAGTTTTACCTGTTGTGACCAGAGTCCCACATGTGACCTAGTCTTACCTGTTGTGACCTGAGTTCCACATGTGACCTAGTCTTACCTGTTGTGACCAGAGTCCCATACATGACCTAGTTTACCTGTTGTGACCAGAGTCCCACATGTGACATAGTTTTACCTGTTGTGACCTGAGTCCCACACGTGACCTAGTTTAACCTGTTGTGACCAGAGTCCCAAATGTGACCTAGTCTTACCTGTTGTGACCAGAGTCCCATGCGGAGATTCCCAATGCCTTCCATTGCCTGTTTGACATGAGTCTGTTTAAATGCCTCAATGTAGATGTAACCTTTTAGGCTTTCCTTGGATATCACCGACTTTATCTGGAGAGGCTGAAAACATAACATCTTCATATAGAACATCCTTAAAAGTCATTTGATATTGTAAACATCATGGTAATCTCCAAGGGGGTTTTATTTCACAATTTTTATAAGCATATAGGATTATTTCCATGACCGGTGTACATTTTTTCCTTTGCAATAACACCATGAATATCACACACATCATAAAATAATCTGTGTGGGAGAATTTGTTGCGACTGAATGGCCTTCGCTTAGCTAGCGTTAATTTCCACATTTACATTAGTTGATTACCTAAAAGAAACTTTAGAAAATGTCTGTATAGCCTGAATAACTTCCTAATCTATGTAAATCAGTATCACAGCAAGATTGTCAGTTCCTTCATGTAGTATTCTCATACCTGACGGTATTAGATAAATAAAGATTTCACGAGTTCTATGAAAATCAGGTATCTTTAGAGCTCAGTTTTTTCAACAATAGTGCAGTGCTTCCAACACTTCTCTGTTAATCCAAACCGTTAATATTGATTTGTCAGATATTTTTTTGTCTGCGGTACGAAAAATGAACTGTTTTACACAAAATCTTGACATTTCCGCACTATAAACACTACAAAAGTCTGTTTCTCTCGCATTTTTTTTTATTTTGACTACAACAAGAATTGTTCTAGCAGCATTACGACTCTATTCTTCAGAAACTAAGAGATTTTCTTCATCCTAGACCAGGGAATTCTGAATCAGATATTTCTATATTGGAGTTATCTCCCTTAGACTCCTTGCTGATGACGGGCATTATGTTGTAAACTTACTTCGTCTGTAAATTGGTAGGCAATAAATTTGCGCATAAGCTGAATAGCTGTCTCCCTCTCAAATCCAATACGACACTTGACAAGCCAAAGATTGGGGTCTCTGTGTAACACAAACAACAAGAGATATTATGTATATGACTTTGAATTTCTGTTGTGTTATTTTCACGTTTACACCATGACAGGCAAACAAAAAATTCTACAATTTCTTATCTTAAAGGGGCATTCCTTCGTTTTAATAAAGTTTAGGTCGTCAAAATTTTACTTACAGGAAAATATGTATTTTTTCCAAATAGTAAAAGTTATAATCTATACATTAAAAAGCAGTTTTATTCTCAAGATAAACCAAAGTTCTTCCTGTACTAAGTCCTGAAAATTCTTAATTCGACTCGAAGTATCACTAATTCTCGCAAAGACATACAGTATTTGTATAAGCTACGCCTTTTCCCTGTATATTTCGGCTTTAATTTCATTACTTGTAGGCACAAACACACACATAATTATCGTTCAGACATAGATTTCATGAATAGAAAAACTGTGCATGTTTCTGATGTCCGAACGAAGGAATGACCCTTTAACAATCATTTCTTTTCTGTGTCATTTTTTGCCAGAAATTGCTTATGTTACAAAACAATAGAACTCTGTAATCAAAAGTTGCTAGGAGTATGTGATGGACTTGTGTAAAACGTAAGAGTGGGGTAAATGTTAACTATACGATCTAGAACCACTGAAATGAACAACTTACTTGACTCCGGGGAGTAATCCTTGTTGCGTGATTTCATCCGACATTTCAGCACCCTCTCCAAACCTCTCTGTGAGGGAGGAATCCTCATACTTCTGTCTGTAATATGCCTCAATTTCATCTTCTTTCTGTGACCTGTCAAAATAAAAAAAACATTTATTGTTAAGTTGTATATTCCTTAAATCAGTGATAAATTTGATTTTCTAAAATAAAAACAATTATTTTGTCTGAAGAATTTTTTTTGGGGAGATTGGGTCATTTTCAAACTACCACCTCATTGAAAAGTTCTCTGAGACATGATAATTTGGAATTGTTCTCACTTGAACAAGTGTTCGAGTCTGCGGTTGCCCTCTATTTCTCTGGCAGTTGGACCCTCATAGTTAGATTTAGCCTCAATCAGATCTTCTGCTCCGGACTCCCAGTCATCTTCATCATCCTCGCCCTCATCATCAACATCTGAACAGAAATTGAATTCACAATACAGATGATACATAATAATTCTGGCCCGCTGTACAAGTTACATGCTTAAGACAATGTGAGAGGGATTGATTTCTAAGTGTCCTCATCCATAGAGACAAGTGTCAGACAACGCCATAAATTCAGCTGGTTACAAAAGAATGAATTACGCTAAAGTAATCAGTCTGAAAACCTGATTTTGTTTAGGTGATAATGACAATAAACTTTTCCTTCAGGTACCTGACCAAGCCAGTCATTGACACGACTACCAGAAACTATTTCATCAGTCAATAACACAACTACCAGGACTTTTCTCCATATCTCCCAATACTAATGTCTGGATTGTTCAAAAAGAGTGACCTTTGATCAGCATACACAAGTCATTTGCAAAATTTACATTGATATAGCTTCCACTCATCTTAAACTATAGAGAGAGTTTATTTTCCTTTACTGAATATTGCATGCAAGTTTTTTTTCTCAATCGCAGTAGGCTTAAGTAAACTGAACCATAATGTCAAAGGATGACACATCTAGACCTTCATATTTCAAAAGGGCTGTATACTTCTACAAATCATAGATTTTCATGAATTCAAACAATTTTCAAGGCAGTGATTTGAAAGGCAATCTATGAAACTGTTTTAAGGATTTAACATAGTCTTACCGGCTTCGTCAATGATGAAACCAGATAGTCGAGGTTTCTTCTTCTTCCTCCTCCCGTCATCATCTTCATCTTCCTCTGAATCATACTCCTGTAAAATTTATTACAATCAACTTCTTAAAAATACATATAAAATAAGAAATCAGATAAGTATTAATACTTATATCTGTAATGTATTAAGTTTAGGTTGATTGAACAAAGAGTCTATCAAGGCCATTTTGACACACCAGGGCAATGACAAGTGAATACTGTTAAAACTCAACATAATAAATTTGTTGGGGAATCATACCATATAATGTTAAATTTTCTGATTCCTCCGAATCAGTGTTTTCCATTTACCAAAGCCTCTAATCCCATTTAACAATTAATTTATCAGAGGAAAGCCCATTATAAATGACACACTAAAGTACTTCAGTATTCAGCAATCACAAGCTTGAATATGTTTCGCTCTTTCAGTGGTATTCATTATTTGTTATGATATGAATGATAGTCACTTTCTTTTCATTATGTCTCTAATTTCGAGCGAGTATTCTGACTCATATCACAAGGCAGCATTTTTTTTTTATTTCGCAGCAATAAAAATATACTGACATATCACATAGTAAACACATCACTTTACCCCCTCGTCTTCGGACAACACATTCTTCCGTCGATGCCGGACCTCTACATCACTGCCTTCTCCCTATAATGAAAATTATTGACAAATATTTAGGAATCAGTTGATTGGAACAAACAATTTCAAAATGAAAACTTACAAACATGCCTAACATACAGCCTTAAGTTAAAATTGTGTCATTACTCAACATACAGTGGATCAGACTCACACTAACGCAGGATCGGAAATCATCATACCACAGTCGCTGAGTCCATGTGAGTTTTTTCCACTTTGTAACAGTGTGATTTGAAAATTTGTAATATTAAAATAAGTACCGAAGTAATCACTATGTTGTGTTCACAAGTAACTCTTCCACTCCCACAAAGCTGTTTTCAAACACTTAGCTGACTCAAGTTGAGGTCATTGCAACCCAACAAGACAGTAATGCATAACGAAAATTTTACATCAAGGAAATATGGTTATCAGATTGAACTGGTAAAAATTGAATAAATCTGACAGCTTATCTGGACAAAAAAGTAACATAACATTACTAAAAACATCTATGATAATGATATCATCGATATATACAGCTACACTCAAATATAATTATTTATTCTGTAACTTCACGATGTAGTGAATTTGTAATGTAAATAATATTGGAAGAATTTTTCCCAAATATAGTTCTTTTCACTTTAGTTTTCTTTTTTGCCAATTTTAGCAAGGTAACAATTTCCCAAAATGGCCAGATAAAATGTCCCAGGAAGTTGTTATATCCATTGAGTACCTACTCCACATACCCCTGTACTACCCGAAAGCTGTTACATTCATTGAGTGCCTACCCCACATACCCCTATACTCATAGAAGGCTGTTACATCAACCGAGTGCCTACTCCACACATCCTTCTATTCCAATAAGGCTGTTATATAAACTGAGTACCCACCCCATATACCCCTAGATTCCCAGAAGCATGTTGCACATCCATCGAGTACCTACCCCACTCTCTGATCCACTTCCCCTATACTCGCAGAAGGCTGTTACATCAATCGAGTACCTACCCCACTCTCAGATCCACTTCCCCTACTACCGGCCGGACTCCTACCGCCTCCACTTCCTGATGCGCTACCAGCAGGACTGCCAGGACCACTGGTACTGTGTACACTTTCTGGGTCGGAGAAATCACTGTCCGCACTATCGTCGGACATGATGGCTGCAGAGATACAAAAAATATTGAGTTCTTGTTATTGTTAGTTTTTCGTATGTTCGGTGTTCTGAAGTGGACTTCTGCTGGTGACAGCTATTCTAAACTTTAAATAATTCAACTCCATGTAGGGATGCAGTAATATACTAATATCAATACCTTACGAGTAAAATTTTTTTTCCTTCTGACACCAAATTGTTACATTATTCGATGCAAATGAAAACATATACATGTTTGAAATGCCTTCAAAGTATAAGTGATAATACAAAAACTCGCTTTATACGAATGAAAATCAAATGCCCTGCAAACCGTGCACAATGTGCTTATATTGTTTACCCACTTAAGACGAATCGGTTACGACGAAAACCCGGGTAATACACAGACATGCCAGGGTCTCTTGACCACTGTTTGTGTTGTTTTAAACCCACATAATACGAAGTGTCAAAGTCAGAGTCAGCCAAGTGTGACACAGGTAAGTTTTCATGACCTTTGTCTCGGACCGACCCACGCGCTCTATAGAAAGTGTATACAACTGTAGGACCCGGATGACAACATCCCGTAATTAGAATTACGACTTCTCTTGCCTAAGTTATCGTGGCTGAGGAATACCTTGATATTAGCTCGAGATTACTGAGGAATAGAGCTCCACGAGAGTGATGATGATGGTACTGACCCGGAAACACATGCGTTACAGATCGCGAGGCCCGCGAATGTCTTGACAAGTTGAAATCATTCGTTCAAAATCAAAATGACGTTCAAGATTGTGTTTTCAAAAATCTCTTATACCTGGATATATTTGTAAGTATAAGGTCAGCTCGGAAAGAGTCAAACAAACACTGGTCAGTGATTATTTCGCAGCTGCAAAACGTGATTAGCGCGATCGTGATATGACATTACGTAGCCGTTGTAGGCCCATTGTGCATTGGTAGGCCAACTGTAAATAACCAAAGACTGAACGCCATGCACTTACAATGTACAATGTTTTAAACATTATATTTTTCATATTAAATAATCAAATTAATATTCAATTTTGTTTATTTTTAGTGAGAAAAGTGTAACATGAAACGTGTGTATACAAACATGTACGAAGTGTATGTGTGCTGTGCGTACAAACATGGTGTGGCACATTGGAAATACGAAAACATTTGAGGGGTCCCCAGAAATTCGTCATAACCGGGTTGGACTGTAATGTCAAATAGATTCCACTGGTACAAAATAGATTACATTAAAATTCTTGTTAGAAGTAACCAAAATGTATCAACTAACCATAATCAAACATTTTTTCCAAACTCTTTATCTAAATTTGGCACATAAAACCTTAAAGTCTCCCTATTTATGAGACCCATTCTTAGTCTTTATGAGTACCTGCTCTAAATCTCTCTCAAATATACCTCTTTAAACTCTAGATCTACTCTCAACTCCCTACTCAACGTGAACACACATATATGTACACCACCTTTCTCTAAAAACACTCTTCTAATTGTTTCAACTTTTGAAACAGTAAAAAGCTGAATAAATTCCATGGGCACTGATTAATTTTTTTGTATATAAAAATATATTTGAGAAAATTGCTCAAATTTTGCATAAATAGTTGCAGATTTTACATAATGGCCACGTAATGTTTGAAGTCAAACAAGCCTTATTAAACACGCTCATCCTTTTTTTTTCTTGGGTCTATCCGCTTCAGTCTTTCAAGCCAGTGTATGAAATTATATATAAAAATTCATTAGACAATATGTCTACAGAAAATTCAAATCCCATAGCCCAAGTTATTTTTCGATAGACCAATTTTTTAAAACATTGTTGAAAGTAGCATAACTGTCACGCAAATACTTGCATCATCCAGTAATAACACACTGTTATGGGTAAAATAAACTCTATTGTAAGCTCTGATTTCATATGATCATTTGTCAGAAAATAATGGAATGTTGTTTTCATGAATTGTAATGTATTTCAGGGCTCAAACTTGTCATAGCCAATGGGGCCAACACTTTGAATTTTTACATAGACCGACCAGGTTTTCTATAGCCTTGGACCATCGGACCACCTTTACTTTCAAACACTGTCTAGCTCAGGTGCCGAAATCAAAGTGAATGTTGTCTGTCTGAGCCGACTTTTATACTCTCAGATTAAGATCATCCGAGTAATTCAAGTATTTTACATGTTAGTGTAAAATTACATAATCACATGTGCAGGTTAATGTACAAGAATAACCGATTTCTGAATATGTAAACAGCACACAATGATGCCTGATCAGTGTATGTGTGCTATCCATTTCCATTACAATCTTTTCAGCAAGAATAAAGAAAGATAATGTTTAATGTTAATGATTCATCTTTAAGCTTCCTCTTTACTCTGTGTTTTTTATTCAACATCAGTGTCATAGCAGACTATATCTCTGAGATGTTGCAATTCAGGACTGCATCAAACTGATCAACGACAGTCATTTGTTAAAATAAGGAAACAGAACATTATAAAGCCGGGTACATTTGCTGAAATCAGAGAGATATACGGGCAGTATATATCTGCTGAAATCAGACAAGCTGGTGCAGTGCAGAGCGGACGTAACCCCTTGATTACCACCGATGGTCCCAGGCAGAAAAGCGTATTCCAGCTAAGCTACATGTTTGAATGCCAGCTATTGATGCCATTGTCGTTTTAACCCCCGACTGAAGCATCAAGAACGTAAATATAATCAAGGAACACAGAGGATGGAGGGGGGGGGGGTGAACTTGTTGAGAATAATTCCACAATTATTCGTGTATACATACATTTCTGAGTCAAATAAGACAGTCAAACATGACACCTGTTATGTAATTTCACCGGCGTCTTTTGTTATTTCGACTGTTAAAGGACTCATAAAAGCTACCAGGTCGCTTTGTACATACCTTCTTTCTATTTTCAATCTTCACGTTTTATTTCAGCAGATGGCGCTTTTCGTTTTGAAA
This sequence comes from Pecten maximus, assembly GCF_902652985.1. Lineage (NCBI taxonomy): Eukaryota > Metazoa > Mollusca > Bivalvia > Pectinida > Pectinidae > Pecten > Pecten maximus. The sequence goes on from NC_047024.1 coordinate 43,090,236, forward strand.
GAGCTGGTATTTAGTTTCGTACTTTTTGCTTATCACAAAATCAATCATCGACGTAAAGCAACATGACCGTGTGTACAAGATTTAATGTATATATATATCTATGGCGGGGGAAGGATGTCATAATTAAATATTTTTGCCTAAGCAAAAATCGAATATTGCTTAGGCAAAAATATTTCAGCCTAGGCAATATTCGATTTATGCTTAGGCAAAATTATTTCTGCCTAGGCAAAAATCGAATTTTGCCTAGGCAAAATTATTTTTGCTAAGGCAGAAATATTTTTGCCGCCTAGGCAATATTATTTTTGCCAAGGCAATATTCTATTTTTGCCTAGGCAAACTTCGATTTCTGCCTAGGCAAAAATATTTAATTATGACATCCTTCCCGCGCCATATATATCAAACTATTAAGTTTTAATTAATTTGTTTGGACATTTTCTAAATTAGAATATCTAAAAATATGTCAAAAGGTTAGCCCCTACTGTATACCCAGTAACGCATATCTTATCGTTACATGTTGTATATGAGTATACATCTATCTGTACATTACGTATGTATATAATGTACTTGGTTACAGGTACATGTGATACATATGGACCCAGGTAGAATTGGAGCCTGATATGACTCCAGGTAAACTTGGAGTGCACTCCAAGTTTACCTGGAGTCCAAACGGAGTGCACTTTTTGTAACCTTTAGTCTACACTCAACTGTACATATATCAAACTATTAAGTTTTAATTTATTTGTTTGGACATTTTTTAAATTAGAATATATCTAAAAATGTATCAAAAGGTTAGCCTCTACTGTATACCCAGTACGCGACACTATATATATTATAAGAAGCCATATTTGACTTACAAGACCCTTAATTATTAGTCTACATGTAAATTTTTCTTATAAAACTTAATTTAAAGAGAATTTGACAAAAACAGTTTTGTAAACTTTCATATCAAACCTAGTTTTTGCAGCATCGCGTACCAACATTTTTATTTGTATCACGGAAAAATATATAAAATAGATCTGATCTAGCTAGTTGGTAATTAAATTAGTTTTAAGAAAAAAATGAGAATAAGTAGTACAAAACAATTAATCAAAAGTGAACAAGCGGATTCGGTAACACGATAAGAGTTTATGTAAAACCACCGTCTTATTAGTATTGGACATTGATATAAAGAGTGATTATGGAACGCCCAATATTAAAAAAAAACCATATATTCAATTAATATTTAACCTATCTTCAAATAATTGAAGATAGGTTCAATTCAAGTGAAGTTAGGTTCAATTCAATTAGAGATAGGTTCAATTCAATTAAAGACAGGTTCAATTCAATTATAGATTGGTATAATTCAATTAAAGACAGGTTCAATTCAATTATAGATTGGTATAATTCAATTAAAGATAGGTTCAATTCAATTGTACCTATCTTTGAATAATTAAAGATAGGTACGTGTACAAATAATTGGACCTATCTTCAATTGAACTGACTATCTTCAAATAATTGAACCTATCTTCAAGATAGATTCAATTAATTGAATATATGTTAATTTGGCGTTCCATAAGTGATCATGGTTATAAATACAAATCGTAGAATGCTGATGTTCAACAACTAGTACAATTGGTAATAAAGTTCAAGGGTTAGATTTGATTCCGTATAGTACATGTATAAGTACACGTATGTATAATTTGTTATATAACCAATACATTTTATAACCAAACAAGCAACAGTTGGAAGATTCGACAAGAAAAGGCGGAGAAGGCCGGCGATGTTCTAAAATAATACAAAGAAGTTCATGTACAGTATAGTTCGTCACTGAATATGATCATAAGTATACAATACAGAGAACTAAGACCTTATTGGGTCCTATATATTTGTGTGTATAATGTTATGTAATTATACAAGTCTCTGCATGGTTTATAAAGATAACGTTTAAAGGTGGATAACTAGCTCATTCATGCAGGGACATAGACTAATTCTAAATATATATGATAAACGTCCCTGCTGGCAGCAGCATATGTACTTATTTGATTAATTTTGTATAAATTTCTGTATTTTCTTGATTATCTATTTCAATTAAATATCTTATATCCAGAAAACATTATTTTTACAAAACTCTTTAATCATGAAATATATATAAATAAATAAACAAGGGTTTAGTCCCAGTATAATACAATGAAATTAGCTATTATTTGTATCATAACGTCGAAGATCTGTGAACTGGATTTATTTATATAAATTGTCCACATAAATCCGAATTAAAATTGTGATATAGGGCATTATAATGATTTTCCGGAGACCTTGCTAAAATAGGCCTATATAATGAAACAGCTAAATCACAACTAAAATTGGGCTGAAATATGGTATCTCTCCTTGTATCTGAAAGCCTGGACTGAATTGCCCTTTTGAACTTTGACCCAACCAACTGAGATCATTGGAAAAATATTCTAGACAACTCGTGAGCCATCGGCGATCACGTGACCGAATGTAAATTACGTCGCCATTTTGTTCGCAGTAGGAATGGCTAGTGAGCAATGTACTTGGGGAATTCTTGCAAAAAATGGACGATAGTTGGACCTGTATATTTCACACAAACCGATCAGATCAAAGCTCAAGTTGAAAAGGCTTCAGTGACATGCTCTTTTACGGTATCTTTCCCAAAAACTACAACTAAACCTTCCAAGTATCTCCTCTTGTGGCCCAACCCCTTGCAAAAATGTAGGGTGGTTTTCACAAGCAACACAATGCGAATCCATGGATCGAGGATAGAAGGAATGTTTTTGCCGTCACAACCGCAACGAATAATGTAGCACCGTCTAAGTACATACTTTGTGCAGCTGAATTTAAAATTGCACAAGGAAATGACTGCATTAGTTGCAGGCCAAGGTAGTGTAACAAAATATGCATAAATTATGCAAATGAGTTTAGCCATGATGGTTTCTCTTACGAATGTCTAGATGTCGAAGTCTCCAAATACCAATATTTTGGCCTGTTCAGCGTTACGAATACTTAAAAAATTCAAATCAGATTAAACGATTGTTATTTTGTGGCGAGGATTAAAATAAATCACTCAAAGGTAAGCTATGCGGAAACGGAAAAATACAAAAGCACAATGTTAGAGTATTTTAGCAAGTTTATGACAGAGACCTTTCAGATAAATTCTTTTGTCACAACACTGATTTTATTTCGAATTTTCTTCAAATTATTATTTTCTTGGGTATCTTTCACGAAGTAGTATTGATATTGGACTTTGGGATAGTGTAACGACGTCGATGATACGAGATTTCTTTCTCTCTATATTACACCATCGAGAATAACATCAGCTGCCATGTCTGGTGGCTCGAGAGGGAACCCGGATGTGGACATCGCGTACCTTGGCCAACTACAATGTTATTTATAAATAGATCTTTCGAAATGATTTGACCTCAATGAAGTACAACCCGGCTTGAGGGCGAACATAATATATTTTTATATGTGACTAATGGATTATATCATATTTGTAAACAGTTGTATCAAAAGTTTCACCGGGCAAAGTAATAGCATCGTAAACTGTGGAAGTACGAAGAACTATTTTTCTTGCGGAAGGATGCGTGATTTGTACTAACACAAACATGTGATCTTGAACACGTGGCCGATCACCTGGCTAATACGTGTTCGCCTGAGGACCGGTGATAACCGAAGGAGGAAGGAAGCTAAACGGACTAGGTCTACATTAATTCTAGCCGTTGTCCATGGATTCGCAATGTGTAATATAACACGTCACCACGTGTGTACAATATGTGAACTAAGAAAAGAGAACCCCTTTAAGGACCATATATATATATATATATCCCACAAACGGATCAAAATGTAAAAAAAAGTGTCTGATTATAAGAAACTGACAAAACTCTAACTTTGTATCCATGAAACATTTATTTATTGACAACCGAGTACACCATATAGACCACATTTCCATTAATTATAAATATATATATACAAATGTCACTGACCAACTTCTGCTAATTATTGTAATCAGATGACACTATAAAGTATTTTGTTGGGCCTATCTATATTTACAAAATCAAAATGTTGAGTATTGAAGCATGCAACAAAGTCATTCCCTCTTTTCTGCATTCCACAATGAATACAAAAATAATTACATATGTTTATTTCTACATGTAATTCTGTGGGACAAATTTTTTTTGTGCATTGGGAAAAATATTTGTAATGACAAATTTACCATAAAACATGAAGATAATTTTGTTACTAGAGAAAATGTAATTTTTTCTTATTGAAATTGGAATATAAATATATGTAGAGAATTTTCTGATATGACAGAATGACTTTAATTACAAAGAGTATTTTTGCCCTGCCCAAATACTAACCCCCCCCCCCCCCCCCCCCCCCCCCCCCCCCCCCCCCTTATCTCCATAATATGGGGATTTAACAAAAATGGACACCAAAAAACACTCTTACACATCATATAAGATCACAAATCAAAACGAAAATGACAAAGAAAGGTCCACTCAAATGTCCTGCTGTTTCCAAAAAGTGGTAGTGTCTGATAATTTATATACGGTATATATAATACAGCCTTTTACCATTTTCTTTAAATCATGATTTTTTTTTTCAAATTTTAGCTTCAATCAAATATAAAGGAAAATTTTTCAAAACACTTCATAAAGATTTAATATCGGATTCTGGAAAAAAAGAAAGTTAAAAAAAATCAGAACAATAATGAAATAAATTGTGAGAATGTGCTGTAATTTTTTATATGGACATTCATATCGTTTTTGGGGTAATTCATGTTAACCAATCAAAGATGTCAAAGTATTTTGATAAAAAAACACGCCTTTTTTTCAATGGTTAGGGAAGGGATCTTTTTGCCTCATTTTCGGATGAAAATTGGTGAATTGTGAAGGAACTTTTCAGGATTAAACTACAAATTTTGGGAATTCGGTTAAAATATGAATAATTTCAATTAGGAATGGGGGCCATAAAGGCCCCTAAAAGCCCTTAGAAAAAGCCCTGTAAAAAAGGGGGGGGGGGGCATTAATTATTTTAAGTACCAAATTATCTCGACCTGGAAACTGCACACACATTTATTTGTGTGACCTTTGACCTATGCTGTGATATAACCTTAACTAAACCCTCCTTAGTATAATCCAGTATATTGTTTCTGAGAAAGCAAAATAATATAAAAGTAAACTTATGCTATGTATAAGGATTGTCTCCCTTGAAAATATTTTTGTGTAAAAAAAAATTAACTAAGAATAAGTTAGAACAATGAGTATAATCTTGTAGACCTTTATAATTCAGGAAGAAATAGCAAATGAACACACCTTGTTAACAATGCATTTTGATATTTTCATCTCTTGGGTTTAAATCTATTGTGTAAGACTTGTATAGGATTGGTTTGGTATACTTTGTTTTTCTGTCTGTTATGGGTCTGATAGATTTCTAACGGTTATTATCCCAATGTAATAGGGAAGATTTGTGTATTGGCCTTTAACAATCAATGCAAACAATTTTAGACATGTTCTGGAAACTCAACTTTAAATATTCTATTAATCATGCTTTATTTTGAAATGATTATATTGGTTAGTAATTAAATTATTTTCAAAATGCATTGAACTGCTCATTTATTTTTTTAAAGATTAGAGTTATTAATTCTATATGCATGTATATATTTCAGGGGAGTAAAGACTTTTGTGATGACTGTGATAAAATAAACTGACAATGGAATTGGCTGAAGAAGTTACTGAAAATGATCAGTATGGAGAAAATGATACACAGCCATTGAATTCTGCAGGAGAAGAAGACAATTATTTTGAGGAAGATTACAGATCTGAAAGGAGACGCAAAAAGAGTTTTAGTGACCCTGATGAAAAGTGTAACGTAGAGGAACAAGATGGAGATGTGAATTCTGATTACAATAATAAAGTATTAAAACGGAGGCGGTCAGGGGGAGATAATTCTGATGGAGATAGTGACCACAGACACCATTCTCGACATCGTTCAGTTGATCAGGATAGGGATCGTGGAAATCATCGCAGACGACACCACAGGTACAGTAGCAGGGATAAATCTAAGACCATTCTCATTATATTGATGGGTTACCTCCCTTGGGGACCTTAAAGTTTATTCCCTAAATTTGAAATTTTTTACTCTTTTCAAATCTTAATTAGGAAGACTCTCATTCAAGTATTCACTGGTATTGAATATAGATTTTCATGAGGATTGTATCAAAATATTTGCATGTTTTAAAACAACAAAGAAAGGTTTATAATTGAAATAATGTTGAAATACAATGTATGTAAATTTACACATAAATTTTACATATATGTAAAAAGGAGGGGAAAATCAATATACAAAACTATTCCCTGATATCACGGGAAAATATTGTCCACATATACTTTATCAACACATCACCCATGACAAGGATTTACTCTGATATTTTCACCTTGAAATTAAAAAAAAAAAGATTCATTGGGTCAATTAATAACAGTAGTTTTATACACTCTCAGATCACGTAGGAAGGATCGAGAGAGGTCCCGTCACTCGCGTCGTAACAACAATTCACGCAGCAGTCAGGAGCTAGAGGCCGAGTTAGAAGATGGCGAGTTAGAGGACGGAGAGTTAGATGATGATGATAACAATGATTACCAAGAAAACATCACCCCAACCAAACCCTCTCCCCCAAAACTTGATAGGAAGGAGAGTAGCGAAAAGTCTTCACCAAAGAAACATCCACCAGGTCAGTGTTTGATTATCGTATTGTCACAGGACATCATTTAGTCTGTGTTATAGAACCAGGTCAGTGTTTGATTATCGTATTGTCACAGGACATCATTTAGTCTGTGTTATAGAACCAGGTCAGTGTTTGATTATCGTGTTATCACAGGACAACATTTAGTCTGTGTTATATATAGAACCAGGTCAGTGTTTTATATATAGAACCAGGTCAGTGTTTAATTATCGTGTTGTCACAGGACAACATTTAGTCTGTGTTATATATAGAACCAGGTCAGTGTTGGATTATCGTGTTGTCACAGGACAACATTTAGTCTGTGTTATATATAGAACCAGGTCAGTGTTTGATTATCGTGTTGTCACAGGACAACATTTAGTCTGTGTTATATATAGAACCAGGTCAGTGTTTGATTATCGTGTTGTCACAGGACAACATTTAGTCTGTGTTATATATAGAACCAGGTCAGTGTTTGATTATCGTGTTGTCACAGGACAACATTTAGTATGTGTTATATATAGAACCAGGTCAGTGTTGGATTATCGTGTTGTCACAGGACATCATTTAGTCTGTGTTATATATAGAACCAGGTCAGTGTTTAATTATCGTGTTATCACAGGACATCATTTAGTCTGTGCTATATATAGAAATCACTGTTACTGTTTGAACAGGCCAAACTGAAGATGATAACCAAGAGGAGGTAGCTTACCCGGAGAATGCTGTGGAAGGCGAAGGTGTAGAAGAAGGTAATATTGAAGATATAGAAAGGTCACGACCTCAAAGGGATGATCACGATAGTAAAAGACGCCGAAAAGAAAAGCGTGACAAAGACAAACGAAGAAAGCAACAAAAAGAAGAAAAGGTGAGTAAAATTAAAAACTTTTTCGTGATTTAGCTCATTGGATGTTCAGTACAAATTATGATCTCATCGTATACTTTTAAAAAATTGACAGGAAATAAGACCAATGAAGCAATAAAATTTTGATCAGAAATTAAAAGTAAACAGCCGTACACACTTATGTTTTTACCCAATACTATATATGCTAACAATAGTTTTAATTCATCAAAGTTATTATTAAATGCACAGAACAGTCAGATTTTTTGCAACTTGTGCAGAATATCTCTTTAAAAGGCTCCGAGTACTTTTTATTGAGGGTGTTGAGGGAGCAATATTCTCCATATTAAATTCAAAATGTTGTTGGTTAGCAGATTATGTTTATTTATTTGTTTTTTCTTCATTACAAATTTGTAAAGCCAGGTATTGCATGTTTTATTGATAATTATAAACGATTGGACAATTGGACGACAAGTAACAAGTTTTGTAGCCTATTGTCTGTGTTTTCTGAAGCACAGTACAGTTTTGTAAACACCTTAACTGTGTATTCTAAAGCATAATTCTTGGTGTTTGCAGAAAAAGAAGAAGCGAAGAGAGTACCATGACTTTGACAAAGTGGAAGAAGATTACGACCAAGCCTGGGGCACTGGCATAGACAAACACTCCAACAATCCGCCAAACTCTCGAGGCTCTCGAGGCAGCTACGAACGCAGCCCACCCGCACCCTATGAAGATAATTTTGAAGATCAGGGACAGTATGAGAGACCATACAACAGCCCCCCAGGGCACTACGACAGCCCCTACGATAGTCCTCCTGGTCCCTATGACAGCCCCTCCTATGATGAGGACTCCGAAGGAGAAATGTATGTAATCTCTTTAAATCTTCAGGATATAAAGAAAATTCTTCATCTTTCCCCTTGTTCATCACTGAACAGTTAAAGCTCTATATATTAGCTCATTTTTTAACCACTATATAATAAAATAGTTAAGTCTCTATAAAATGGCCCTCGGGTAGCATTAAACATGCAGCATATTTTTACTAAATGATTAAAGACTTCCTCTCCGAAAATGTAATGTAATATTAACACTTCAAGATGTCCAAACTTAGTATTCATCAAGAAACAAATACCTAAGCTTTTAAGCTTTAAGATGCAGTGTATTAGTTTGTCAAAAACAACAAAGAATGCCAGCATAATAAAGAAAACACAATTCAAACTCAAAATGTAAACAAAAATAAAGATCGGCATGGAGACGCATCAAAATGACTTCTGTAAGTACTTTTTTTGTTTTGAATATTTGAACATATGTAGTGTACCCACTGACTGTATAAACTTACCGTTTTTGTAGATATGAGTCAGGAAACCACGTTAAGCCCCGGCGAACCATGATGAGTATGGTGGAGGGAGATTATGTTGATGCCAATGTTGTCATTGACGAAGGGGAGGTAACTCATATTTCTTGATTTCGACCATAGATTATTCCACAGATAGTTCATGTATTTTATCATGACTGACAGCAAGTTAAATGCAAGTCAGAAACTATGTGAAAAATTGACAATTTTCGACTTTAAAAAAGTCATCTTTGAAACACAAAAACAGCATTTTCTTTTAAAACTGTTTTACTTTAATAAAAAAAAAATGAATCAATATTTTACGATGTAGGTGAAGTCACGCCTATACATTGATGGTTATCTAGCAAGACAAAACCAACTTATATCTATCTGAAATTTTTGTTTCACCCAACATGACAAAACATCTACTGGCCCACCCTAATAATAGTACTTTACACTTCTAGTAATTTCTGTAAAACACCATACCATTATTACACACAGAACATCTACAAGCATCAGAACATGTCCAATAAGAAAGTGAAGCAAATGAAACAAATGAAAAGGAAGATGGACCGCCAACAGCAGGGAGACCAACCACCGAAGAAAAAACCTCTACTACTCACGCCTATGAATGAACGTCCTATCTGTAAATTCTTCAAGGAAGGGAAATGTTCAAAGGTAATAAACTCTTTAAGAAAGGAAAAATTCTAAGATAATAAATTCTTTAAGGAAATGCTCTAAGGTAATGCATTCTTTAACTTTGTGTAAAAATATCCACAACAGTAACTTGTCCAGAATGAGTGGTATTTGGTGTCGATCATTAATGACCATGGGCATCACAACCTTTATGGTAGATGGGCAGCCCAATAGAGATATTGAGGTAAATCTCTAAACTACTTATTCCATGTTATTCCAAATGTTTTAGCTTTTTGTTTACAAATTGGGAGAGAGGGTGGGGGCAAAATTCAATGGCAAATAATGCTGAGAGGCAGAAACGAAAACAGCAGAACTCGGTCTGGATTTATATTGTTACATCGTTGCTTGCTGTTCTGGTCAAGGAAGTAACTTTGATGGTTGGATGATGCAGAGGATGAAGCTCATGCCTCTCAGTGAAGCAGCATGTTTCAATGCCTTCATTAAATGTGAATGGGAACTACGTGCCTGGCCCAGCTGCTGTGTTAGAAAAGGCACCATGCCAGTGTAATCTGATACAACTTGTTTCGTATTTGAAATAAGAACATTTTGTATTATCGAAAGAACATGTTCCAAGAAATTGCTTTTTTTCTTCGCAGGGGAATGATTGTCCATTCAACCATGACTATCGACCACCAAAAAAGATGGATCTGTGCAAGTTTTACCTGAATTCTCAGTGTTCCAAGGGAGACAACTGTATATTCATGCATGATATCCTTTATTTAACAGTCATACCTGGAAACATTTGGCATTGATGTTATTACTTCTGTTCGTACGTCATTTCCCCGAGTTTCAACACTTTGAGAAGTTTTTACCTTCAAATAACATTACTAGAAAAATGCAACCTTAAACTTGTGATCTGATCAACTTTTGTTTATAGTCCGTCAATTTGTATAAAACTTTATATCACTATTTCTCAGATAGTTGTGATTACAGGTTGTCCCTTTAGGACTGAGTCCACCGTAGGACAGAATTGTACATATTTTGGTATGACGTCCTGAAACAGTGTTAAAATCACAAGGAAGGCTTTCTTGCTGTAGGTCAAAGCCTAGGTCACCAGTTCAAAGGTCAAGGTTAAACTCATCTTGTATTGGCTACATTTTTGTTGATTTCATGAATCAAAGGTTCAATGGAATGAAATGAAGAGTTGTGGTTCAAAGGTCAAGGTCATTGAATTAAAGGTCAAGGTTTGTAAGTATTATTTGATCATTTGTCTGTAATATGTTCATGTGGTCATATATGGTGTCGGTCAAGATTGCGTAATTTGTTCCTGTTGGCGGCCATGATGTGACCATTTTTGCAGTTGTCTTGGATCTTCTATTGTTAGTGGAGACTTAGTATAAATTTTTGAGATTTTTGATGTTCATTAAATTTTAAAAAATCATATAATATTCAGATTAATATAGAAAATTGGTTATAGGTTATTTAAGTACCACATTGCATGTAAGCAGATTTCCTTAACTCTGATCACGTGAATTCCCCTGTAAGTTTTTCCACACTGGAGCAAACTGTTACAGCGGTGACAACTGTAAGTTCTCGCACGACCCACTTACAGACGAAACAGCACCTCTTGTCGATAAGGTGAGTCTAACTTCTTATACTGTAGATGGAGTTATCTTTCCTTAATTCTCAATAGAGATCTTTATCATTTTCGGTCCATCATATTCTTTCCATCTATGTTAACAGCCCATTCCTGGTATAAAGTTGAAAAATCATTTAAATATTATATAAGAAAACCTAGAGAAAATTTAATGCAATATTTTATTTATTTTTGTTTTAACTCAAAACAACTTAAAGTAAGCTTGTTGACTCCTACTCTTCAGCATGTTTAATTAGTTGCAATATTCTAATCATCAATGATTTATGACCAAATAGCTTTGTAGCATATATGGCTTTATATCTATGTATGTAGCAGTGGTAATGAAATTGAAGTTATACTGTTTTTAGATTATGCTATATTAGCACATATAACTGTCAGTTTTTATTTCTTTGCTATATGAACATGTACATATATTAGCAGGCCATATAACTGGCACAATACATATATTTATTCTGTGATAATCTTAATTAAGATTACTGTGATATAACTTAACTGCAGTTTGTATATGTATGTAATTTTTAACTTAACATATATTTAACTCACAGTAGGTCGTGTGGAGGATTAGCCTCGGCTAAACTCTTGTCTTATTCTCAGAAAATAAAGAGTATTATAAGAACGTCAAATGATGTATAGATTGTAATGGTTGTTTTCCTCTTTGTAGTTTTACCAGGACTTTTCAAACAGGGATGAAGAAACCTACGGGGATGGCCAGAGAATGGGTCCCCCTCGACCAAGTCTCCTAGGTATGGGGAATACTACATACTCTCCCAGTACAGAATTCATTCAGAGGTTCAGATTCTTTGTTTAAAATAAACAAGAATTGTCTGTTTGAGGATATGGTTGATGTAACAAAACTTTAACATAACTATTGTCCACTGAATATTTTACTGTTTTTCAGCTGAAATATTGATGTTTAAAATTAACCTTGCAAATGACAAAATTACCAAAAATCATTGTTTCAGGATCACCACCACGCCACATGGCAGAGCAGCAGTCTGAACGAGTTAAGAAGATTCCATCAATATTTGACATCAAAGTATACCCACCAGGCCAAAGTCCAAAGAAACCACCACTTAACGATGGCCCACCGAACGCACATCCTCCTCAAATGTGTGGGCCTCCTTCCAGGTAGCTAACATACCTTTTCTTCAAATATGTTAACTGAGGATATGATAGATACAATACCTGTTTTAGCTCAAGAAAATTACAGTGTAATAGATATTTCAATATTAAATGGTCATACATGGACTGGTATCATGATTGTATCATAATACATGGACTGGTATCACGATTGTATCATAATACATGGACTGGTATCACGATTGTATCATAATACATGGACTGGTATTACGATACATTGATTGGTGTCATGATTGAATCACAATACATTTCTACCTCAATACATGTTTATATATGATATCAAAGTAAAGTAAACAAGTTTTATTACATTTTTGCCAGTGAAATATAGACATTTATCAAACTAATAAAACATCTTTTCACTTCAGCGATGAGCAGTGAAAATACAAGTTTTGCAGTGAAAATACAAATCATTCGCTTTTAACCAATCAGAGCGAACCTTTGTATTCACCTCATTGAAACTCACTGACTTTTCCAATCGAAACGAAGATAGATAAATTAGTTATTTTGCTGAAATAGTCAGACTAGTTTTTGACAAATTACTCACTTGATGTTAGCTATTCATGCACAGAATATCCGATAACAGCAGAAAACGCTTAAACTGTGTTGATCAGTCCTTTCAAAATTGCGCCGTAAAGCTGACATGGAGTAACGTCACAAAGAAATGACGTTATGAATTATGTTACTGATTCCTGCACTTTTTGACACTACTAATTTTTCAATGTTTTTGATTTTGTTTTTATGTATGTAAAATGCAATAAAAAGAAAATTGAATGGTTTCCTGTTTAATATAGCTATTTCATGAGATGACATAATATTTCGATATTCTGTCGTACTCATGAAATATATGTTATATCAAAAGGGAAACCATTTATTATCCTCTATATATTCCATGAAAGTTATTTCCACATTGCATTCATAGACTTTTGGTGCCAGAAATATCTGTTGTTTTCCAAGCTGCTTTCTGTTATGGAAGTATGTTTTGCAGAAGAGTAATTTTGTCAATCTCTTAGATGTCGCACCACAATTTCACAACTCTTGCACTGTATTGGGATACATTGAATGTCACAATACAATGTATCTATAAAATTGGTAATCAATATGATTCATATATCGATGAATTGTTATATCTCTTACCCATGTACTGACATTATATCTGACAATTGTCTATTGTTCTTCTAGGCCCAGTGGATTCTATACAGACATGAATCAGCCTCCCCCAATGCAGGGACCACCCATGCCACGCCAGCAAGGCCCACAAATGCCCGGGCCCAACCAACAAGGCCCACCAATGTCTGGGCCCCACCAACAAGGCCCACCAATGTCTGGGCCCCACCAACAAGGCCCACCAATGTCTGGGCCCCACCAGCAGGGTCCTCTGATGTCTGGGCCCCACCAGCAGGGTCCTCCGATGTCTGGGCCCCGCCAGCAGGGTCCTCCGATGCCCAGGCCCCATCAACCGGGCCCACCTATGGCAGGACCTCGCTCACATGGACCGCCAATGTCTGGTCCCCACATGCAGGGCCCAGGAATGCCTCCAATGCAGGGCCCACCTATGCCTGGACCTCGTATGCAGGGCCCACCTATGCCGAACCCACCTGTTTCTTCTGCAGCTATGAATCCAGCGGTGGCATTGGTTGGTGCACTTTTACGACAGGCTGCCCCTCAGGTTCTCCGACAAAACACGGGACCGTCTGGACCACAAAACATGAGACCACCCGGACCCCAGAATATGGGGCCTCCAGGGACCCCAGAACATAGCACCACCAGGGCCAATGCAAAACATGCCTCCACCATTCCAGGGGCCTAACCAGACGGGGCCCTTCAACTCCCCTCAAGGAATGTACGGCTCTTCTAATGACACAATTATGAGTCCCCCACATGAACAGAACCCAGTTTCTACCAACCAGCCATCGGAAAGCAAGGATGGAGAGGATCCCTCTGACAATGGAGTGGACAAGAAAGCGGAGGATATTGGTCGGAATACAAATGGTGAGAATAAATGACCTTGTAAATATTTCTTTCAGTTTTGTATTTTGTTCATTAGTTCAAAGTTCATCAACAAGTTGAATGTGAACTCTTGAGTGGTTTTCTCTAAATATGCTGTAAAATTTGTTGTTTGCTGGATTTATTACCCCATGTTCATTTTGAGGAGTTTCGTTGTTGTAGTCAGTGGCTACTTCACTGAACAATATAAGGCTGGTAAATTGTATACTATACAGAGTAATTAGGGTAAAGTTGGTAATCTCTACTTCAATAAGAATACAAACTGTTCCATTGAGGTTACACTGATGCTTTTCTGACTGAACTATTAAGACCTTCAAAATCTGGTATGGTTTGTTTTTGCAAATAATTATCGTATTTGAATCGTAATAATACAGTATAGACATGATGTCATCAACGCTAATTTAAGTAAATGTTGTCCCTGTGGAGTTGAAAATATTGTTAAGTGGTAGGGTACAAGCGGAATATTGACCATGACTTACATACCTGGTAAAAAACATACATAAAATACCAAAGTATTCTTTTCCTATACCATACCTGGTAAAAACATATATGAAATTAGGAAATCTTAATACTCAAGTATTCTTTTCCTATACTCATTCCTTAAAAATGCAGAAACACCCTTTTGATACTGGTATATGATAAAATACATGTCAATGTTGCAGACTGCGAGAAAACAGAACAATCAGATCCCGAGGCAGACAAGGCTGGAACAGAGGAAGCAGCTGCTGAAGATGAGTCCAACGAAAAGAAATTATCTACACTTGGATTAAATATAGACACACTCACTCACCTTCCCGCTAAACAACGTGAGCTCTTTCTCCGCATACAAAACCAGCAGGGAGATGGGCTGAAGGACACGCAAACAGATGAAGAGAAAGTAGAAAAAGTTCAAGATGAGAAATGTAAGGGTTTAATTCGTATGAAGATCGATGACATTACCGTAGTTATTGTTTAACCTACTTTACTTTTTGAGAAATTGTGAAATATTTAGTAAACATTTTCCACGTGCTGTAGCATTTGAAATATTACCATATATAGATACTAACCTAAATACTATTAGCTTTACCCTACACAAAACAATATTAACTTCACTACACTCTTAAATTTTAGTTGGAATTTGATTGCTTTTTAGTTTTAAACAAAGAGTGAAATCTAATAGTTAAAGTTTGTGATGATTGCTTTTAAACAAAGAGTGAAATCTAATAGTTCCTTCTTGTGATTTACACTTCCAGTGGACGATGACAACTGGTACTCTAGTGATGAAGAGGATGTACCATCTGCCAAACCCAAGCTCACAGACATTCTCAAAAACCTCTCACAAAAGGTACAACTTAACTCCTAACACACTGGCAAGCTATTATCTAATATGTAAATGTCTGACTGGAGATTTCATGGACCTTTGATTTATGAAAAACGTTATCAATATTGTAATTTGGAGCTATATTTTATGTAAATGTTATATTTCAAATATTTTGTTCTTCAATTTCAAGTAATTTGTTTTGAATATCTTTCATCACTTCAGATCTATGCCTTTGTTCGCGTGTTACACTGATATATACAATAAGTGTGTGTTATTTGTAGCCGACGCCAGAAAGTCCTCAGACACCTGGGCCCACCAATTTCTCGCAGTCGTCTGCACTGGACATCATGCAGATGATTAACAGTATTCGCAAGGCCAACAATACTTCTGTCGGCACTCCAGAGTAAGTCTGCTTTTTATCTAGGCCACTGTCATTGTGGATATTTTTACCAGGAGGCCTATTTAGCTAATCTGAAAAAAGTCATTAAATCAAGGTGCCAGTTGTCCTAGTTGTCTGATTAAAAATAAAACAACTTTTTATTCTTATATCAGTATGATATCTCTCTGTAACTTTTTCAATTGTGAATGTCATTTAGCACGGGCTGCAACCTTTGAAAAAATTTAACAAATTGCAAATTTACACAATTTTTTTTAGTGACCATGCAGATGCCTTATAGGTCAATAACTGGTCGCCAATAGTGAATTTAAGGTGACATGGCCACTAAAATAGGCGCCACTTTGAGCCATGAATATGTCTCGCCCACTCAGTGATGGGGATAGGGATAAGGGAAAGGCCACATATTTGAATTGCTTGAGAGATTTTGTATCGCCCATATATGGTTAACAGGTTAAACTCCTTATAGTGACCTTGACCCCAATACTGTTACTATGTTTCCATAATTGTATGGATAAGTCTATAATTTATGCTACCTTTCAGCAGAAACATCTTACAGAGAAATATGTTATATTTGATAGGATAATGTTTGTTATGTTATAATCATTTTAATGAAACATAAAGTTCTTAAGATTGAAAAATGTATCAACAAATCAGGGAACAGGTGACCAGAAATGTGTTGAGAAATAAAATTTGATCAAGGTCTTGGAATTTAATCTAATATTATGGCATTCAATTGTATTGATGAGGGGATATAACTCCAGTGTGAATTTTGTGAAATTATTGCTTTCAATTTATTTATCCATTTATTGAATGATCACTGGTTAGATGGCTGTGTTAGACTATACTGTCAGGGTAAGGTTTCTCTATCGGTACATGCATATTGCATTTTGAGACCAATCGGAAAACAACATGGCCGACAGGAAGCCATCTTGTATTTTGACAATTGAAGATTGTTATCGCTATTTCTCAGAAAGTAGGGAAGGGATCTTTCTCAAATTCCCATGCATTTCCGTCCGGACTGTGAGTTTTCTGGACTATCGCCGTCAGGATTATCGCGGGTCCGCTGTAATTGTTTCAGGAATGATTGATGTGTCTTTTTTGTTTTTGCATGAAAGTTGTCTTTAAATCTAATGTTGTAAATCTATACATATTATTTTGAAATACATCTAGTTAGTTTAATGTTCTGACACATTAAAGAAATAACTTTCTGTTGCTAAAATCTACAGACGGATGTATTGTTTATTCTTCGTTAATAGGTCCATTTTCACCAAACTTGGAGCAAAGGCATTAGTTTTTTACGTGTATATATGAACTTGATGGAATCACAATGAATATGTTTTTGTGTTTCAGTATACCAGCCAACAGTAATCCTCCAATCTTCCCTAAAGATACTGCTGCTCAGGTCATTAACAAGGCTCCTGTGACCATGCCAGACCCGGTCATCATTAATTCATCCGAAGGCGACATTCCATACAAACTCCGAGTAATCACAGTCGACAAGTCACAACAGACCAGACCACCTCATGGAATGGACGTACATAATGTACAGTACAAGAATGATCCACGTATGAAAAAGTTCATTGATTATTTGGAGTCGCAGGCTCCGAAAGTGGTCAAGCCCTGTGAAGCCTATTGGCTCCCTAGGGACAGAGACAGTTGAGGGTAAACTTGACCCACGCACAGGACAACCTGTCGACCGGCGTATTGATCCTCGAGTTAAAACTCGTTCGGATGCAGCAGTAGAAGGAGCTCGACCAGTCGACCCTCGTCTACAGGGATCTGACAGTCCATCTACACACTCAAATATTCCACCACAACTACAGCGTCCTCCATCCAACCCACTACTCCCCACACTAAATATAGGCATGAATCCACGCCCAGATAGTGGCACTCAGAAACCACTCGATCCTAGGATGTCGCGGCAAATGAGTCGGGATGGTAACACATCAGGTGGCCTGCCACAAAGACCAGTCGACCCAAGAATAGGTCAACCAGATCCTCGAATGGGTCCACAAGATCCCAGAATGGGTCCGCAAGATCCACGAATGGGTCCCCAAGATCCACGAATGGGTCCACAAGATCCACGAAAGGGTCCCCAAGATCCACGAAGTGGTCCTCAAGATTCACGTATGGGTCCACAAGATCCTAGAATGGGACCACAAGATCCCAGACTGGGTCCACAAGATCCTAGAATGGGACCACAAGATCCCAGAATGGGTCCACAAGATCCACGCATGGGTCCACAAGATCCACGAAGTGGTCCTCAAGATTCACGTATGGGTCCACAAGATCCACGAATGGGTCCCCAAGATCCACGAAGTGGACCTCAAGATTCACGTATGGGTCCACCAGATCCTAGAATGGGACCACAAGATCCCAGAATGGGTCCACAAGATCCACGAAGTGGGCCTCAAGATTCACGTATGGGTCCACAGGATCCCAGAATGGGACCACAAGATCCCAGAATGGGTCCACAAGATCCAAGAATGGGACCACAAGATCCCAGAATGGGTCCACAAGATCCACGAAGTGGTCCTCAAGATCCACGGATGGGTCCACAAGATCCACGTATGGGTCCCCAAGATCCACGAGTGGGTCCACAAGATCCACGTGGAGGGCTGAAAGATCCAAGAGCAAATTCAGACCCCAGGAGATTTCCACATGATCCTCGTTCAACTACAGATATGGAGCCTCAAAGACAGATTGATCCCCGCTCATTACAGAGACAGGGCTCAATAGGGGCTGACCCCAGGAAGCCTCTGGCACTAGACCCCCGGCGTCCCCCACCAGGCGATATGCCAAGTGTGCAATCTAGTAGTGACTCAGAAAACAAGAAAACGGAAGAATTAGACACACCTAAGCCAAAGCTAGATTATAGAAATGATCCGAGATTTAAACGTAAACCTGCCAGTGAATCTGTGGGTCACAAGAGATACACAGGGCAGCGCAAAAGTAGCATGGACTACAGTTCGCCCCTAGGGCTGGACAGTGAGGATAAAGGGACCTACAACAGTTACCAACGACCTGACAGTGCTAAACACAAAACAGAGAGTAGACCATTGGTGAAGGGTAAACTCGACCCTCGAACTAACAAGCCTGATGGCTCTTCTCCTAATGTAGATTCCAGCCCCCTGCCCCCTCCGCCCCCTGATGGGGATATTGGCATGCCTGTTGCCCTAGAGCTTCCCCCTTTTGTGACCCCTAATGCATTAGAACCTCAAATGAAGGATTTCTTTAAGACAATGGATCCCACAGCCTCACCGTTCTGCTGATCAGAGGTCTATATTGATCAAATGTGTTCTTCACTTACTTAACATACAGTGTATACCCAACTCCTCGACAGACTAGTGGCTCAGTGTCGTCTTGAGGTGCAATCATGAAATCAAATTGCTTATTTCCAATACAGTCGAGAATCATGACCATTGAAATTGTCTAGGTTTGATAATGATGTAGGGTAGGATGATTTGTTAGGGAAGTGTTGCTGGCAGCTCGATAACATTACCACATCAGTGTCAAATGGTATAGGAGGACAGACATCTGTAGGAAGGTGATTTATTATTGTTGTAGGAAATTAAATATCAAGTTAATTTGTTGTTTAAACCTGTTGTGAAGTCTTATTTGTTAATGAGTTTGTGAACAACATCCTGTATTAAACCCTCCCGCTCTGTGCTTTGCCAAAAATAATGAGATATTGCAAGGTGATTGGTTGAATACAGAGTCTGGGCTTGTCCTTGTAAGATGTGTGATGATAAATGTTCTTGGGAGGATACAAGATTATAAATATGAGAATCCCAGATAGTACACATACAGAACAGGATCTGTGTTGTCATGTATATTGTTTAACCTGTAGAAACGGTTCCATATAATTGAATGTAAAGCTATGTTGACCAGTCCTGTATATACAGTGATGTACATATGTACCCTACCTGTATATACAGTGATGTACATATGTGTACCCTACCTGTGTATACAGTGATGTACATATGTGTACCCTACCTGTATATACAGTGATGTACATATGTGTACCCTACCTGTATATACAGTGATGTACATATGTGTACCCTACCTGTATATACAGTGATGTACATATGTGTACCCTACCTGTATACAGTGATGTACATATGTGTACCCTACCTATATATACAGTGATGTACATGTGTACCCTACCTGTGTATACAGTGATGTACATATGTACCCTACCTGTGTATACAGTGATGTACATATGTGTACCCTACCTGTATATACAGTGATGTACATATGTGTACCCTACCTGTATATACAGTGATGTACATATGTGTACCCTACCTGTATACAGTGATGTACATATGTGTACCCTACCTATATATACAGTGATGTACATGTGTACCCTACCTGTGTATACAGTGATGTACATATGTACCCTACCTGTGTATACAGTGATGTACATATGTGTACCCTACCTGTATATACAGTGATGTACATATGTACCCTACCTGTATATACAGTGATGTACATATGTGTACCTTACCGATATATACAGTGATGTACATATCTGTACCCTACCTGTGTATACAGTGATGTACATGTGTGTACCTTACCGATATATAGTGATGTACATATGTGTACCCTACCGATATATACAGTGATGTACATATGTGTACCCTACCTGTATATACAGTGATGTACATATGTGTACCCTACCTATATATACAGTGATGTACATGTGTACCCTACCTATATATACAGTGATGTACATGTGTACCCTACCTGTGTATACAGTGATGTACATATGTGTACCCTACCTGTATATACAGTGATGTACATATGTACCCTACCTGTATATACAGTGATGTACATATGTGTACCTTACCGATATATACAGTGATGTACATATGTGTACCCTACCGATATATACAGTGATGTACATATGTGTACCCTACCGATATATACAGTGATGAAGATATGTGTACCCTACCGATATATACAGTGATGTACATATGTACCCTAACTGTGTATACAGTGATGTACATATGTGTACCCTACCTGTGTATACAGTGATGTACATGTGTACCCTACCTGTGTATACAGTGATGTACATATGTGTACCCTACCGATATATACAGTGATGTACATATGTGTACCCTACCTATATATACAGTGATGTACATGTGTACCCTACCTGTGTATACAGTGATGTACATATGTGTACCCTACCGATATATACAGTGATGTAGATATGTGTACCCTACCTGTATATACAGTGATGTACATATGTGTACCCTACCTATATATACAGTGATGTACATATGTGTACCCTACCGATATATACAGTGATGTACATATGTGTACCCTACCTATATATACAGTGATTTACATATGTGTACCCTACCGATATATACAGTGGTGTACATATGTGCATCCTAACTGTGTTATTATTCAACAGACATATATCCAATAGTAATTCATAAAAGTGATTTGACACATTAACTATGGACGTGGAACTTGTGACAACACAGTTACAATAACAATTTAAAAACAGAATCATCGGTAATTTGCTGCAAGCCATTTCTATCACCATTAATCAGGTCTGACATAACAAGGAAACCGATTTTTGCCATTGATAAAATCTTGATTAAATTATTCCAGATCAATTTTTGAAAAAAACAAATCAGCGTGCTTTCAGAATTTATCATTTGGGAAAAAGTTCTGATATTTTTCAAAGTTTTGACTGTTTAATTTTAGTATTTCTATCAATGTGAAAAACAACACAGCATACCCAGTACATAAGGGGTTCAGAACTTTAGTGAGGATGACTATGAAATTGTTAAGAATTCTGATTGTTATTGGAAGGAGACTAATATCCTCCAAATCTTAAGCGTTAATCAAATACAAACATTTTATGTCACCACGTCCTGTAGTGTTGATATCCTAGTTGGTTTGTTACAAATTTGTCCATTTCATAAAAATATAAAATTATTCATCTATTTGAATTTTGTTTAAGATTTTTAGATGTTACAAATCAACTTTTGATATTAATTCTTCATGTTTATGAGTGAATGTTGAGTGTAATCATTTAAAAGAACTATACGTCGTTACTTTTGAAAAGCTGATTTTTCATACATAGCAAAAACAAAAGCCTTCAGATCCAAAGGATAAAGAAGGATATAGAGGGACATTTCTTTGTCTGAATGACAAACGAATAGTCTTAAAACAACTTCTAACATGTTCCAAAGTTAGATTATTTGGTGTATGGTAAAATGTATATCTATGAAGGGTTTTTTTTCCGGCTGAAACTTGCTAGGATAAGTTTTTATCAATTACCTAAATAGATTTGGTATTACAAATTCACATAATCAAAGTACATGTAGCAATGTTTGATTGACAGCCTTCTTTCATAATAGGCATGATTATGACCCAAATTGAAGGTCAAAGATTTGAGATGTACTTGCAAACACTGATATAACAGATGAATATTATAGGCTGGTTTGGTTCTGATTTTAGTTTTGAAATATTTATAAATTAAACAGTTACACAGACAAACACGTTACCATGCATTACATTTCCAACAGTCGTAGACGGCACATTAAATTGATGAGATATTTTTAAATGATGAAATTAAGATAAATTTGAATCTCTCCCAGAGTTTCTGTGCTATATACTCTGTAGGACACTATCAGGGAGCAAAAGACGATAGCGGGAAAAGTACAAAGAATAACGGGAGGATGGACATTATGGTACTGGGACCGTATTGTCTTATATCAAGGTTGTGCTAGTAGGCACTGAGAGAGAGTGTGTTTGTGTTGTGAGATGTGTGAGAACAGCAGCTCTGAATGATGGATAGTGTGTGAGAGTATGTATGTGGTGTGAGATGTGCGTGACTTTGAATGACTGTTTGTGTATTTTGACAGATGTAAGATTGAAAGTGCTGTTTAAATAAAAGTTGTCCACCATACTGTATTATGTTTTATGTTAGCTGACAATGCCCAACTGCATGGATCATTAACCAAGCTTACATAGGTGATGGCCTGTCAATTGTAAATTTTATTAACTCGCTCACTCACCATGAGATTCAGGGTCATGGTATTAGGCCAGTAGCATGCTGGGATGAAGGACTACCAAGTTTGTTCAAAAGGATGATCATGACCTTCTTTCAAGGTCACAGGGGTCAAATATGTGTGTAAAAAAAAAAAGCATACAATTTCTTCTGGTTAACCAAACGGTCCAAAGTAATGGTATTAGCCGAATAGCATGCTGGAATGAAAGCTACCAAGTTTGTTGAAACAGATGACATTGACCTACTTTCAAGGTCACGGGTCAAATATGCTAAAATATTTAAATCATTTCTTCATAATAACCAAGAGGTCTAGTAGCATGCTGGGATAAAGTGCTACACAGTTTGTTGAAATGGATGATCTTGACCTCCCTTCAAGGTCAAAGAAACGAATATGTTTTTCAGTTTTAGGTGCTGTGGCTTTACCACCTATAGTGGTCCTCAGGGAGGGGATTCATCAGGAACTCCTCGGGGAATCTTCTGTTAAGTATTTCTACAATACCCGATGAGTTCAGGATGGTACTAAAATGATGTCTTCCCTAAAACAAACAACACACTGTTCAATTCCAAAAAGTATTTGTTTGTAATTTCATGAAATGATTCATGCTGTTACATGGTTGAAGACGCCTGTTTAAGATAAATGATGGTCGTAGACAATCGGATAAGGCTTTATCAAAGTGCTTGGTTTGTAAATATATAAACTTATCAATAAAATAAAGATAGACTGCTTCAGAATGGTTCTAGCAGAGAGATATATATCATCTCTGGCTCTAGCGTCATCTTTCAAGTGTGATTATGAGGTGAAACCTAGATCGTTTCTACAATGCATGTTCCGATAGCAACGGAGTTTAAACATGGTTTTAAGCAGTTGATAGTTAAATGTTTGTTTGTGCGAATCAAAAAGTTTTTTTAACATTCATCAGTACCAAACAATGTGTTCCTTCTAACTGAACTATCTTATGATCCAAAACAATTAATATGCAGAAAAAAACGCATGCTCGTAGGAACAAAAATATGTGGGACCGGAATGTTGCAGTGAAATTATCACGAGGTAGTTGATCAAGACACGTGACAGTCATTTTAAACACTACATCCAATATAAACATTAAATATTACAGACACGCTTTTCGTCAATATGACAAAGTTCACCTGGCAGGTGAGCTGTTGCTCACTGCATTACGCATGGTGTACTTATTTTCGCTTCATGAGTATCGCCTTGTCTGTAAATTATTGGTCAATACGACAGGAAACTGTTGTAGAATTATAATTTTGTCCTAAAACAATCGCTATTAGGACACGTTATCAGTGTCGGTGTATAGACTGTCGGCACTGTAGTATCTTTGTGACATGCAGTGTATAGACTGTCGGCGCTGTAGTATCTTTGTGACAGACAGTGTATAGGTTGTCGGCGCTGTAGTATCTTTGTGACAGGCAGTGTATAGACTGTCGGCACTATAGTATCTTTGTGAAAGGCAGTGTATAGACTGTCGGCACTATAGTATCTTTGTGACAGACAGTGTATAGGTTGTCGGCGCTGTAGTATCTTTGTGACAGACAGTGTATAGACTGTCGGCACTGTAACATCTTTGTGACAGACAGTGTATAGACTGTCGGCGCTATAACATCTTTGTGACAGACAGAGTATAGACTGTCGGGGCTGTAGTATCTTTGTGACAGACAGTGTATAGGCTGTCGGGGCTGTAGTATCTTTCTGACAGGCAGTGTATAGACTGTCGGCGCTGTAGCATCTTTGTGACAGGCAGTGTATAGACTGTCGGCACTATAGTATCTTTGTGAAAGGCAGTGTATAGACTGTTGGCACTATAGTATCTTTGTGACAGACAGTGTATAGGTTGTCGGGGCTGTAGTATCTTTGTGACAGACAGTGTATAGACTGTCGGCACTGTAACATCTTTGTGACAGACAGTGTATAGACTGTCGGCGCTATAACATCTTTGTGACAGACAGAGTATAGACTGTCGGGGCTGTAGTATCTTTGTGACAGACAGTGTATAGACTGTCGGTGCTGTAGTATCTTTGTGACAGGTCGGCGAAGTAACATCTTCGTGACAGACAGTGTATAGACTGTCGGGGCTGTAGTATCTTTGTGACAGACAGTATATAGACTGTCGGCGCTGTAGTATCTTTGTGACAGACAGTGTATAGACTGTTGGCACTGTAACATCTTTGTGACAGACAGTGTATAGACTGTCGGCGATGTAATATCTTTGTGACAGACAGTGTATAGACTGTCGGCGCTGTAGTAACTTTGTGACAGACAGTGCATAGGTTGTCGGCGCTGTAGTATCTTTGTGACAGACAGTATATAGACTGTCGGCACCGTAACATCTTTGTGACAGACAGTGTATAGACTGTCGGCACTGTAACATCTTTGTGACAGACAGTGTATAGACTGTGGACGCTGTAGTATCTTTGTGACAGACAGTGTATAGACTGTGGACGCTGTAGTATCTTTGTGACAGACAGTGTATAGACTGTCGGCGTTGTAGTATCTCTGTGACCGGCAGTGTATAGACTGTCGGCGCTGTAGTAACTTTGTGACAGACAGTGTATAGGTTGTCGGCGCTGTAACATCTTTGTGACAGACAGTGTATAGACTGTCGGCGCTGTAGCATCTTTAACGAGTATAAGGACATTGTCCATTATTTGCCTTTACTGACTGTTCCCAATAATAGCTTCTTACCCGTCCTAATTATGATCAATCCTAATCCCTTACCCAGACTGAAGTAAAATATGTACATGTAAAGCAATGCTCGCAACACAGAAAACGACACAATGCTAAATTTGTATCAATAGTCGGTGATGATTAGATACCAGAACATTCTCTGTCATGCATGCTGACAAACTGTCATGTGATATCAGGGTGTCCTCTTCCTCGCTTGTTAACCCACCTAGCACTGTTCATGCCATGGTGTGCCGTCCGTCGTCTGTATGTTTTCCGCCTGATTTTTCTTTGGAATTATTGCTTCTCAGAAAGCCTAGAATTATGATACTAGGCTGGTACTTACTGAGGTAAAGCCGGACAAAGAAATATTCGATGTTACAAGTTTAAACATTCAAATGACATCTCCTGATTAACATACACATCTAGAATCAATGTATTTGGCTGGCGAGTTCCTGATATGACGCCCGACAAAGTTTGCGAAATGAAATAAACCTGTTAAATGACGCCATTGATGCGCCGTGACTGTAAGGAGTATTAATAAAGGACGCCATCTTTGACGCGCCGTGACTGTAAGGAGTATTAATAAAGGACGCCATCTTTGACGCGCCGTGGCTGTAAGGAGTATTAATAAAGGACGCCATCTTTGACGCGCCGTGACTGTAAGGAGTATTAATAAAGGACGCCATCTTTGACGCGCCGTGACTGTAAGGAGTATTAATAAAGGACGCCATCTTTGACGCGCCTTGACTGTAAGGAGTATTAATAAAGGACGCCATCTTTGACGCGCCGTGACTGTAAGGAGTATTAATAAAGGACGCCATCTTTGACGCGCCGTGACTGTAAGGAGTATTAATAAAGGACGCCATCTTTGACGCGCCTTGACTGTAAGGAGTATTAATAAAGGACGCCATCTTTGACGCGCCTTGACTGTAAGGATTATTAATAAAGGACGCCATCTTTGACGCGCCGTGACTGTAAGGAGTATTAATAAAGGACGCCATCTTTGACGCGCCGTGACTGTAAGGAGTATTAATAAAGGACGCCATCTTTGACGCGCCTTGACTGTAAGGAGTATTAATAAAGGACGCCATCTTTGGAACACGATGAGATTATAACGACAGCTTTGACAATTCCTCATGGTCTTCATAAACCTGTATCTCTTGAAAACCTTGTGTTGTTAGTGTTTCTCTCAGAGAGATGTCATAGAGATTTTTGTGTAAGGAAATAACCCTGGGATATCCAATGAAGCAGTAATAATACTATACAAATGGAAAATTCACAGAAGGGAAGTTTTTTCATTACAATCTGCACAAGTTCAATCCAAACTTCCAGAACACTCTGACGGACCCACGATTTGTTGTGGAGGTAAAAAACTTTAAAACTTTCCACTCTCCATGTCAGAAGCCTTTTTTAATATAGCAGTCCCTCATGCCGCGTACTTCAGCATCAAATGTAATATACCAGTACGTTAGAATGATTAGTTGGTAAAGGACGCCATCATTGACGTGTCGTGATGATAGGGCTATTGGTAAAGGACGCCATCATTGACGTGTCGTGATGATAGGGTATTGGTAAAGGACGCTATCATTGACGTGTCGTGACTATAGGAGTATTGGTAAAGGACGCTATCATTGACGTGTCGTGATGATAGGGTATATTGGTAAAGGACGCTATCATTGACGTGTCGTGACTATAGAGATTGGTAAAGGACGCTATCATTGACGTGTCGTGATGATAGGGTATATTGGTAAAGGACGCTATCATTGACGTGTCGTGATGATAGGGTATATTGGTAAAGGACGCCATCATTGATGTGTCGTGATTATAGGGGCATTGGTAAAGGACGCTATCATTGACGTGTCGTGACTATAGAGATTGGTAAAGGACGCTATCATTGACGTGTCGTGATTATAGGGTTATTGGTAAAGGACGCCATCATTGACGTGTCGTGATGATAGGGTATATTGGTAAAGGACGCTATCATTGACGTATCGTGACTATAGAGATTGGTAAAGGACGCTATCATTGACGTGTCGTGATGATAGGGGTATTGGTAAAGGACGCTATCATTGACGTGTCGTGACTATAGAGATTGGTAAAGGACGCTATCATTGACGTGTCGTGATGATAGGGGTATTGGTAAAGGACGCTATCATTGACGTGTCGTGACTATAGAGATTGGTAAAGGACGCCATCATTGACGTGTCGTGACTATAGAGATTGGTAAAGGACGCTATCATTGATGTGTCGTGATGATAGGGGTATTGGTAAAGGACGCTATCATTGACGTGTCGTGATGATAGGGGTATTGGTAAAGGACGCCATCATTGACGTGTCGTGATGATAGGGTATATTGGTAAGGGACGCCATCATTGACGTGTCGTGACTATAGAGATTGGTAAAGGACGCCATCATTGATGTGTCGTGATGATAGGGGTATTGGTAAAGGACGCTATCATTGACGTGTCGTGATTATAGAGATTGGTAAAGGACGCTATCATTGACGTGTCGTGATTATAGGGGTATTGGTAAAGGACGCAATCATTGACGTGTCGTGACTATAGAGATTGGTAAAGGACGCCATCATTGACGTGTCGTGACTATAGAGATTGGTAAAGGACGCCATCATTGACGTGTCGTGATGATAGGGGTATTGGTAAAGGACGCTATCATTGACGTGTCGTGATTATAGAGATTGGTAAAGGACGCCATCATTGACGTGTCGTGATTATAGGGGTATTGGTAAAGGACGCAATCATTGACGTGTCGTGACTATAGAGATTGGTAAAGGACGCCATCATTGACGTGTCGTGACTATAGAGATTGGTAAAACACGCCATCATTGATGTGTCGTGATGATAGGGGTATTGGTAAAGGACGCTATCATTGACGTGTCGTGATTATAGAGATTGGTAAAGGACGCCATCATTGACGTGTCGTGATTATAGGGGTATTGGTAAAGGACGCAATCATTGACGTGTCGTGACTATAGAGATTGGTAAAGGACGCCATCATTGACGTGTCGTGACTATAGAGATTGGTAAAACACGCCATCATTGATGTGTCGTGATGATAGGGTATATTGGTAAAGGACGCTATCATTGACGTGTCGTGATGATAGGGGTATTTGTAAAGGACGCTATCATTGACGTGTCGTGACTATAGAGATTGGTAAAGGACGCCATCATTGACGTGTCGTGACTATAGAAATTGGTAAAGGACGCTATCATTGACGTGTCGTGACTATAGAGATTGGTAAAGGACGCCATCATTGACGTGTCGTGATGATAGGGGTATTGGTAAAGGACGCCATCATTGATGTGTCGTGATGATAGGGTATATTGGTAAAGGACGCTATCATTGACGTGTCGTGACTATAGGGGTATTGGTAAAGGACGCTATCATTGACGTGTCGTGACTATAGAGTTTGGTAAAGGACGCCATCATTGACGTGTCGTGACGATAGGGGTATTGGTAAAGGACGCTATCATTGACGTGTCGTGACTATAGAGATTGGTGAAGGACGCCATCATTGATGTGTCGTGATGATAGGGTATATTGGTAAAGGACGCTATCATTGACGTGTCGTGACTATAGAGATTGGTAAAGGACGCAATCATTGACGTGTCGTGACTATAGGGGTATTGGTAAAGGACGCTATCATTGACGTGTCGTGACTATAGAGATTGGTAAAGGACGCCATCATTGACGCGTCGTGACTATAGAGATTGGTAAAGGACGCTATCATTGACGTGTCGTGACTATAGAGATTGGTAAAGGACGCCATCATTGACGTGTCGTGACGATAGGGGTATTGGTAAAGGACGCTATCATTGACGTGTCGTGTTTATAGAGATTGGTAAAGGACGCCATCATTGACGTGTCGTGACTATAGAGATTGGTAAAGGACGCCATCATTGATGTGTCGTGATGATAGGGTATATTGGTAAAGGACGCTATCATTGACGTGTCGTGATGATAGTGGTATTGGCAAAGGACGCCATCATTGATGTGTCGTGATTATAGGGGTATTGGTAAAGGACGCTCTCATTGACGTGTCGTGACTATAGAGATTGGTAAAGGACGCTATCATTGACGTGTCGTGACTATAGGGATTGGTAAAGGACGCTATCATTGACGTGTCGTGACTATAGAGATTGGTAAAGGACGCTATCATTGACGTGTCGTGATGATAGGGGTATTGGCAAAGGACGCTATCATTGACGTGTCGTGATTATAGGGGTATTGGTAAAGCACGCCATCATTGACGTGTCGTGACTATAGAGATTGGTAAAGGACGCCATCATTGACGTGTCGTGATGATAGGGGTATTGGTAAAGGACGCTATCATTGACGTGTCGTGATGATAGTGGTATTGGTAAAGGACGCCATCATTGATGTGTCGTGATGATAGGGTATATTGGTAAAGGACGCTATCATTGACGTGTCGTGACTATAGAGATTGGTAAAGGACGCTATCATTGACGTGTCGTGACTATAGAGATTGGTAAAGGACGCAATCATTGACGTGTCGTGACTATAGGGTTATTGGTAAAGGACGTTATCATTGACGTGTCGTGTTGATAGTGGTATTGGCCAAGGACGCCATCATTGATGTGTCGTGATTATAGGGGTATTGGTAAAGCACGCCATCATTGACGTGTCGTGATGATAGTGGTATTGGCAAAGGACGCCATCATTGAAACGCCGTGGCTATAGGGGTATTGGTCCAACAAACCTGATCGAGTAATGGTACTATATAAACAGCTGTGGTTCCAGGCATTCTAGGAGTCCTGTAATATGTCGCCACGTCTTGGAGAGATCGAGTGTTACATATGTGGGAAGTCGGTGTCGTTTACTTCGTGTGTTAGAACGGACGTCTCTTGTTCTGTTCGAGAACAAAATCTTTCTTGGTCAAATAACCGGAAGTGATCACGTAATGTTATTATCACAAGGTATTTTTGTGATGAAAATTTATAGTGCTAAAACTGACTCCGACTACATTCAATGTCAATCTAGTTGTAATCATGTGTTGTTTGTTTGTTGTTGTTGTTTTTTTTTTTTTTTTTTTTTTGTTGTTTTTTTAATTTGGTAATTTAATAAACGTTGTGCTTTTTTTTTTTTTAAAGATTTAACGATTTAAAAGATTTTAAAGATGTAAATGTCTGATTCCCATCTGAGTTTCCTGAGAACTTGAGATAATGCTTGCAGTTTGGCCCAGAAAATCCTCATTGATGAGCCATTCCTCGAATGTATATATCTGTCATGTGATTAACTTGCGAATGAGATTAAATAAGGCGCGGTGTATTGGGGCCTGTATAATGGGTCGTCTGCGTAGTATAAATTTTACCATCAATAAACATTACCGTTCAAGGTCTGAAGAACACTCCGCAGTATAACGACCAATCTTGTTGGGGGTAGATGAATAGATTAGTTACCAATAAATACCGGTAGCAAAGAATATTTTTAAACAAGAAATATCTTTAAAAAAGATAAACGGCATAGTTTTAATGCTGGTGGTTATAATGTAAATAAATCAACGAACTAATGCGTTTCAGCACGGACAACAAAATTATATCAGTTTGGTGATAATAAGACTGCATTTGAATCAGGAATATAATTTTATCAATGTATTATATGAAAATATACATCCACTTATTCAGCTTGCATTCAATCTTAACTTTGTTTCGTTTTTAACTGCATGTCTGCATTTTGCATTTACCGCTACATTGACCAATCACGTACTTTATCTTGACCAGTAACGCCACCTGTCGCCTCATATCCGGGGCCAAAAGAATATTATACGGCTATGCTGAAAAATATCCCTCCGCGGTCTGCTGATTATACAGTACACAGCACGTGACATTGTAATAGATTCCGCAAATTATCCCTCCGCGATCATCATACTATACAGTCCAGAGCACGTGATGCTGTACGTATTATTCCAGACATTACCATAATCCGGGTAAGTAGGATGCGTATTGCTCTCCCCCGGGTCTCATTAGGAAACCTTCTCTCCGTTGTAGTTTCCAATATTAAGGTTTTTTTTATACTTGTTGGTTTTTCATGTGTCTCCGTTAATTTGTCGCGAGCTCAGTGACGTATATATGCGTCGTTAGGGACCTGTCCTTCCTTATCAGGATGCAAGCATATATATAGTTGTATCGCGATAGCAGAGGCTTGCCTCTCTAAAGAAAATACAAAATATAAATCAGACCAGTATTTGTAGTATACCCGAATCCATAGCTAACTGCAATAACACTTAGATCGCCTCTAAAAGTAGAGATGATAATAGATCAAACCACTCATAGCAGGTTTAGTTTAGTTTATTTTGTTTAACATCCTATTAACAGCCATGGTCATTTAAGGACGTGCCAGGTTTAGGAGGTGGAGGAAAGCCGGAGTACCCGGAGAAAAACCACCGGCCTACGGTCAGTACCAGGTAACTGCTCCACGTAGGTTTCGAACTCGCAACCCAGAGGTGGAGGGCTAGTGATAAAGTGTCGGGACACCTTAACCACTCGGCCACATAGAAGGTTCATCGGGATTCGTCAGTAACTTGTCTTCTAGAGCAATATTGCCGTGTTATTGTATATGGAAACACATGCGATATGTAACAAGGTAGATGGGGAAGCAGGGATGCTACTATCGAGAAATGGGATTTTTTCATAGGAAACTTGATACCATCACGTTCATACAGTGTACAGTATTTGGTTAGTTTGTCAATGTTCAGTAAAATTTAAAGCCAAAGTCTGTAGTGTCTTCAATTTCAAGTTCATGTGTTATATCTATTTTTGTTTCAAATGCCAGGTGAAGGCCACGATTTTCGAGAGAACTGTATTAATATTCCGCTCAAACTTTTGGTATATTTATCGATTTATATGTAAAAAGAGTTGGTATATGAATAATAACTGGACTAGATATGTTAATCAAACAAATGGAATCTATATGCAGAACCAGCTGTACTAGGAGAAATGGTGTACGACTCGTACAATAGCCATTACAGTAGTTCTCGGTATCGATCTATACAGAAATGATCATAAAAAGCAGGACATTCCCATCGACAACATGTCTACTTGTGGAGACCGCGTTATGAGTTCTGTCATGAGGTTTGTTATTAAGTAGATTCTCATTCGTTTCTTTTATTTTCCTGCCCACGCCTTGGACCTGTCCAGGCTATTTATTAAACGTCTCTGTCTGTTCGTTCTTTGAACTTTGTAATTACTCATGTTACAATTCTAAAAAATAGAACTGTTGCCCGAATCAATAGTGTTTTCCTCATCACATAACACATATATCAATCCGGCTGTATACAAAGATAAACATGTTATCAGGCTGTATACAAAGATAAACATGTTATCAGTCTGTATACAAAGATAAACATGTTATCATGCTGTATACAAAGATAAACATGTTATCAGAATGTATACAAAGATAAACATGTTATCAGGCTGTATACAAAGATAAACATGTTATCAGACTGTATACAAAGATAAACATGTTATCAGACTGTATACAATGATAAACATGTTATCAGGCTGTATACAAAGATAAACATGTTATCAGACAGTATACAAAGATAAACATGTTATCAGACTGTATACAAAGATAAACATGTTATCAGACTGTATACAAAGATAAACATGTTATCAGGCTGTATACAAAGATAAACATGTTATCAGACTGTATACAAAGATAAACATGTTATCAGACTGTATACAAAGATAAACATGTTATCAGACTGTATACAAAGATAAACATGTTATGATGCTGTATACAAAGATAAACATGTTATCAGACATTCTAACACGATTCGTTTGCAACGCGTGTTTTGATTGGTTGCGGACCGACTTCTAATCTGCGATAGAACCATGACATATCGTGTTAAGCCACGCCCCGTTTCTAATCAAAACAATATGGCGTAAAGTTCGACTCGTAGCGAAATTCAACACTCTGCACTATTTATGATTGATGACCCGTGATATTGGAATCGAAAGTGAAGAAATCGAATAGAATGAATTAACTTAATAAATTTAACAAAAATCGTTAACATCATTCTTACCGTCATTTATTGATTGAAACGTTCATTTCGTCCGTGTGTAAGCATCTAAGGTCAAGTAAAATCCGAAATGAAATGGAACAAGTGCACACAACTTCACATAACGGTTGAGCCTGTAGAAACACATCAACCCTGACTTTGTTAAAATGCACATGTCGTTAAGCATACTGCGTAAATCCAAATATGTCTTTAAATCTTCGGAAACAGGACTTTCACAACAATCCAAATACCCCGCTTCGTTAACATACAGACCGAGCTCTCGCCAGTATGGGCGTGGCCAATTGACCGACTTTGATAGCTTCTCTCTGATTGGTCAATCCGCCACAGTATGACACGTCACTAACGGAGGTCACAGAGTACTTAACAGCGTACTTGTAGCACTGTAAAACAATGTTTCTAAATATATGCGATAGTAAACGTGTTAGAATGGGGATAGTACGTTGTTTTTCGTGGCTATACGGTCTCGAGTTCAAACCAAATTTCATGTTCTAATCGCCAGTATAGCCACTCAAAACAACTTACTATCCCCTAAGTATACAAAGATAAACATGTTATAATGCTGTATACAAAGATAAACATGTTATCAGGCTGTATACAAAGATAAACATGTTATAATGCTGTATACAAAGATAAACATGTTATCAGACAGTATACAAAGATAAACATGTTATCAGACTGTATACAAAGATAAACATGTTATCAGACTGTATACAAAGATAAACGTTATAATGCTGTATACAAAGATAAACATGTTATCAGACTGTATACAAAGATAAACATGTTATCAGGCTGTATACAAAGATAAACATGTTATCAGACTGTATACAAAGATAAACATGTTATCAGACTGTATACAAAGATAAACATGTTATCAGACTGTATACAAAGATAAACATGTTATAATGCTGTATACAAAGATAAACATGTTATCAGACAGTATACAAAGATAAACATGTTATCAGGCTGTATACAAAGATAAACATGTTATCAGACTGTATACAAAGATAAACATGTTATCAGACTGTATACAAAGATAAACATGTTATCAGACAGTATACAAAGATAAACATGTTATAATGCTGTATACAAAGATAAACATGTTATCAGGCTGTATACAAAGATAAACATGTTATCAGACTGTATACAAAGATAAACATGTTATCAGACTGTATACAAAGATAAACATGTTATAATGCTGTATACAAAGATAAACATGTTATCAAGCTGTAAACAAAGATAAACATGTTATCAGACTGTATACAAAGATAAACATGTTATAATGCTGTATACAAAGATAAACATGTTATCAGGCTGTATACAAAGATAAACATGTTATAATGCTGTATACAAAGATAAACATGTTATCAGACTGTATACAAAGATAAACATGTTATCAGACTGTATACAAAGATAAACATGTTATCAGGCTGTATACAAAGATAAACATGTTATCAGACAGTATACAAAGATAAACATGTTATCAGGCTGTGTACAAAGATAAACATGTTATCAGGCTGTAAAAAGATTAACTCGGTTAATGGAAGTATTAGACGATATGACATATAAGTAAGTTATTTTGATAGATACTCAAACAGAAACAGGAAGACGTCTATGTCTGCGATAGATGATACAATTACAAAAAGTACTCCGACAATGCTACTTTTGTTAATCATGAGTGATGATCGATTTTGTACAGCAACTTTAACAGGAAACTGTGGACAGGCACGCCGGATATACCAATGAATAAAGGCATCAGTATACGTTATCCAGTACCTCTGAGATTCAGACAATGGCGAGTGATTTAACTCCGAAGCAACAGGTCATTGACAAGAGACTGAAGAGAGCCAGGTGACGCCCTGGAAACATCCTTTGATAGGGAGTGTTTTGTATGCCGACCACCTTTCTTCTGATGGAGTAGTTATTCTGTGATTGCCAAGCGGAGTGATACGTGTGTGATTGCCCTCTTGATATTGTAGGTTTACATACGTGGTGGTGATTGCGTTCATATTTTGTGGATACCATCAGGTAACAGAGATGTATGGATGGTTGTCATTAGCACATGGAGGAATATATATGTGTGAATATTATCACGCGGAGTAATACACTAATGTGAATACTATCACGCGGAGTAATACACTAATGTCAATAATATCACGCGAAGTCATACACATGTGTGAATACTATCACGCGGAGTAATACACATGTGTGAATACTATCAAGCGGAGAAATTCACACGTGTGAATACCATCAAGCGGAGTAATACACATGTGTGAATAATATCATTCGGAGTAATACACATGTGTGAATACTATCACGCGGAGTAATACACACATATGAATACTATCACGCGGAGTAATACACACATGTGAATACTATCACGCGGAGTAATGCACATGTATGAATAATATAACATGCTGTAAGTTTGGACGTTTACATTAAGCTCTATGGCACACGGGGCATTGCAAACATGGAGATATTTTCCAGACAGTTCCGTATGCAGTAATAAACAAGTATACATTTCACTGCCATCACACCGCTAGCTTATCGCTGAAGGAACAGCAACTTTACGGATGTGACAAGTTGTGTAATTCATGGAATGTAGAAATAAGCTAAAATAATGATGAGGCTTACGTCATCACCACTGAATGATCATAGTGCGACCTGACATGGACCTTTACGTTTTAGAAGCCTCACTACGTCATTAAAATGGACGACGAGTTGATCGTCAAGGTGATTGCCATATGTACTGTGATAGCTGTGGGACTGTGCGGGACTGGGTACGTCCTGGCCAGGGCAGTGGCCTACAAGTCTGACCCCACACTTAGGTGTATATACAGGGGCATTCTGATCTCCAACCTCCTGGCGATGCTTACCAGCTTTTCCAACTTACTATTGGGCACCATTGCAGGTAAATATGTAAAACTAATACAGCAATTCATACAGGTCAATATAGTCCATAGCAACCGATAAATTCAATATAGTCCATAGTAACTGATAAGGTCAATATAGTCCATAGTAACTGATAAGGTCAATATAGTCCATAGTAACTGATAAGGTCAATATAGTCCATAGCAACTGATAAGGTCAATATAGCATAATGCAACTTATAAAGCCTAAAGTGACAATATAGCCCATAGCAAATGATAACGTCAATATATTCCAAAGCAACTGATATGGTAAATATAGCCCATAGCAACTGATACAGGTCAATATAGCCCATAGCTGCAACTGATACAGGTCAATATAACCCATAGCTGCAACTGATACAGGTCAATATAGCCAATAGCAGTAACTGATACAGGTCAATATAGCCCATAGCAGTAACTGATACAGGTCAATATAGCCAATAGCAGTAGCTGATACAGGTCAATATAGCCCATAGCAGTAACAGATACAGGTCAATATAGCCCATAGCAGTAACTGATACAGGTCAATATAGCCCATAGCAGTAACTGATACAGGTCAATATAGCCCATAGCAGTTACTGATACAGGTCATTATAGCCCATAGCAGTAACTGATACAGGTCAATATAGCCCATAGCAGTAACTGATACAGGTCAATATAGCCCATAGCAGTAACTGATACAGGTCAATATAGCCCATAGCAGTAACTGATACAGGTCAATATAGCCCATAGCAGTAACTGATAAAGGTCAATATAGCCCATAGCAGTAACTGATACAGGTCAATATAGCCCATAGCAGTAACTGATACAGGTCAATATAGCCCATAGCAGTAACTGATACAGGTCAATATAGCCCATAGCAGTAACTGATACAAGTCAATATAGCCCATATCAGTAACTGATACATGTCAATATAGCCCATAGCAGTAACTGATACAGGTCAATATAGTCCATAGCAGTAACTGATACAGGTCAATATAGCCCATAGCAGTAGCTAATAACGTCAATATAGCCCATAGCAGTAACTGATACAGGTCAATATAGCCCATAGCAGTAACTGATACAGGTCAATATAGCCCATAGCAGTAGCTAATAACGTCAATATAGCCCATAGCAGTAACTGATACAGGTCAATATAGCCCATAGCAGTAACTGATACAGGTCAATATAGCCCATAGCAGTAACTAATAACGTCAATATAGCCCATAGCAGTAACTAATAACGTCAATATAGCCGTAGGAATTGGTACAGTTTTTACTGAATACCAAATTAAATGGTATTGAGTAACAAGCTAAAGGACTACACTAAATGCAGGAGTTATCAACATATTTAAAAATATATTGAGAGTTAAATACAGAACTATACAACACTACAAAGCTGTGTGGGGCTAAAGTGTTGATGGTTGGAGGCTATCAAAACAGAACTCGAAATAGATAAAAAAAAAATGTCAAAATCTGGATTGGGAGGTGTAAACGGCCATTGATCATTTCATCATTTTCAATATTGCATCCATAAGCTCTCTCCCTATCGTGACATGGATTTTTTCTTTATTTCCATGTCGCTGATGCAAAATGTAATATAGAGCCATGCGTGATGGCTACAGTGCTATCGAGCAGTAGGTTCCATTGCTTACATAAATACCATCAATGTACTTACATCATCTAAACATCGACAGGTTTTGTAAGATTGCCTCACGTCCTGCTGGTGCTCAATTATAAATATATGTAGCTAAATTGACTTGGCCAATTAGATCTGGGACAAAATTGCTGGCTGCGAATATCCAATTTACCCTGTCTTCTATCCGGGCATTCGCTCTGTGTTTAGACACTTGAGAGCTATGGAATATCCTGTTCAGTCCTGCCGTCGTCCTCATCACATATTCCTTATTAATTTTACAAACTAGAATTTTTATATCTTTCGATTGGGAAACATTGGTAAATGTAATGCAGGACTTATATGGAAGGAAGTATATTTGGGGTGTGGTTTTGCAAGTTGGGACTAATTCCTTGATTTTTTTTTCTGCAATATATACATAATTTATTATCTAGATGAAATAATTATTTCATTATGATTTCTACAACAACAGAGAATACCGACATGATATCGAAACCATAATTCTAACTTAAATTATCTAGATTTGCATGGACACCCTACAAAATGTACGGGGATAGACCATATGTACCGGAAGAGTAAGCGTTTTCGTGCCAAAAAAATCGAGTTCAAGTCAGGGTGAAGTCACATGATCAAAACGAGAACTAGTTTGGTGACAACGAAGCTACTAGGCATATCAATAAACATGTCTGTTGGAGTTGTCACCGGTAGCTCAGAAGTCACCACATCGACAAGTTATGGTGTTTTTTCATTCTTTATTACTCCACAAAAAAGACCTTAAAATACGATACAATACATTTTCACTCTCGCATTCACATATATTACCTAAAAGACAACTCGCGCCGACCAAGGTTCCGGACCTCCGATAAATACAGTAACGTATATTGTATTATTAATTATAATATAGTATTAATATAATAGAAATATAATTATATGTATCCATTATATTATAAGCGCGCGTATATAATCTTCCTACCGGGCAATACCGCTCCTGTACGGGTTGTTCATGTCTACATACAGTATAACTTGTAATAGTAGATAGATCTAGTAATGGCATTCATAATGGTGATGACGACCATTAAACTTTCCCATGTCTTCATTCACATGTATCTCTCGAGACCTTCAGCAGTTGACATCTGTCACGGAAACCTTAATATGGGAATAGGTCCTTAAATGTCTTATCGACTGGGGCATTTTCACCGTAAGTAGAAGAAGCAGGTATGCTACCATCTAGAAATGGAAAATTTACAATTGAGAATTGAATGCCCCGAAAGCCTGTGCCAAATATAGCGATAACGAATTGTAACACGAAGTTACTTACGTATTAATATTAAACATAAATCTTTCTAGAAACAAATGAAAAATATTGCAAACACTTATTCATACTTCGTAACAGGCATGAGAAACATTAGGCTTGCTGTTATATCTATTTTCCTTCCTCAACATAGTCACATGCGCATGTAGGTCAAAGTTCGTGCGCAAAGACATGTTTGTAAATATCCCCGAAAGTGATTTCCTGGATGTTGTTTTTGTACGCGTCACACTGATGACGGGAGTATTATGGTATGGCTTCTTCCGTCCGTCCCACCTAATTTTTTGTCCAGTGATCTCCTACATTTATCATATTTAATTGTTCCGTCCAGCGATACTTTTTAATTCAAACACCTATACAACACCATTTCTGTTTGAATACTGAGATTTAGGGTGTCTGTGGCCCGGGTATACCGCCACTGGATTCACACAGTCAGCTCGATTAAAACATCAGAATGCCAGGCTGTTTGCTGAAATATCTCTGGTAGGTTGTCGACAAACTTCATAGCTTAAGCTTTCAATAAGATTCATTGGTGTCAACACGAACATTAAAAAATATTCTGTTTAATCTGCCAGAATTTCCAAATGTCCCTCTTATAAGTTTACCTACCCGTGAATGGTGTATACGAAACACTTAAACGATCAATCGGAGAAGTCTGCCGACAGTGCCCTGGCAACAATTTATTATGATTTCTTTATCGTTTGGTAACTATGGAAATCCTAGAACTACACATCGTCTAAAACATCCAAAAATGAAATATTAAGTCTTTTAGTCTCACTACTGTAAACGTACACAATCAAATTTCAGCGCAAAACCAAATTAAACTAATGTAGATAACTACAATTAGCGGAATCATAATTTAGCGAAACGCTCCCAGCGCAAAAAAAACCGCTAGAATAGGATTACCGCTAAATTTTGTATAGTTTAAGATAAGGCTGTGGTTCTGCTCGGTCTATTTAAGGATTAAACTGTCTTTTTTGGTGTCTATGGTCGATACCCCCCACC
This sequence comes from Pecten maximus, assembly GCF_902652985.1. Classification (NCBI taxonomy): domain Eukaryota; kingdom Metazoa; phylum Mollusca; class Bivalvia; order Pectinida; family Pectinidae; genus Pecten; species Pecten maximus. The sequence goes on from NC_047024.1 coordinate 43,130,865, forward strand.
ACCACCACCACCACCACCCAAAAGAAGAAGTTTGTAGGAAGATACTTTACACAATCAGGTCGAAGAAATAACTATGGCAGGAAACGAACAATGAAATAAACAAATACATTATTTGGGGCTTATTGATTTTATCTTGACCCGCCTTCTCATTGGAGCCTTCTCATTGGTCGGTATTGGTATATATCGGTATCCCGATAAACACAATTATGAAATCCGTTTTGTGATTGGACAATTTAGAGGCTGATGAAAATTTGAATTGCAAATATTAATTTTGTTGTCTACATTAGGAGTGCCTTTGCAATCAAACAAAGTACTGATAATTCTAAATTGTCCAATTTTGATGGAACTTTTATTTCGAATAGCTCGGTTGCCATGGAGACCTCAGAATTTAGAGTATGTGTGATTGCGCCGGAGAATGGTTCAATGTATTGGACTTCCATTTCTGGAAATGGAAATGGCCACCATTTACTAGCTTCTGATTGGTGGAAATTTTGATGTCCAATCTTGATGAATGATGTATTAGGTATTAAGTTTTAGCTCCATTTGCTACTGAGGGTTTGAGGGACTTCTGTAACGGCTCCATGCTCGTGTTTATTTTTCTCTATGTTTGATATGTTTTAGGACAAAGTCATTAATTTCTGTATGTGAGTTGAAGGACAAAGTCGTATACCAATTTCTGTATGTGAGCTTTAGAACAAAGTCATATCAATTTCTATATGTGAGTTTTAGGACACAGCCATACTAATTTCTGTATGTGAGTTCTAGGACAAAGTCATTAATTTCAATATGTGAGTTCTAGGACAAAGTCATTAATTTCTGTATATGAGTTGAAGGACAAAGTCGTATACCAATTTCTGTATGTGAGCTTTAGGACAAAGTCATATATTAATTTCTTTATGTGAGTTTTAGGACAAAGTCATATATCAATTTCTGTATGTAAGTTTCAGGACAAAGTCATATATCAATTTCTGTATGTAAGTTTCAGGACAAAGTCGTATACCAATTTCTGTATGTGAGTTTTAGGACAAAGTCATATATTAATTTCTTTATGTGAGTTTTAGGACAAAGTCATATATTAATTTCTGTATGTAAGTTTCAGGACAAAGTCATATATCAATTTCTGTATGTGAGTTTTAGGACACAGCCATACTAATTTCTATATGTATGTTTAGCAAAATGTTTTATCAATTTCTGTATGTATGTTTTAGGACAATGTTATATTAATTTCTATATGTGAGTTTTAGGACAAAGTCGTATACCAATTTCTGTATGTGAGTTTTAGGACAAAGTCATATATTGATTTCTGTATGTATGTTTTAGGACAATGTTATATTGCTTTCTGTATGTATGTTTTAGGACAACGTCCTATTGTTTCATGCATGTATGCCTTAGGACAAAATCAAATTGAATATCTGTGAGTACGTTTTAGAACAAGTTCATATAAAATGTCTATCGATACCTTTTAATTTGTCACTGTATCAGTGCCAGAAAAAAAAAATCAAGTTCATATGGAAGAGAATCGTTGTAATCTAGAAGAATGTGTTCTGTAGTGTACGGCAGTAATCCCGTTACCGTATAAATCTCTCATATAAAACTGTTTAGCGCTCACCAAAGCTATCACCATGGGTTTGTGATTACATCCATAATACATCAAGGATTCAACATCAAACTTTACACTCCAGATAAAAATAGGATTACTGGAAAATCGGAGCGCGTGACTTCTTTGGACCATTTACTAATTATCAACTAATTTTCTTACTAATTGCGCATTTTATTACTCCCAAACTACACATTATACCAAACAACCGCTGTCTTTTCCCAAAGAGAGTCGAACAAAGGCACAGTAAGGTATAAGGGAATATAATTGTCATTGTCATTGTCATTGGGAAGCTTTGGAAGGCAGTCTGCGCAAATCTCTACGACAAATGAGCGATGAAATATGTAGATTGTAGAATCGTGAGGTTGATTGATGTTGACAGCATCTTCCAAGTGTGGCGTTCCTTTTGCTGACTTATATCGCAGACCTGATCCTACTATGCTCTCTCGTCTTCAAATATTTATGGTTTGCTGTTCTTGACACCGCACGACTTTAAACTCAATGACAATACTTTATTTTCTACCTCAATCCTTAATATTCATCAAACATGTTGGTCCTGAAGGATAGATCCTATTACGTCATCGATAACACCTGTCAGGTAAAATTATATCAATTCCCGTACTGTGAACGTGGTTATTTTCACGGGGGGTTAATTTCGCGATTTCGATATGTAAACTATACGCGTTGGGGTAATTTTCGCGATCGATCCACCTTCGTTTGTAGTTCGAGATTATGCAAATTGATATAAAAATAATACGCGTGGGGGGAATTTTCGCTATCAAAAGGACCCCGTGTAATTAGTGTAATTTCCCCCTCGCGTAAATTTCCACGTTTACAGTAATTTCTCTTCATACGAATGACGTAACAATATGTACACCACTGTTCACATCAGCCATAACAACAGAGTTCTTCATTTTTATGACGTTCCTATTAGACCCGAAGGTTTGGTATCTCCCATGACATCTACCAATCATCTGTAACACATTACAGTCACGTGGGCTATATTTATACTAAATATATTTGTTAGAGGGGAAGTAGATGGTTGAACCATTCTGTCTTTAAATAGATAAACGAAACACAATAAGGTCATTTTAGGATAGTGCCTGTTTGAATGGGCCCAATTAAGGGTGACTTTATGGTGCAATATTACGGCAATTCGATGTCGATTCACTATACTGCCACCGGAATGGACCAGCTATCACTATACTATGTTCTTTGCTCGTTCCATTTAGTGATGAGTACTATATAGGGATGATGTATGTGACGACTAAAATCCATAGGCTTTTAGGACAAATGCTAAAAAAATTGGCTTTTAGGACAAATGCTCAAACCATAGGCTGTTAGGACAAATGCTCAAACCATAGGCTGTTAGGACAAATGCTCAAACCATCGGCTGTTAGGACAAATGCTCAAACCATCGGCTGTTAGGACAAATGCTCAAACCATAGGCTGTTAGGACAAATGCTCAAACCATCGGCTGTTAGGACAAATGCTAAAATCATAGGCTGTTATGACAAATGCTCAAACCATCGGCTGTTAGGACAAATGCTCAAACCATAGGCTGTTAGGAAAAATGCTCAAAACATAGGCTGTTAGGACAAATGCTCAAATCATAGGCTGTGAGGACAAATGCTCAAATCATAGGCTGTGAGGACAAATGCTCAAAACATATGATGTTAGGACAAATGCTCAGACCATAGGCTGTTAGGAAAAATGCTCAAACCATAGGCTGTTAGGACAAATGCTTAAATCATAGGCTGTTAGGATAAATGCTTAAATCATAGGCTGTTAGGACAAATGCTTAAATCATAGGCTGTTAGGATAAATGCTTAAATCATAGGCTGTTAGGACAAATGCTTAAATCATAGGCTGTTAGGACAAATGCTCAAACCATATGCTGTTAGGACAAATGCTTAAATCATAGGCTGTTAGGATAAATGCTTAAATCATAGGCTGTTAGGACAAATGCTTAAATCATAGGCTGTTAGGATAAATGCTTAAATCATAGGCTGTTAGGACAAATGCTTAAATCATAGGCTGTTAGGATAAATGCTTAAATCATAGGCTGTTAGGACAAATGCTCAAACCATATGCTGTTAGGACAACTGCCCAAATCATAGGCAGTTAGGACAAATGCTTAAACATAGGCTGTTAGGACAAATGCTTAAATCATAGGCTGTTAGGACAAATGCTCAAACCATAGGCTGTTAGGACAAATGCTCAAACCATAGGCTGTTAGGACAACTGCCCAAACCATAGGCTGTTAGGACAAATGCTCAAACCATAGGCTGTTAGGACAAATGCTCAAACCATAGGCTGTTAGGACAAATGCTCAAACCATAGGCTGTTAGGACAAATGCTCAAATCATAGGCTGTTAGGACAAATGCTCAAACCATAGGCTGTTAGGAAAAATGCTCAAAACATAGGCTGTTAGGACAAATGCTCAAATCATAGGCTGTGAGGACAAATGCTCAAATCATAGGCTGTGAGGACAAATGCTCAAAACATTGGCTTTTGGGACAAATGCTCAAATCATAGGCTGTTAGGACAAATGCTCAAACCATATGATGTTAGGACAAATGCTCAAACCATAGGCTGTTAGGACAAATGCTTAAAGCATAGGCTGTTAGGACAAATGCTTAAATCATAGGTTGTTAGGACAAATGCTTAAATCATAGGCTGTTAGGACAAAGGCTCAAACCATAGGCTGTTAGGACAAATGCTTAAATCATAGGTTGTTAGAACAAATGCTGAACCCATTGGCCAGAGAGAGGCAGCGACAAGGAGGTAATAGAAAGAAAAGAAAAATCCAAGGGAGAAAACTAAATAAAAATTGCATTTAGTCGACTTTTACAATTATGCAATGAGGAAAAGCAGTAAAATATTAGGTCATATCTCCAATTAACCATGACCATCCACCGAGTACACTTCATGGTATTGTGTACTGTGGGAGATTGTACTGTGGTGATTGTACTGTGGTGATTGTACTGTGGGGATTGTACTGTGGTGATTGTACTGTAGGGATTGTACTGTGGGGATTGTACTGTGGTGATTGTACTGTGGTGATTGCACTGTGGGGATTGTACTGTGGTGATTGTACTGTGGTCATTGTACTGTGGTGATTGTACTGTGGTGATTATACTGTGGGGATTGTACTGTGGGGATTGTACTGTGGTGATTGTGCTAAAGGGATTGTACTGTGGTGATTGTACTGTGGGGATTGTACTGTGGTGATTGTACTAAAGGGATTGTACTGTGGTGATTGTACTGTGGTGATTGTACTGTGGGGATTGTACTGTGGGGATTGTACTGTGGGGATTGTACTGTGGGGATTGTACTGTGAGGATTGTACTGTAAAGATTGTACTGTGGTGATTGTACTGTGGGGATTGTACTGTGGTGATTGTACTGTAGGGATTGTACTGTGGTGATTGTACTGTAGGGATTGTACTGTGGGGATTGTACTGTGGTGATTGTACTGTAGGGATTGTACTGTGGGGATTGTACTGTGGGGATTGTACTGTGGGGATTGTACTGTGGGGATTGTACTGTGGTGATTGTACTGTAGGGATTGTACTGTGGTGATTGTACTGTGGTGATTGTACTAAAGGGATTGTACTGTGGGGATTGTACTGTGGGGATTGTACTGTGGTGATTGTACTGTGGTGATTGTACTGTGGGGATTGTACTGTAGGTGATTGTACTGTAGGGATTGTACTGTAGGGATTGTACCGTAGGGATTGTACTGTGGGGATTGTACTGTGGGGATTGTACTGTGGTGATGTACTCTGGGGATTGTACTGTGGGGATTGTACTGTGGTGATTGTACTGTTGTGATTGTACTGTGGGGATTGTACTGTGGTGATTGTACTGTAGGGATTGTACTGTGGGAGATTGTACTGTAGGGATTTAACTGTGGTGATTGTACTGTAGGGATTGTACTAAAGGGATTGTACTGTGGGAATTGTACTGTGGGGATTGTACTGTGGGGATTGTACTATTGGGATTGTACTGTGGGGATTGTACTGTAGGGATTGTACTGTGGTGATTGTACTGTGGGGATTGTACTGTGGTTATTGTACTGTGGTTATTGTACTGTGGGGATTGTACTGTGGGGATTGTACTGTGGGGATGTACTGTGGGGATTGTACTGTGGTGATTGTACTAAAGGGATCGTACTGTGGTGATTGTACTGTAGTGATTGTACTGTGGGGATTGTACTGTAGTGATTGTACTGTGGGGATTGTACTATGGTGATTGTACTGTGGGAATTGTACTGTGGTGATTGTACTGTGGGGATTGTACTGTGGTTATTGTACTGTGGTTATTGTACTGTGGGGATTGTACTGTGGGGATTGTACTGTGGGGATGTACTGTGGGGATTGTACTGTGGGAGATTGTACTGTGGGAGATTGTACTGTGGGAGATTGTACTGTAGGGATTGTACTGTGGGAGATTGTACTATTGGGATTGTACTGTGGGGATTGTACTGTAGGGATTGTACTGTGGGGATTGTACTGTGGGGATTGTACTGTAGGGATTGTACTGTGGGGATTGTACTGTAGGGATTGTACTGTGGGGATTGTACTGTGGAGATTGTACTGTAGGGATTGTACTGTAGGGATTGTACTGTAGGGATGGTACTGTGGGGATTGTACTGTGGGGATTGTACTGTAGGGATTGTACTGTGGGGATTGTACTGTGGGGATTGTACTGTGGGGATTGTACTGTGGGGATTGTACTGTGGGGATGTACTGTGGGGATTGTACTGTGGGAGATTGTACTGTGGGAGATTGTACTGTGGGAGATTGTACTATTGGGATCGTACTGTAGGGATTGTACTGTGGGGATTGTACTGTGGGGATTGTACTGTGGGGATTGTACTGTAGGGATTGTACTGTGGGGATTGTACTGTAGGGATTGTACTGTGGTGATTGTACTGTAGGGATTATACTGTAGGGATTGTACTATGGTGATTGTACTGTAGGGATTATACTGTGGGGATTGTACTGTGGTGATTGTACTGTGGGGATTGTACTGTGATGATTGTACTGTGGGGATTGTACTGTGGTTATTGTACTAAGGGGATTGTACTGTGGGGATTGTACTGTGGTGATTGTACTGTGGGGATTGTACTGTGGGGATTGTACTGTGATGATTGTACTGTGGTGATTGTACTGTGGGGATTGTACTGTGATGATTGTACTGTGGGGATTGTACTGTGGTGATTGTACTGTGGTGATTGTATTGTGGTGATTGTACTGTGGTGATTGTACTGTGGTGATTGTACTGTGGGGATTGTACTGTGGGGATTGTACTGTAGGGTTTATACACTGGTGATTGTACTGTGGGGATTGTACTGTGGGGATTGTACTGTGGTGATTGTACTGTGGGAGATTGTACTGTGGGGATTGTACTGTAGGGTTTATACACTGGTGATTGTACTGTGGGGATTGTACTGTGGTGATTGTACTGTGATGATTGTACTGTGGGGATTGTACTGTGGTGATTGTACTGTGGTGATTGTACTGTGGGGATTGTACTGTGGGGATTGTACTGTGGTGATTGTACTGTGGGAGATTGTACTGTGGGGATTGTACTGTAGGGTTTATACACTGGTGATTGTACTGTGGTGATTGTACTGTGGGGATTGTACTGTGGTGATTGTACTGTGGGAGATTGTACTGTGGGGATTGTACTGTGGTTATTGTACTGTGATGATTGTACTGTGGGGATTGTACTGTGGTTATTGTACTGTGGTGATTGTACTGTGGGAGATTGTACTGTGGGGATTGTATTGTGGGGATTGTATTGTGGTGATTGTACTGTGGGGATTGTACTGTGGTGATTGTACTGTGGGAGATTGTACTGTGGTGATTGTACTGTGGGGATTGTGTTGTGGTGATTGTATTGTGGTGATTGTACTGTAGGGATTGTACTGTGGTGATTGTACTGTGGGGATTGTACTGTGGGGATTGTACTGTGGTGATTGTACTGTGGTGATTGTACTGTGGGGATTGTACTGTAGGGATTGTACTATAGGGATTGTACTGTAGGGATTGTACTGTGGTGATTGTACTGTGGTGATTGTACTGTGGTGATTGTATTGTGGGGATTGTACTGTGGTGATTGTACTGTGGTGATTGTACTGTGGTGATGTACTGTGGGGATTGTACTGTGGTGATTGTACTGTGGTGATTGTACTGTGGGGATTGTACTGTGGGGATTGTACGTGGGGATTGTACTGTGGGGATTGTACTGTGGGGATTGTACTGTGGTGATTGTACTGTGGGGATGGTACTGTGGTGATTGTACTGTAGGGAATGTACTGTGGTGATTGTACTGTGGTGATTGTACTGTAGGGATTGTACTGTGGTGATTGTACTGTGGGGATGGTACTGTGGTGATTGTACTGTAGGGATTGTACTGTAGGGATTGTACTGTGAGGATTGTACTGTGGAGATTGTACTGTAGGGATTGTACTGTGATGATTGTACTGTAGGGATTGTACTGTGGGGATTGTACTGTGGTGATTGTACTGTAGGGATTGTACTATAGGGATTGTACTGTGATCATTGTACTGTGGGGATTGTACTGTGGTGATTGTACTGTGGTGATTGTACTGTGTGGATTGTACTGTGGTCATTGTACTGTGGGGATTGTACTGTGGTGATTGTACTGTGGGGATTGTACTGTGGGGATTGTACTCTGGTGATTGTACTCTGGTGATTGTACTCTGGGGATTGTATTGTGGGGGTTTTACTCTGGGGATTGTGCTGTGGTGATTGTACTCTGGGGATTGTATTGTGGTGATTGTACTGTAGGGATTGTACTGTGGGGATTGTACTGTGGTGATTGTATTGTGGTGATTGTACTGTGGGAGATTGTACTGTGGTGATTGTACTGTAGGGATTGTACTGTGGTGATTGTACTGTGGTGATTGTACTGTGGGGATTGTACTGTGGGGATTGTACTGTGGTGATTGTACTGTGGTGATTGTACTGTGGGAGATTGTGCTGTGGTGATTGTATTGTGGTGATTGTACTGCTGGGATTGTATTGTGGTGATTGTACTGTAGGGATTGTACTATAGGGATTGTACTGTGGTGATTGTACTGTGGTGATTGTACTGTGGGGATTGTACTGTGATGATTGTATTGTGGGGATTGTACTGTGGGAGATTGTACTGTGGAGATTGTACTGTGGTGATTGTACTGTGGTGATTGTACTGTGGTGATTGTACTGTGGAGATTGTACTGTGGTGATTGTACTATAGGGATTGTACTGTGGGGATTGTATTGTGGTGATTGTACTGTGGGGATTGTACTGTGGTGCTTGTACTGTGGTGATTGTACTGTGGTGATTGTACTGTGGGAGATTGTACTGTGGGGATTATACTGTGGTGATTGTACTGTGGTGATTGTACTGTGGGGATTGTACTGTGGGGATTGTACTGTGGGGATTGTACTGTGGTGATTGTACTGTGGGGATTGTACTGTGGGGATTGTACTGTAGGAATTGTACTGTAGGGATTGTACTGTGAGGATTGTACTGTGGAGATTGTACTGTGGGGATTGTACTGTGGTGATTGTACTGTAGGGATTGTACTGTGGTGATTGTACTGTGGTGATTGTACTGTGAGGATTGTACTGTGGTGATTGTACTGTGAGGATTGTACTGTGGTGATTGTACTGTGAGGATTGTACTGTGGGGATTGTACTGTGGTGATTGTACTGTGAGGATTGTATTGTGGTGATTGTACTGTAGGGATTGTACTGTGGGGATTGTACTGTGATGATTGTACTGTGGGGATTGTACTGTGGTGATTGTACTGTGAGGATTGTATTGTGATGATTGTACTGTAGGGATTGTACTGTGGTGATTGTACTGTGGGGATTGTACTGTGGTGATTGTACTGTGAGGATTGTACTGTGGTGATTGTACTGTGAGGATTGTACTGTGGGGATTGTACTGTGGTGATTGTACTGTGGTGATTGTATTGTGGTGATTGTACTGTGGTGATTGTACTCTGGGGATTGTACTCTGGGGATTGTATTGTGGGGATTGTACTGTGGGGATTGTACTGTGGGGATTGAAATCCACTAGCTCTATGATAAGCATCCTCTATCACCACTGCCTTGGTTATCATACGTGCCCCAACACACATGGCAGCACAAACCTATACAAACAAAGAATACCTTAATTGGGCGCCTTACTGGTTCTCAATGATGAAATACACCACAAAACAATACGATTAAACGTTAACAAACTACACACACGTGTAAGCAGTAGAGAGCTGGGCTCGATCGATCGGAGTCGAGAGATGCATTGGGTATTCATGCGCGCATCTTCTCGGATCTACAGAAGCAGACAGTGCTTGGAAGCTGTGTTTTGTAAATTCTTACAAATTTTCAATCCGACGATGAAAGCTTGATTCCTTTACCAGGAAACGCAAATGCATTGGATGAAATCATCAACACATATACTACATGGATATACTATAGATACTTTCGAAATTCGAGGGGCTGTATTCTTCTTATAAGAAACGTAACACTTAGATTTGAATATGACCCGCAGGACAAAGCCTCTCTTGTTGGGTACGATTGTGCATGCTCCATTAATACGTAAATACAAGTTACCATAGATGTCACTAGTGCGGAGTTCAGTGCAGGGAAAATGACAGGTGATGGATGTCGAGAAGTAACCTTTAACTCCAGGGAATATTGAATAAGAAACCATAATCCTGGTTATAAAGACTCTTGATTGAGTCGCGTATAATGTAGCTGTCAGAAACCCGTGTGAAACGTCTTAATGAAATTGATGTATTCATTACTGTGATGACCAGTAAAGACCAGGGATATTCATCAACACCTCACACAAGTTTTCTCACACTTGAGCGACCCATTCCAGTTCTCGTCAAATTCCTTTGGATATCGTCAATCACAGACGACAAATTGCATCCTGTGTATCGATTGTGTCTAAGCAGATTTTACAAAACAAGAGTGACGCCACAAAGTCCGTTATACTATATATGATTCCACTAGCTGCAAAGTCACAAGCTCAATTCTGAAAGAAAATATACATTGGGCAACAGGAAAGAACGCCTATGTAGTAGATATACAATCACTTGCGATTGATATAGTTCAATGTCATATACAATCACTGGCGGATTGATATAGTAAATGTCAAAGTGAACAATCACTGGCGGATTTATATAGTAAAATGTCAAAAGTGAACAATCACTGGCGGATTGATATAGTAAATGTCAAAGTGAACAATCACTGGCGGATTGATATAGTAAAATGTCAAAAAGAACAATCAACGGCGGATTGATATAGTAAATTTCAAAGTGAACAATCACTGGCGGATTGATATAGTTAAATGTGAAAGTGAATAATCACTGGCGGATTGATATAGTTAAATGTGAAAGTGAACAATCACTGGCGGATTGATATAGTTAAATGTCAAAGTGAACAATCACTGGCGGATTGATATAGTTAAATGTCAAAGTGAACAATCACTGGCGGATTGATATAGTTAAATGTGAAAGTGAACAATCACTGGCGGATTGATATAGTTAAATGTGAAAGTGAACAATCACTGGCGGATTGATATAGTTCATTGTCTAAGTGAACAATAACTGGCGGATTGATATAGTACAATGTCTAAGTGAACAATAACTGGCGGATTGATATAGCTCAATGTCAATGCGAACAATCCACGGCGGATTAAAACAGTGCAATGTCTAAGTGAACAGTCACGTTTGGATTGATATAGTACATTGCCAAAGTGAACATACTGCCATGGATATTGGCGCGAGTATTAAGGTGGGAGTTATAACTGTAGTCCTACAAGTGTTTGTGGTTATGGGTCTTGTAACCATGACAAGATTGTGTATAATCCGGAACAAAACGATCACGGGATCACTGATCCGGCTTAGTTTAGTGATGAACCTGTTGTCAGGGACGGCCAATCTGGTAGGGCTTTTAGTCGGCACAATACAAGGTTAGTAAGTAAAAAGAACATTGACCCTTGAATATATAGGAATAGCATACATGGCTGATACTTGATATGTCCGTGAAAGATCGATAAGTGAGACAATCTGATCAGTAAGAAGAACAACCTTATGATGTAAATAACTAGAACAACCTTATATGGTCATTAACTAGGATAACCTGCTGGGGTCAGTAACTAGGACATCCTGATGGGGTCAGTAACTAGAACAACCTTATATGGTCATTAACTAGGATAACCTGTTAGGGTCAGTAACTAGGACATCCTGATGGGGTCAGTAACTAGGATAACCTGATGGGGTCAGTTACTAGGACAACCTGATGGGGTCAGTAACTAGGACATCCTGATGGGGTCAGTAACTAGGACATCCTGATAGGGTCAGTAACTAGGATAACCTGATGGGGTCAGTAACTACGACATCCTGATGGGGTCAGTAACTAGGACAACCTGATGGGGTCAGTAACTAGGATAACCTGATGGGGTCAGTAACTACGACATCCTGATGGGGTCAGTAACTAGGACAACCTGATGGGGTCAGTAACTAGGATAACCTGATGGGGTCAGTAACTACGACATCCTGATGGGGTCAGTAACTAGGATAACCTGATGGGGTCAGTAACTACGACATCCTGATGGGGTCAGTAACTACGACATCCTGATGGGGTCAGTAACTACGACATCCTGATGGGGTCAGTAACTAGGATAACCTGATGGAGTCAGTAACTAGGACAACCTGATGGGGTCAGTAACTATGACAACCTGATGGGGTCAGTAACTAGGACAACTTGATGGGATCAGTAACTATGACAACCTGATGGGGTCAGTAACTAGGACAACCTTATATGGTCATTGACTAAGACAACCTTATAAGGTCAGTTACTAGGACAACCTTATAAGGTCAGTAACTAGGACAACCTTATAAGGTCAGTAACTAGGACAACTTTATAAGGTCAGAAACTAGGACAACCTTATAAGGTCAGTAACTAGGACAACCTTATAAGGTCAGTAACTAGGACAACCTTATAAGGTCAGTAACTAGGACAACCTTATAAGGTTAGTAACTAGGACAACATTATAAGGTCAGTAACTATTGAATTTTGGCTGTGAAACAATGAAGAATTATTTGGAGATTTAACAATCAATGTATAAGTTCTCATAGCTAATAATATGTGATAAAATGATAACAAACAGCCTGTGTTAAGATATTGTCTTACTTTTATAACACGTTAAGTTTTGAAGATATTGGTAATTTCGAATAAAATACACGCTGATGCAACGATAAGATGGTACCCCTTTGTTCTCGAACAAAATTTTGTTGGAAACAAGAAATATCTTTAAACAAGAAATATCTTTAAAACAGATAAACGGCATAGTTTTAATGCTGGTGGTTATGATATAATTAAATGAACGAACTAATGTGTTTCAGCACAGAAAACAAAATTATATCAGTTTGAATCATTTTTGGTGATAATAAGACTGCATTTGAATCAGGAATTTAATTTTATTAATGTGTCATTTGAAAAGATACATCCACTTATTCAGCTTGCATTCAACCTTAACTTTGTTTCGTTTTTAACTGCATGTCTGTATTTTGCATTTACCGCTACATTGCCCAATCACATACTTCATCTTGACCAGTAACGCCATGTGTCGCGTCATATCCGGACCAAAAGAAAATTATACGGCTATGCCGAAAAAGATAAACGGCATAGTTTTAATGCTGGTGGTTATACTGTAAAACTGCTGGTGAAATAAATTAACAAACTAATGCGTTTCAGCACGGATAACAAAATTATATCAGCTTGAATCGTTTTAGTGATAATAAGGCTGCATTTTAATAAGGAATATAATGTAATTAATGTAGCATTTGAAAAGATACATCCACTTATTCAGCTTACATTCAATCTTAACTTTTTTTCGTTTTTAATTGGATATCTGCGTTTTGCATTCACCGCTACATTGACCAATCAAATACTTCATCTTGACCAGTAACGCTACCTGACGCGTCATATCCGGGGCCAAAAGACAATTATACGGCTATGCCGAAAAAGATAAACGGCATAGTTCTAATGCTGGTGGTTATACTGTGAAGCTGCTGGTGAAATAAATTAACAAACTAATGTGTTTCAGCACGGATAACAAAATTATATCAGTTTGAATAATTTTTGATGATAATAAGACTGCATTTGAATCAGGAATATAATTTTATTAATGTGTCATTTGAAAAGATACATCCACTTATTCAGCTTACATTCAATCTTAACTTTTTTTCGTTTTTAATTGGATATCTGCGTTTTGCATTCACCGCTACATTGACCAATCAAATACTTCATCTTGACCAGTAACGCTACCTGACGCGTCATATCCGGGGCCAAAAGACAATTATACGGCTATGCCGAAAAAGATAAACGGCATAGTTCTAATGCTGGTGGTTATACTGTGAAGCTGCTGGTGAAATAAATTAACAAACTAATGTGTTTCAGCACGGATAACAAAATTATATCAGTTTGAATAATTTTTGATGATAATAAGACTGCATTTGAATCAGGAATATAATTTTATTAATGTGTCATTTGAAAAGATACACCCACTTATTCAGCTTGCATTCAATCTTAACTTTGTTTCGTTTTTAACTGCATATCTACATTTTGCATCTACCGATACATTGACCAATCACATACTTCATCTTAACCAGTAACGCCACCTATCGCGTCATATCCTTGTACAAAAGAATATTATACGGCTATACCGAAAAACAGATACGTGTTGTATAAGATAAGTACAGAGAGACTCCGAAAACAGGCACACCCCACCATCGAGTACTCGTGTTTATCATCATGCAGACAACACAATTTTTAGATGCAAATACAATTGCAAGCAATTATTTCCCTTCGTATACGGATAAGCAACTACTTGTATACAATCTATAATTTGTTGTTAAACATTTGTGTGTGCTTATACCGGTTTGCTGTATGTTATATGTTATACATTATATGTTATACACAATATGTGTAATAGATTCAGATTTACCCTGCCTAGTCCCGCAGCAGCGCAGTATGATTTCCTAAAACTGTATCATAATTTTCTTCCTGGTGTTCGCAGGTACTTGGACCCTTGGGAACACCGCCTGCCAGCTGGTTGGGCTAACCAACCTCGTTCTGACCTCTGGGGCGACGTGGATCATGGCCATAGCAGCCGTAGAAAGGTACAATGCACCTCCATTTCCTCCTTTTTATGAAAATTTATTTTATCTTTTAAAGAATAGACACAGTGCATCAACTCAGCAGAGATATTCTTAAAACGCAAATTCTAAGTAGACCAGACATTTTTTCGAAGTTGGGTGATTTGTGAATCCGTTTTTTCTGATTGGCCGATGTTTAACTTGTAAACTGATTGACACTTTATTGAGATAACATGTTGACAATTCGGTTCCTAGTCAGAGGATAATGAATTAAGTTGTTAAGCATTTCGTCAGCATTTTACGTTATTAAGCATTTAACCTATATTCCAAATACATAAGATTAAACTTCTTTTAATAAGTAGTCAGACCACATCTTACGTTGAGGCGTATAACTGATCAAATCAAAGCCAACGTTTTATAATGAAACGTGACAATATTGGTTTCGAGTTTGAAAAGTGTACATTTTAATGACAAAATGATCGATTGCCTGAAGGTCTTCCTCTCCATGCTTTCTCTTCCGGCTCCACATGTAACGAGGCCACATTGATTCCAAAATACATAATAATTTCTTTAGATGCATGCTGTTTCCAGTTTTAATGATACATGCTATCGAATAATTGGAATCAAAGGAATGCACTATAATATGATTGAAATAAGAGAAACTAAACATCGGCCGTTTTGAGAAGTACGGCTACAGCATAAACTACATCAAGTTTCACATGACTATTAATTTCGACATGACCACGGGTTCTGATGAAAATGGCACGAATTATTGTCTGAATGAAAACGTGTTATAGACCATATTCTGGAACATTTTCTTCAGGTTAGTAAAGTAAATATGATAGAAGTTGTATGACACAACTAATATGATATTTAAGAGTGTGACGTTTCGATGACACCACTGACACCTTCATCATACTTATTACCAAACGTACTAGCACTGTCCTATGTGAAACTCGCACTTTGTAACTCGCAACTCGAAGAAAAGAACCCTAGTCCTCCTTGTCCAATGTGGTGTCCGAGATTGTAAAAGTTTCTATCTTCTCTGAAGGATGTTTCGTCTTTATTATGATCCTATTGACACCAAGTTCGAAAATAGTGTGACGAGATGGTAAAAATAAAGTTAACAACGAGCTTAAGGAAAGCTAAGAGAAGACCGGGAGGCGGAACACCAAATAAAGAACAAAACGAAAGGGCAGGTAGTTATTCCGTACATCAAAGGTTTGTCTGAAACCACTCAGAGAGTTTATCGCGGTCATTTGATTGTTACAGCCATGAAACCTCACAAGACTATCCGAAATATCCTAGTCCATCCTAAGGATAAAACACCAAAAGAAAACGTCGCCGAGTGTTTAAATACAAAATAGGATGCAAGAACTGCGACGCTTATATCGGAGAAAAGGGTAGAAGATTTGGGGTCCGACTTGACGAACATCAGCGTGGAATCCAAAGAAAGAAAATTCACCAGATTAGAAGGGAAACAATCTGAGTCCAAGCTTAATTAATCGGCTCTTACAGACCATTCTGTGCGGCAAAACCACATAATTGACTGGGGAATTCATAAATTGTGGCAGGGAAAACCACTTGTCCAGGCGGCTGATCAGGGAGGCCATCTGGATACGCCGCAGGGACGAGGGGGCCATAGACTCTCGCACATCTATGACCAGGTGTTAAATAAAGCGTAGCCGATTCGACTACAGTAAATCCCACAATCTCGTACACTTGTCTGATTCTTTTTTATTTTCACCATCTCGTCACACATTTTTCGAACTTGGTGTCAATAGGATCATAATGAAGACGAAACATCCTTCAGAGAAAATCGAATCTTTTACCATCTCGGACACGACATAAGACATTTCTAGTACACTTCACATTAGTCATTAGTCTGATGAAGGTCAACTTCGCTAGCCAAGGGTGTTCAATACGATACTCTCCTTTTCACCCTTGGCTAGCGAAGTTGGATGAAGGTGACAGTGTACTCATCGAAACGTCACACTCTTAAATATCATATAAATTCTATCACGTGTTAAAGACCAAAATCATCAGGTTTCCGTTGGATTTATTTATTTCAGGTATTTCCGGTTCTTGTTGGCCTCCGACCATCCGTCGACATTTTCTCAGAAGAACGTGAACATCCTAGTGGCGGGAATGTATGTGTTGATCATTCTCGTGGCTACTGGGCCCCTCTACGGCTTAGGGGAGTACACCAACTTCCGCGGTGAGTGGCTTAACCCCTGTCATGTGACAGATAATGGTAATGTGGCAGGTCATATGTGTCTAATATACAATGTAATCGAATTTCGTCACCTCGAAGTCAGTGCAGCCAAGAAAAACCTTAAAAAGATATCGCGAATATTCGAGGAAACCGAGAATATCTTAAATATATTTTTACTCTCGAAACTGAATTTTTCCTTCGAGTTAAACAGGGTCTTCGATTTATCAGAGTTTGAGATAATGAAATTTGACCGTGTAGATGGTTTGTTTACTGGATTTATCGCCCCTGTCAGTGTTCATTTTGAGGTGTCTCCTTATAGTAGTCGGTGACTACCTCACTGAACATGCATTGAGGCCCAGAGTAATTAGGTTAACGTATCTTGCCCAAAGGACACAATCACGACAGTACAGTACTGGTCTGTTTCTGAACTTGACGAGAAACACGAACCGACACGGGTAGGGAGCGTCGAACCACGCACCTCGGATCTTTACTTGAGGTCACGTGACTGGCGCTCTAACCAACGAAGCAGGAATATTTTGATAAATTGTTTATGTTATTTGCCTCTTTAACTCTAAAGTTAGGATAATTCGCTCTTTAAGTTTTAGCTTTAGTAAACATTTAACTTTTCAACTTTGCTTAAGAGCTTATGTGATTTCATCGTATGAACAGTCCACTTACATGTACATGCTGTTAAGTTAACTGGATTGATAATTTTCATTTGACATTGCAAATATTGAGTTATTATTACGTCATGATAACAGTTACATGCCTGTGTGTATAAAAACTCACATAATTATTACTCTGATTAAGACCTTTTAAGACATTCACATTTTTATAGCGTGTATTTATTATTAACAGGTCACGTGACACTGACAATAATGGCGAACTCAACCATACAGAATATATCGCATGCTGACAAGATGGCGGATGAGAGATTTCACGTTACGCTCCTTCATCGGGCGACTGTTATCGGTAAAATCCCCGACCCCATACCGTGGTTCGTGAAGCACCTAGAACAGGACTATGGAATGACCACATCTCGATTCATGTGGATGGACCGGGGTCTCTGCTTTCTGTTACGGGCTTGGACACAGCGTCACGCCCTGTCGTTTTGGTCAGCGTATCAGGCGGACGGACTCAGATCACAACTCACACGTCATCTGTGGCAACAAGAACTATTATGGAGTGCCCGGATGGAACACCTGGATTTCGTTGCACATCTAGATCAAGATGAGTACAGAAGATATGTGGATATATACGTTCCCCTCTCAAAGTGAGTATAAACTAGAGGTGGATTGTAAAGTACTATCGTATGATATAGCGAAGATCAGAGGTTCATCTGTCATGGAGAATCGGAGGGGATCTGTGAGTAAGGGAAAACATCGTTGTTGTTTCGTCTAGTGGTAGGATGCAGGGCTAAGTGACCGAAGGGTCGCTAGTTCGAGTCCCGGTGCGGTTTCTGTGTGGTATCAATGAACTTGCTTTACTCCTTTGTGTTCCGGTCAAATAAGCTATATGAGTATGTGGTAAGACAGTGAAAAACATGTCGTGTGAACGCTATTAGCGCCGAAATGGCAGCTCCGGCAGTATGCTCCCAGGAAGTTGAGAAAGATATTGACAAACTGTACAACCCACGTAGTGATAAGTGTAGCGTAGCGTAGTGCAATCAATTGTGGGTATCCGACGATAAATGACCAATTACCATGGATACAAAGTTGTGAACCACTTTTCGATACTCTCCTTTTCTATACTCTCCTTTACAATACTCTCCTTTACAATACTCTCATGTAAGATTACTTACTCTTTACCAATACGCTCCGGTACAATACTCTCCTTTACAAGACTCTCCTGGGACAATTAGTGCGTACGATGATTCCTTGACCAATATCGGGCCTGTACAATAAGCTCCTTTCAGATACTCTCTTGACGATACTCTCCTTGACAAGACTCTCCGGACAAGAAGCGGCGGGATCAAGACGCGCCGGGGACAAGACGCGCCGGGACAAGACGCGCCGGGACAAGACGCGCCGTACGAGAAGCGCCGGACAAGACGGCCGTGACATGACGCGCCGGGAACAAGACGGCCGGGGACAAGACGCGCCGGCAAGAATGGCCGACAAGACGAGCCGGGACAATACGCGGCCGGGACAAGACGCGCCCCGGGGGACAAGAAAGCGCCGCAAGACGCGCCGTGACAAGAAGCGCCGACAAGAAGAGCCTGGACAAGACGCGCGGGGACAAGACACGCCGGGACAAGACGCTGACGGGGACAAGGACGCGCCGGACAAGACGCGCCGGGACAAGAGGCGACGGGACAAGACGCGCCGGGACAAGACGCGCCGGGACAGGACGCGCGGGGACAAGACGCGCCGGGACAAGACGCGCCGGGACAAGACGCGCCGGGGCGAGACGCGCCGGGACAAGAAGCGGCGGGACAAGACGCGCAGGGACAAGACGCGCCGGACAAGACGCGCCGGGACAAGACGCGCCGGGACAAGACGCGCCGGGACAAGACGCGCCGGGGCGAGACGCGACGGGACAAGAAGCGCCGGGACAAGACGCGCCGGGACAAGAAGCGCCGGGACAAGACGCGCCGGGACAAGACGCGCCGGACAAGACGCGCCGGGGCGAGACGCGCCGGGACAAGACGCGCCGGGGCGAGACGCGACGGGACAAGAAGCGCCGGGACAAGACGCGCCGGTACGAGACGCGCCGGGACGAGACGAGCCGGGACAATACGCGCCGGGACAAGAAGCGCCGGGACGAGACCCGCCGGGACAAGACGCGCCGGGACGAGAGGCGACGGGACAAGACGCGCCGGACAAGACGGCGACGGGACAAGACGCGACGGGACAAGACGCGCCGGGACGAGAAGCGCCGGGACGATAAGCGCCGGGACAAGACGCGCCGGGACAAGAAGCGCCGGGACAAGACGCGCCGGGACAAGACGCGCCGGGACAAGAAGCGCCGGGACAAGACGCGCCGGGACATACGCGACGGGACAAGACGCGACGGGACAAGACGCGACGGGACAAGACGCGCCGGGACAAGACGCGACGGGACAAGACGCGACGGGACAAGACGCGACGGGACAAGACGCGACGGGACAAGACGCGCCGGGACAAGACGCGACGGGACAAGACGCGACGGGACAAGACGCGACGGGACAAGACGCGCCGGGACAAGACGCGCCGGACAAGACGCGCCGGGACAAGAAGCGGCGGGACAAGACGCGCCGGGACAAGACGCGCCGGGACAAGACGCGCCGGGACAAGAAGCGCCGGGACAAGAAGCGGCGGGACAAGACGCGACGGGCAAGACGGCCGGGACAAGACGGCCGGGACAAGAAGCGCCGGACAAGACGGCCGGGACACGCGCGCCGGGAAAGAAGCGGCCGGGAAGATGACGTCGCCGGGACAAGACTGCGCCGGACAAGAAGCGCCGGACAAGAAGAGCCGGGACCAAGAGGGCCGGGACAAAGAAGCGGCGGAGACAAGAGGCGCCGGGACAAGGACGCGCGGGGACCAAGAGGCCGGGACACAGAAAGCGCCGGGACAAGAATCGGCGTGAAATACTCGACTTAACATACTCTCCTGGACAAACTTCTCTTTACGATCTATCCTTTACGATACTCTCCGGTCGACGATACTCTCCATGTACAAGACTTCTCCTGTACAATAACTCCTTTACAATCAGTCTGAAGTGACACAATACTCTCCTTTGACGATATCGTCCTTTTAAAGACTTACGTTTGACATACTCTCCTTTACAATACTCTCCTTATTCCTTTACACGTTACCTCTTTACAAGTACTTCTGTTACTCTCCTTTACAATAATAGCCGGTAAATACGCGCCTGTACAAGACGCTACGGGACATAGACGCCGGGACATAAGTCCGTGGACAAGAATCGCGGGGACAAGACGCGAGTGCAAGACTAGCCGTTGACAAGACGCCGCCGGGACGAGACGTGCGCCGGGACCGATACTCGCCGTGACGAGAAGCGCGGTACAAGAATCGAGCGGGTACAAGAAGCGCCGGTACAAGAAGCGCCGGTACAAGAAGCGCCGACACGACGCGCCGGGGAAAGACGACGGGTAGCTAAGACGCGCGGACAAACGCACAGGGACAAGGAGTGACGGGCGAGACGTCGCCTTTCCGAGACGGCCGGGGACAAGAAGCGCCGTGACAAGACGCGCCGTTCCAAGACGCGCAGGGACAAGACGGACGTGCGAACAAGACGCTCCGGGACAGACGCGCGGGACAGAGACGCGACGGGGACAAGAAGCCGGACAAGTACGCGCCGGGACAAGACGCGCCGGGACGAGACGCGCCGGGACAAGACGCGCCGGTACGAGACGCGCCGGGACAAGTAAGCGCCGGGACAAGGACGCGACTGGACAAGACGCGCCGGACAAGACGCGCCGGGACAAGACGCGCCGGGACAAGAAGCGCCGGACGCGCCGGGACAAGGACGCTACGGGACAATGACGCGCCGGGACAAGACGCAGACGGGACAAGACGCGACGGGACAAGACGCGCCGGGACAAGACGCGCCGTACAAGACGCGCCGGGACAAGAAGCGGCGGGACAAGACGCGAGGGACAAGACGCGACGGGACAAGACGCGCCGGGACAAGACGCGCAGGGACAAGAAGCGGCGGTACGAGACGCGCCGGGACGAGACGCGACGGGACAATGACGCGCCGTGGACAAGACGCGCCGGGACGAGACGCGCCGGACGATACGCGCCTGGACGAGACGCGCCGGGACACTAGACGCGCCGGTACAAGACGCGCCGGGACGCGCCGGGACAATACGCGACGGTACAATGACGCGCCGTGACAAGACGCGCAGGGACAAGACGCGCCGGGACAAGACGCGCCGGGACGAGACGCGCCGCGACGAGACGCGCCGGTGACAAGACGCGCCGGGATCAAGACGCGCCGGGACGCGCCGGGACAAGACGCGCCGGGGACAAGAAGCGCCGGGACAAGACGCGCCGGGACAAGACGCGCCGGGACAAGAAGCGGCGGGACAAGACGCGCCGGACGAGAAGCGCCGGGACAAGACGCGCCGGGACAAGACGCGCCGGGACAAGACGCGACGGGACAAGACGCGCCGGGACAAGAAGCGCCGGGACCAAGACGCGCCGGTACAAGACGCGCCGGGACAAGAAGCGCCGGGACAAGACTGCGCCGGGACAAGACGCGCCGGGACAAGAAGCGCCGGGACAAGACTGCGCCGGGACAAGACGCGCCGGGACAAGAAGGCGCCGGGACAAGACGCGGCGGGACAAGACGCGCCGGGACAAGACGCGAGTGGACAGACGCGCCGTACAAGACGCGCAGGGACAAGACGCGCCGTAGCAAGACGTCAGGTACAATACTCTCTTAAAATAATTACTTCCAATAATCTCCTTTACAATACTCTCCTTTACAATACTCCCTTTACAATAACTCCTTTACAAATACTCTACTGACAAGATCTACTTAAAAACTCTCCTTACAAGATCTCCGTTACATAATCTTCTTTACAATACTTCTTCATACTATCTTACATATCTCCTACAATACTTCCTTTACAATAATCTACTTTACAATACTCTCTCTACAATGACTCTCCGTTACAATACTACTCCTTACAAAATCGGTCTTTACAATACTCTCCGTTACAATACTCTTTACAATAATCTCTACAATAACTCAGGTACAATACTCTACTTTACCCAATACTCTCCTTTACATATCTCTGTACGATTATTCCTTTACGATACTCTACTTTACAATACTCTCCTTTACAATACTCTCCTTTACAATAATCTTCTTTACAATACTCTCCTTTACGATAATCTCCTTTACAATACTCTCATTTACAATACTCTCCTTTACAATAATCTCCTTTACAATACTCTCCTTTACAATACTCTCCTTTACGATACTCTCCTTTACAATACTCTCCTTTACAATACTCTCCTTTACAATAATCTCCTTTACAATACTCTCCTTTACAATAATCTCCTACAATACTCTCCTTTACAATAATCTCCTACAATAATCTCCTTTACAATACTCTCCTTTACAATACCCTCCTTTACAATACTCTCCTTTACAATAATCTCCTTTACAATACTCTCCTTTACAATAATCTCCTTTACGATACCCTCCTTTACAATACTCTCCTTTACGATATTCTACTTTACAATACTCTCCTTTACAATACTCTCCTTTACAATAATCTCCTTTACAATACTCTCCTTTACAATACTCTCCTTTACAATAATCTCCTACAATACTCTCCTTTACAATACTCTCCTTTACAATACTCTCCTTTACTCTACTCTCCTTTACAATACTCTCCTTTACAATACTCTCCTTTACAATACTCTCCTTTACAATACTCTCCTTTACGATACTCTCCTTTACAATACTCTCCTTTACAATAATCTCCTTTACAATACTCTCCTTTACGATACTCTCCTTTACGATACTCTCCTTTACAATACTCTCCTTTACAATAATCTTCTTTACAATACTCTCCTTTACAATACTCTCCTTTACATTACTCTCCTTTACAATACTCTCTTTTACGATACTCTCCTTTACGATACTCTCCTTTACAATACTCTCCTTTACAATACTCTCCTTTACGATACTCTCCTTTACGATAATCTCCTTTACAATACTCTCCTTTACAATAATCTCCTTTACAATACTCTCCTTTACAATACTCTCCTTTACAATAATCTCCTTTACAATACTCTCATTTACAATACTCTCCTTTACAATACTCTCCTTTACAATACTCTCCTTTACGATACTCTCCTTTACAATACTCTCCTTTACAATACTCTCCTTCACAATAATCTCCTTTACAATAATCTCCTTTACGATAATCTCCTTTACGATACTCTCCTTTACGATACTCTCCTTTGCAATACTCTCCTTTACGATACTCTCCTTTACGATACTCTCCTTTACAATACTCTCCTTTACAATACTCTCCTTTACAATACTCTCCTTTACCTCCTTTACACTACTCTCCTTTACAATACTCTCCTTTACAATACTCTCCTTTACAATACTCTCCTTTACAATAATCTCCTTTACAATACTCTCCTTTACAATAATCTACTTTACAATACTCTCCTTTACAATACTCTCATTTACAATACTCTCCTTTACGATACTCTCCTTTACGATACTATCCTTTACAATACTCTCCTTTACAATACTCTCCTTTACAATAATCTCCTTTACAATAATCTTCTTTACAATACTCTCCTTTACAATACTCTCCTTTACAATACTCTCCTTTACAATAATCTCCTTTACAATAATCTTCTTTACAGTACTCTCTTTTACAATACTCTCCTTTTCTATACTCTCCTTTACAATACTCTCCTTTACAATACTCTCCTTTACAATACTCTCCTTTACAATACTCTCCTTTACAATACTCTCCTTTTCTATACTCTCCTTTACAATACTCTCCTTTACGATACCCTCCTTTACGATAATCTCCTTTTCTATACTCTCCTTTACCATACCATCCTTTACAAGAGACCAGTCTTAAAATAGCCATTGCTGTTGACAGGACGTTTGGCAATAAACCAAGCTCCAACATCTTCCCTATTTACCAGTCTTATCGTTTGTGTGATCGTCCCTTTAAAAAAACTAAATTGACCTCTTTACGGAATCTCTATTATAGATCAAACAATAGATTCTTGCCTGAATATGTATTGTTTTTTGTTGCAGACCTTGGTCAGTGTACAGTGGATTTCACGTCACCGCACGTGCACGCCACGCTATGGTCCGGATACCAATTGGTCATCAACACACTGTTGCCCCTCGCGCTCTCTCTAATAATGTACGCGGTGTTGTACGTTCGGAACCCCTACATGATGTCCGCGTTTGACAAGAACCTTTCACAGGAGGACTATTCTAGCCTTCGCGTCTTCTGTACGTCATCCATGACGTCATGCTTTTTCACTGTTATTTACTTTGGTGTGACGTTGGCCAACGCTGAAGGCTCGTACATATCACCGGATGTGAACTTTGCGGTGACCTTTGCTTATTATAGTAGTAATTTAGCTATGTGCGTGTGTGTTTGTTGTTACGACAATATGTGTCTGGCCGGACTCAAAGCCTCCTGTCAACAATGT
This sequence comes from Pecten maximus, assembly GCF_902652985.1. Lineage (NCBI taxonomy): Eukaryota > Metazoa > Mollusca > Bivalvia > Pectinida > Pectinidae > Pecten > Pecten maximus. The sequence goes on from NC_047024.1 coordinate 43,156,033, forward strand.
TGGTTGTACTCTCGGGACTCAATTTCTAACGAGATCTCGGACATCAAGCTTCGTCAGAGAACACTGCCGAGAATAAGGTATGCCAACAAGGTTCGGTTTGGCCAGATTAATCTGTGACGTCATTTAACGTAATGTTTACATGTTACACCGGGCAGTGCAGCATGACTCCTTGTTGAGATATATATTGTTTTTCAGAAAGGCAATTTGAGGGAATCTGCTGGCCAGACAATGAATGCGATGTTTGGGCACGGTCAATGCATTACTAAATTGGTAACGGGGAAGTATGTAACGCATTAGTTATCACACAGGGTATAGAAAATACTATATTGATGCTCTTTTATAAAGGACTGGACGGTCATCTTGAATGAGTGAACCCTGATCATGTCAGTGTATGAAAAAAACGCAAAATCAGGCAGTGGTATTTCACAAATTCTCCAGGTACTGCTTTAGAAAGATACACACGGAAAACATCATTTAGAGTGAAAACAAAATAAATGAATTTAAAATCAAAGTTTTAAAACTTACTTATTATGCAACTCTAGAAATGAACGAAAATCGCCTTGTTCAATTTTGTTTGGTTTGTTTTGTTTAATGTCCTATTAACAACCAGGGTCATTTAAGGACGTGCCAGGTTTTGGAGGTGGAGGAAAGCCGGAGTACCCGGAGAAAAACCACCGGTCTACGGCCAGTACCTGGCAACTGCCCAACGTGGGTTTCGAACTCGCAACCCAGAGGTGGAGGGCTAGTGATAAATTGTCGGGACACCTTAACCACTCGGCCACCGAAGCCCCTGCCTAGTCCGAAGTCACTTGATTAAGGACAATAACATAACCATCATCTTGTTACTATCCAGGAATGCACAGTTATTTTACAAGGTAGTAGGTACGCTCTAAGATGTTATATAAAGAACGTTGTCCACAAAATGGCCGCCAGGTGGCGGCTTCTGATTGGTCGTAATTTAGATGTTGTTAGATTTTCCTGAATGGTATATTAATGTGGTATGACATGACACACACAATAGTGAAATGCGTTTCATGATTGGAAGACTTACAGGCTTCTGAAAATTCGAAACGTAAATATGAATTTTCATTAACAATAGGTTGATTAGCTAAGGAGTGCTTAGCCGTACTCCTGTAGGAATTTTAAACAATCAAAGTACTGAAAGTACTGAATTATCTGCTATATGTAGGCGTACACAACTTACATGTACACATGTTGAGTACACATGTACAATACACGTGTAGAGGTCACATGTACAGGTCACATCTACAGTACACATGTAGAGGGAAATCGACTATAGTGTATCTTATCTTTACTAAATTTCAGAAAGCAACGTAAATACTACAAAGTTTTGTCGGTACGAGGGTTGGAAAGTAATAAGAATGATATTAATTATCAGCATTGCTTAATAAGAACGCCACAAGACACATTCCTGTGACGTCATAAGACAATATTGAATTATTAGCTACGTCAATAGATCTGGTATTATTTTTTATTACTGAACAAAATACAGAATTCCGACAAAATAACGAAATCGTATTGGTTGGTTGAAAAGAATAAAGATAATACATCTGGGTGTTCAGGGAGGAGAAACGTCTTCTGATCTTTATAAAAATGGGGTTAAATCACATTCTCAAAACATGTTCCGTGAAGAGTATTCTGCTTTATCAACGACACCCACCATACATATCTTTATAAAAATGGGGTTAAATCACATTCTCTAAGCATGTTCCGTGAAGTGTATACTGCTTTATCAAAATATATCAACGACACCCACCATACAAATCTTTATAAAAATAGGGTTAAATCACATTCTCTAAGCATGTTCCGTGAAGTGTATCCTGCTTTATCAAAATATCAACGACACCCACCATACAAATCTTTATAAAAGTTTAGCTAAATCACATTCTCAAAATATGTTTCGGGAAATGTATTTTGTTTTATCGACGACATCCGAAATACAAATCTAGATCAAATTCGGGTTTAAATCACATTATCAAAACGAGAGCTAGAATAGTGTCAACGGAACTACTAGGCATATTAAACAAGCATCAAACATCGTATTAAAAGTTTTCTTTGGGCTCGAGCCAGCCGTAAGACGTAGTTTATAAGGATTTTTGTCTTATCCAAGCCATACGGCTTTAAAAAATCGTTAAAGAAACAAGATCAGGAACAGAGCCAACCATTGGGAAACATCAACAGCACGTGGCGTTATCAGTTATACTTAGAACAGGGTTAAATAAAAGAATATAATCATCTTTTGTCGTTTATTTCAAAAAGGAGACAATCCTCTTAGTAGTACATACTTTGAATAACACTATTGTAATTAGCGCGAGTTTCCTCTGTCCCTGACACCAGACATAGCCAGAGGAAACTCGGGCTATGAGGGGCATTGTCGTCTTAAATGTGACAAAAACATGAATATTCCTCCATTTCGCTTACAAATTCGAGAAATAACCAAGTATAACAGTATAGCGGATAAAAAGAGTGTATTTCAGCTTCAGTGTAACTATAAAGTATCTACAGAAAGTCTATCACTAGTAAAGTCTACCACTAGTGATAGAGTCCACAAAATAACTACAGAAAGTCTACCACTAGTGATAGAGTCCACGGAGCGAGCAAATGGCTCACATATATGGAATCAAAACAAAAGTCTGAAAAAGCCTACCAAGGCGTGATTACAACTGGGCGGGCATGCTTCAGGCAAGAACCTTTACAAGTCTGTTGTGTCAAAGACAAATTTCTTGTTTTTGATTAATCTAAGGCTCTTTAGAATTCTGGAAAACCGGCTGCCAGACTCTGCCAGGAGTGGTGTATAATTGCCAAACAAAATCTTGCATATTTCTTACTTCTCTACCAAGCTAATATCAGAACGACATTTCTATTTCCCAAGACAAATGAGTTTAGTTTTCTGGCTATTCATTTCTCATCCGTACAAAACACGAGTATGAGGAACCCGGAAGTTTGAAAGCTTTAAGTCATGGATTTAAAAAAAAAAAGTTTCTAAAACAAGAACGTACAAAAGAGGAGATAGATGTATTGTGTTACATCACGAGTGACAGGAAGTTTGCCAGACACAAATCCGTATATAATAACGAATTGTTAAAAACAAGACAAAAATAAATAAAAAAGGAAAACAAACTACCAATTACTCTGTCTAAGACCTTCTCCTGGTAAGGAGATTGAAAATTAGACCTGTCCTTATGAGCTTGTCAATTACTTTGCCTATAACTTCAAATAAAATATTTCTTTTCTTTTTTTTTTAATGTTCTGGTCGGGTTGCGCAGTGGCAGCATATGTGTTTCTTTGACCAGTTGAAAACAAAGTATATGGCAATATTATATAGCAAGCTTTGTTGAGAAGAACTCTCATATTGGTATTTTATGCTTACCGAAATGTATCTCATTATCTGAGTGACTCTTACCTCTTTAAATACCTCATTACTGTAGATCATGTAACATTCGTGGTGTGTAATCATTAGTTATGTTCGTGGTTGGTCCTCGAAAATAAGTAAGATGAGTTTGAAGTTCTACGCTACTGTTTGTTGGTATCACCGGAAGCTTGACACTGGACACCGCAAAAGTAAGTAACCGCGAATATTGCCCGAGGTACAGTATATAATGAGACTTACTCGTCACCTAATACATTTTTCATGTATATCAATGAAATAAGCACAAAATTCTTTGTAAGTTTGAATTTTATACAGAGAATGGGTTAAATCGATTTTATCTACAAACTCCAATCTACCCTTTTCACGTTTTTATTTTAATGACATGGCGGCCTCTAAAAATCCACTAAGTTACCTAAAAACTCCCGGAATATAATTCATGCATTTAATTCGTAATAAACGTCGCCTGCTCAATACTATTTACCAATAATCGTCTCTTTGAACGTAGCTAGCTATATATTTAACATCTCCGAACTACCAAAGTCTAAAACGAATATTCTAACCATGAATAATACATTGCTCTCTGGCAGGGAAAATCTTCTCGGTAAGACATTCCTTTAATAACGAGGTATGTACTTTTTTATACCTGTATATTAAAAGGGCCTTATAGACGCGAGGCATCATTACCATGCCATGTAGCAGAGGACCGACTAGGAAATAGAGATCAAAAAGGCGCAATTAGTTTTAAATCAGGGAAAATTGACTGGCACATACCAACTATGAGACAATGGATTACGACAATCAATGTACTGGAATCCCCAAGACAATTAAAGTCGCCGACCAATATAACAAGTCCCTAATAGCAGTAATGGTGTACTATAAAAATACACTATCTACATCTTACACTGCATTTATTTATTTAACGAAGGACCCCTTACTACGGAACAGCATTAGGGCCATGAAGCAAACAAATTAAATTCATTTTTTCATGTTAATAACTCGAAATTTCGACTTAGTAACTCGAAATTTCGACTTACTAAATCGAAATTTCGAGATAATAACTCGAAATTTCGACTTACTAACTCGAAATTTCGAGATAATAACTCGAAATTTCTGTACCTGTACCAACAAACTATTACTTAATTAGTTCATAAAACATACATAAATACATACTACAAGGAAGTTGAGTTGCGGCCATAGGTATTTCTGGCTAGGTGATTTGCTGCTATATATCGAGAGTTCGAGGCCCTGACAGGGCACATTAAAAATTGTCTTTATTCATCATTTGTGTTTCTATGTTAATCATAAGTATATTCAACACAATCTATCATATTCACTTAAAGGGGCATCCCACGAAAGCAAACTAATTTTACCTTTGGTTATTAAGACGAATTGGCTATAAATCATCCTGACCTAAACTGATAGAGAAGATGAAGTTGATTTTTCATTCTTGTGTATATATATGTATGTGGGAGGCCACTTAAAAGTGGCCAAGAACTAAGAAGGCTTATAGTAAATTGATAGTGGAGGTAATAATGACTATAAGGAGGGGCCTTTCATCTATGTTTTTAGTCTTTGACAAATCACGGAATTACAAGTACAGATGCTATCGAAGACTTTGATTAAATGAATTTAACAATTCTGCTTAAAACTTCATAAAAGTTGAAAGATGGTCAAACATGTACCTGTATAAATGAATCGCCTGAAGATGGCCGTTAGGCCTGAAAACGTTAACAAAACACAACCGTTGTCATGTTGAATTTATATTTTTCAACTATATATACATATACATACAGTGCATTCCTCTTAATATCATGTCCTATTTGTCAGACAAAAACATGATATTAACAGTAGTGTGACATTAAGAGAAACATGTTTTTTCACTAAATCTAGTGCATTACCAATCTCCAGAACTAAAATTATTATCTCGAAATTTCGAGTTATTAAGTCGAAATTTCGAGTTATTATCTCGAAATTTCGAGTTAGTAAGTCGAAATTTCGAGTTATTATCTCGAAATATCGAGTTATTAAGTCGAAATTTCGAGTTAGTAAGTCGAAATTTCGAGTTATTATCTCGAAATTTTGAGTTATTATCTTGAAATTTCGAGTTAGTAAGTCGAAATTTCGAGTTATTAACATTAAAAAAATGAATTTATTTTTTTTGCTTCATGGCCCTAATGCTCTTCCGTAGATTATGGCAAAGAATTGGTAAAACAGGAGGTTAAACGGGAGGTAAACAGGTAGGTAAACAGGTAGGTAGAACGGGGGTAAAATTGGAGTAAAACGGAGGTTAAAACGGCAAGTTCAAAGGGAGGTAGAGTGGAAGGTTAAATGGCAGGTTTAAAAGAGAGATAGAACGGGGTCAAACGGGAGGTAAGACATAAGGGGGGCGGGGGGGTAGAAAGGGAGGTCAAAGGGGAGGTAAGACAGAAGGGGGGGCGGGCAGAAAGGGAGGTCAAAGGGGAGGTAAGACAGAAGGGGGCGGGCAGAAAGGGAGGTCAAAGGGGAGGTAAGACAGAAGGGGGGCGGGCAGAAAGGGAGGTCAAAGGGGAGGTAAGACAGAAGGGGGGCGGGGGGTAGAAAGGGAGGTCAAAGGGGAGGTAAGACAGAAGGGGGGCGGGCAGAAAGGGAGGTCAAAGGGGAGGTAAGACAGAAGGGGGCGGGGGGGGGTAGAAAGGGAGGTCAAAGGGGAGGTAAGACAGAAGGGAGGCGGGGGGTAGAAAGGGAGGTCAAAGGGGAGGTAAGACAGAAGGGGGGCGGGCAGAAAGGGAGGTCAAAGGGGAGGTAAGACAGAAGGGGGGCGGGGGGTAGAAAGGGAGGTCAAAGGAGAGGTAAGACAGAAGGGGGGCGGGTAGAAAGGGAGGTCAAAGGGGAGGTAAGACAGAAGGGGGCGGGGGGTAGAAAGGGAGGTCAAAGGGGAGGTTAGACAGAAGGGGGGGGGGGGGGTAGAAAGGGAGGTCAAAGGGGAGGTAAGACAGAAGGGGGGCGGGCAGAAAGGGAGGTCAAAGGGGAGGTAAGACAGAAGGGGGGCGGGGGGTAGAAAGGGAGGTCAAAGGAGAGGTAAGACAGAAGGGGGGCGGGTAGAAAGGGAGGTCAAAGGGGAGGTAAGACAGAAGGGGGCGGGGGGGGGGTAGAAAGGGAGGTCAAAGGGGAGGTAAGACAGAAGGGGGCGGGTAGAAAGGGAGGTCAAAGGAGAGGTAAGACAGAAGGGGGCGGGGGGGTAGAAAGGGAGGTCAAAGGAGAGGTAAGACAGAAGGGGGGCGGGTAGAAAGGGAGGTCAAAGGGGAGGTAAGACAGAAGGGGGGGGGCGGGTAGAAAGGGAGGTCAAAGGGGAGGTAAGACAGAAGGGGGCGGGGGGTAGAAAGGGAGGTCAAACGGGAGGTAAGACAGAAGGGGGGCGGGTAGAAAAGGAGGTCAAAGGGGAGGTAAGACAGAAGGGGGGCGGGCAGAAAGGGAGGTAAAAGGGGAGGTAAGACAGAAGGGGGGCGGGTAGAAAGGGAGATCAAAGGGGAGGTAAAATTGGATGTAAAAAAGGAGGTAGAACAGGGGATAAAATGGGAGGTTAAAACAGAAAAAGGGGGCGGGGAGTTAGAAAGGGGGGTAAAATGGGAGAATGCTGCATAGGATTCACTGTCATATTGGCTTAACTCCATTAGATCAATAATACTTACAGGAATACAATGTAGACATATCAAAATAGAAAACATAACACACGTCTGTGTGTATTTTATAGACGGAGAAGTTCCCTACAGAATCCAAGCGGTCATTGTACCAATACGACGCAGCAGTGCCAATAAGTCCGATATAATAATCCCCCGACCGTCTATGGCATGGTGTACTCAGTTTTAACTATCTAGCTGTCTTAACATCAAAATCATCTACGTCGTTAAACCAACAAGAGGCCCAGAGGGCCTGAATGGCTCACATGACCAATCAGGAATAATGACGAAATTAGTTTCCAATTTCCATGTTGCCTGTAATGTGTTGTTACTGTTTTAGGAAAAAGTATACAATATTTCTAAAAGATGCGATATGATTCATTAATGTACTAGGTGAATCCTACTATTGGGTTTTACATTATGCGCATTGTCGAAGTTATTAATGATATTGAAATACCAAAAATTGCTTCTATTGGTGTTTTTGTTAAATCAATCAATACCCATGTAAAACCCATTACATGTAGCAATGAGTATTGACCCTGTGCGGGAAACATAGCCATATATTTTATAATAGTGACATTGAAAGTAGGCCAAGGTCATTTGTATGCCGAATCTTTATAGCTATCAATCCTAGTAATAACTGCTAACAAATATCTGGTATATGGGTCTTCTGAAACTTGTAAATGTAAACTTACACCAAAAGTTATATCAACTTATATCAATCACGCTTGTTGGCCCGGATGGAAGCGCTTGAGGGGATTTTTTTTTTTTTTTTTTTTTAGAAAATACCAATACGATGTCTGTAAACGTGACGGCCAAATGTATAGGTCCAATGTACACTTTTTACCCAACGACAGGACATCATACTATTACAATTATTTTTTCTTTGTTTTCATGGTAAATACTCAAATGTGATTGGACGAAAAATTCTTTTCATTCTTCAATGAAAGAAATTCCGAGAATGGCGCGACAAATGTGACGTCACAATACGACAATTGACGTTGCGTATTGATTTGAGAAAAAGAATCCCATTTAAAACCAGTAAAATTGTACATAAAACATGTTTTAAATTAGAAAATCATTTTCAAAAATTAATTATAAGCGTTGATGTAAAATTTTTTTTTTAGTTTCATCGGGGTATGAAACAAATTTTGTTTGCAAACTTCTGTAAGAATCCGCTACGCGGATTCATACAGTTTGCAAACAAAATTTGTTTCATACCCCGATGAAACTAAAAAAAAAATGACATCAATGCTTCAATGAAAGAACAATTGGCAGAAATTGATAAATCAGGAGATGTCGACCAAAATCGCTTTTGGAAACTTTTTAAAAATCGTTCTAGAAAAACAGGCTGCGGCCAAACAGAAATGATGTACAATGACAAAACCGTGCGAGAGCACCAACAAATTGTAGATGGATGGGGTCATCATTATAGTAAATTATTTAATAATGAAACTCTGGAGTCGTTTGTCAAGACGGTTTATCAAGATGTATTGTTGACGGTAAATGAAATTCAAAATAAGTCTTACCAGGAAACAAACACGTTTTTATCAGATTATTTTACAATTGGTGAGTTGCACACAGTAGCGAAAAAACTTAAAAACATCAAAGCTAGCGGGTACGATAGCCTAGTCTGCGAACATATTAAGTATGGAGGTGATAAATTGTTAAACTATACTGCTGTGCTGTTCAATTTGATTGTTAAATATGAACATATACCCGAAGACTGGAAAAGAGGAACACTTTTTTCTTTGTACGAGTCTACAGAGGTATAACTCTTATTCCAATCTTCTTCTCTTTTTTTTAAACATTTGAGTCAGTTTTGTCACTGAGGAAGGATATTTTACTAGACTCTGAAACGTTTCCGAATAGACAGCAATCTGCATATAGGAAAAATGTATGTAGTTTATTACCTCGTTTAACTTACAAGAATGTGTGAAATATAACCTTGAACATGGTTCGGAATCTTTTTGCCTTTTTAGATAGCATGAAAGCTTTCGACACAGTTTGGCATGAAGGCTTGCTTCTCAAGCTGTACAGCATGGGCTTTAAAGGGAAAAGTTGGACTTTATTAAGAAATATGTATACTGGTTTTGTTAGCTACCTTTAAAGGTCACCAATCAGCATACAAGGCGGGTCGTTGTCAGCGAAAATGTACTTAGTTTTTATTAATGATTTACTTAATGATGTAGAATTGTCAGGGAATGGAGCATTTTTACTCGAGTCCAAAGTGAATATACCTACACAAGCTGACGATATATGTTTGATCAGCAACACAGTTATCGGTTTACAAGGTATGGTCACAATTTGATTTTCATTTTCTGCTGACAAAAGTAAAATCATCATTTTTACGAAAAATAGAAAGCATGCCTAACCAAAAGGCACTTACTTGTATGGTAAATCATTACCGGTTGTAGAACAAATTACGCATGTTGGAGTTATTTTAAATTTTAATTTTTGTTCAATAGACAGAACGGAATCGGCATGTAAGAGACTAAAAAGTGGAACCATGTCACTCGTTCGATCTGGTGCTCACCCTAAAACCCTTAATCCTCTAACTGTCGCCAAGGTTATCAAATCAAAAGTGTTTCCGTCAGCTCTTTATGGATGCGAACTTTGTCAGCTGTCTAAAACAGAGTTAATCATATTAGAACGTGCTCAAAACCTCATTGTTAAATCTATTCAAGGTCTTAACATTAGAAATGATATGGCGAATTCCTTGATTGGATGGACCTTTATAGAAGGCTATATTGATATTAAGAAACTTTTGTTTTTTGGTCGACTTTGAATAATTTAAATATTTATGTCACACTATTTTTCTCAAGCGGCTGTTCCTGTATTTATTTAATAAGTCTTGTCAAAATAGTTTTATCCTGGTATGTAAGAATACTACACAAGTAGGATCTGTTTAGTTACCTATTACAATATTCTGTAGATACAGTTTTCCCAAGTCGTTCATCATGGAAGTCAATTGTTTATAAAATTGTCTATCATATGGAAGCAATAACCATGTTTAGGTAGCAGTGTACAGTAAAAATGCCAAATTCTGAAAAATATGGCACATGTTTTAGATATGTAAACATTGCCAGTTAACCTTACATATAACCTCTAATAAAGTATATATATTTGAAATCTGTACAACATTTGCAATTTTAATAGAGCTCTGAAGGATAAGTAAACTGATATTTTCTGTGATTTTTAGAGCTGTGAATACCATGGTAACAGCTTAAAAAATTCTCAAAAATTGCAAAATATTATGATATTTGACCCAAAATGGCACAATTCTCTACACAATTTTTTTCTGAAACCTATTTAAAATTAAATATCTCTATCCCAAAGACAGAATTAATCTTGTTTGGACATATGTTGTAAATTAAGTTTTTCCGCTATCTTACCTTTTCTGTGGGCTTCCATTTTGCGCTGTAGGCCAAACTAAATTTCCTGTGTAAACACACGTTCGGAAAATCCGGATATTTAAAATCCGGAACCAATTTATTGATTTTTGTTTTAATAAATGTGAAGCCTGTATGTACTACTTCATACTGGATATACCAATTATAGTGTACATTTATTTTTTCATTTTTTATACATATCATAATACAGGAGTTATTTGCTTAACAAAAAAATTGCCCATGGCCAGGCTGTCTTACTGTGGTGTGCTACCTTAATAGAATGAATAATGATTCAGATTTTGATAGATTTCGTCTCATTCACAATATAATCACTCCAAATATTCTATGGAGGTTCGCACAAAAGTTTCCTGAACACCTCAATAAGATTAACAGTATTGTTCGGTTATGTGTTAATGTACGTTTATCAAATTCTTTTGAGCTGTCATTTTTGTGGTATTTTTCATAATGACCGTATAACACATGTAATATTATAGTGTACAAAAACTGAAAGTATAAGAGATGATTTATGATGTCTACTTTGCTTAGATTTTGATTTGGAATTAAACACCCTTCTACACTCGTTGTCTGATTACAACTTAATCCATGTACTTCTGGGAGGAAGCCCTCCTCACATGTTAAATTTTCAATATTTTTCTTTAACCTTAAATTTTACGCACTAAACAAATCGTATGCCGTCTCCGCAAAATTAGCCAATAAGTATAATTTCAACATCTCCATGATAATTTATGTAGTACACAATAAGTTATTTACGCAAATCAGGATATATTATTTATAGTAAAACATGAATCACCAGGCCCGGATCCAGGATTTTCGAAAGGGGGGGGGGGGGGGGGGGGGGTGTCCAGTAATTTAGTGATAATGCGAGCGCCATAGGCGCGAGCCGACTTTTTTTTTTGCTAATTTGTCGACAACAGATGCCAGTGCCGTTTCATGTTATACGGTGTTTCCTCATTCGTACCTGTCGGTAATTAGTATCACTCTATTCACGTTAAAACCGCGCATTCTTATCCATGTTGTGTTTCTGTCTTGCTCTCATTATGAAATCAATCAACTTCACAAATTTCATCATCTTATCGAATCTATGTGATGAAGTTACGCAAAATTTCGTATTAAGATATAAATATTGACTTACCAGGTGTTGTTAACCTGTCATTGTGAATAATGTCTGTTGAAGTCGAACCCCAGTCGTCTAGGTGAAAGGCAAGTGTGTTGCCACTGTGGCGTCCGGAACTTGAAAATATCCTTCAGAATGTTTTATCATATCTGACCCCTTTGAGTTTGAAAACAGGTCAAGGTCATTAGTATGAGGAAACTTTATAGCATCACTAGACCAGTAGTGCAATGCGTACATGTAGTAGATATCATGAAGCTATCCTCAACAGTATTGGAGTTATGCATTGGAAACAGCAGATGGACAGATGCACGGACGGAGATCCTTTTAATATCTCCCATCAACATGCTTTCCGGAGATAATAATACTTTTACAGGGTTTGGTTTAGTTTATTTTCTTTAACGTCCTATTACGAGCTAGGGTGTTTAACAGGAACAAAATTTTATTTTCATGGAAATTGATGAAACTTGGGGAGTAGACCTTTTTGTTGTAACAGACAAAATGGGGCTGATGAGTACATTGAGGTTATCGATTGTATATACCACCCTTTGTTTCTATATACGCAGTGTTAATATATTTGGAACAATTACTGAGAATTCAGCATCTGAATAAATATATAGTCAATAACTGGAATTTTCATTTGAAGTAATTTTAATTCTTTAGTGCAATTGATATTTATCCATATTCCAGAATGAATAACATACTAGTACTTGGACATTCACATTAGAGCTAGCCTAGCAGACGATAATCCTTGGCCGTTTTCGTTTTTTGCGGTCCAAACGGTTGGATCAGTTGGAACGGTATTGCTCGATCGTTTATGAAGTAATGATGGACCTTGTGATTTTATATTGTTTTCAGACGAGCCTTGACAAAGACTCCCAAGGCCTGTATTAACATTTACATTTAAAAACTGACGAATCGGTTTGTCGTCATAAACGAACAGGCCCCTTGTGTCAGTGACTGGTCTGTTGATCACCAGAGGAACTGGTATACCGACAGTCAGAAAAGAATGTGTTTGTTTCTTAACTCGTTCTTTTTTTTCAACAACTTTTAAATTAAGAAATTTACAATCAGCATATCACAGTGTATCATCATATAATTTCAGACAGTTTGGCCTTTTACAATGCAGTTTTGCCGCCATTACATTCTCAGGTTCAGTTTAAAGCAACCGAAAGCTTGACCTTAGGAAATTTTCTTCTGCATATCAGTGTTCCATCATAAAATTTCAGTAAAGCTTCTGTATGGATTTCTTTGATGCATTCTACCAGTGTATTTTCTGTTCTATTTTTAGTAAGTGATCTCAACCTTTCTCCTTTTAAGCCTAAAGACGTCCCAAGTAAGCATTTCTTCAAGGAAGCACTGGAGGAAGTCAAAGTGCCATTGGTCCTCAAGAACCCAATATATTGTGAAAACTGACTTGATGATATGTGTGTTTCGATGTCCACGATGTCAAATTTTGAGAAAGGGATCTTAATACTGAAATGTTGATGCCATTCAGAAAGGTAACATCGCCATCTTGATTTTCACTGCAGGTGAGACAAGAGACACGGAAAGCAAAACAACACAATTTGTAGTATTATAAAAAATGTAATATAGGACTACTGAACGTATGGGGGTACAGAGAAGTGACTAGATAGCAGTTGTTCTACAAAGAAAGGTCTGCAAACGATATACGGCACAAAGACATAATGGTTTAAACATACAAAGCGCTTCACAACAATAAACTAAACCAGGATGCATGCTACCTTACACATTGTGTTAAGTATTCTATCACCCTTACAAGTGATGCCCAGATACAAAAGTAAGAGATCATGGCAAAAATATTCTTCTCAAAAGTAATATTGCTGTAGAAGGAGAGGAGAAAATGTAGCGGTCAGACAGGGGTTCGAACCCGGGACCTCAGATCCCTAGCCGGATGACCTGCCAATTGAGCTACCTGGTCACCGATGATCAACTCAGTCCAGTCCCGCTACATTGCAAATACTTCTCTATTCTGCTGCCCTTCCTAATCAACCCTCTTGGTCCATCACTTATAAAAAACTTATACCAGGACTGTTTTATAAAGCAAGAATTACAGGTCTCATCTGTCCAGCTTTGTCAGTTAAGCTCCAAAATCCAGTCAAACTTTTTCCTAAAAACCACCAAAAACCCTCCATTTCATAACATGGAAGCACACTAAGTCTTCTTGTATAGCTATCAAATTACATTTGTAATTATAACATTGCTAATTAAATTTGAATGGTTTGTTTTTGTTTAACGTCCTATTAACAGCCAGGGTCATTTAAGGACGTGCCAGGTTTTGGAGGTGGAGGAAAGCCGGAGTAGCCGGAGTACCCGGAGAAAAACCACCGGCCTACGGTCAGTACCTGGCAACTGCCCCACGTAGGTTTCGAACTCGCAACCCAGAGGTGGAGGGCTAGTGTTAAAGTGTCGGGACACCTTAACCACTCGGCCACCGCAGCCCCAATTTGAATGGAATTGTATACATTGTAGATATGTGTAAATAACAATGCATAGCAAAACAGAGATAGAGTTTCGCAAAATCACTAATTCTAAAAATTCATGCGAATATGTCAATTTTTCACCAAAAATCACTCTTTCTAGACTAATTTGTAAATCAATTGAAGAACCAAAATAACAGATTTTATATCAATTTCTCAAAATCAAAGGTTTTTAATCCAAAAAATACAGCCAAAAAAAGGAAAGTTTGTGTAATTTTAGAATATGTTGAGATGTCTGTACTACAATACAACCACGTTCCTAGTTTGGTTGAAATAACATCAACACTTTTTCAGAAACGGAGCTTAACACAAAGCTTTAAAAGTCCAGATACCCAGCATTAATAATTTTGCTAAACCATAATTTTGTGGTGATATTCCGCAAACGAAGGCTGTGTTGAGATGTCCACTTTGTGGTGATATTCCGCAAACGAAGGCTGTGTTGAGATGTCCACTATGTGATTCAACTATATTCCTTTTTCAAATATCAAATATTTTAAAACATTCTATTGTAAATATAAATGCTTGGTATAAAAAATTTAAAAATTCATAATTTCCCTACATTTAGATGCACTGTTTGTCTTCAGAATAAATAATGTTGCCGGTAGCCCTCTGAGATTTTCGCAAAGCTAATACCTGTTCAAAAGGGGCATTCCTTCGTTTGAATAAAGCGTGTGTCTCCAAAATGAATTTTAATGGGAAATGTATATTTTTCCCAAGTAGTAAAAGCCATAATCTTTAAATTAATACGGCAGTTTTATTCTCAAGGGAAATCAAAGTGCTTAAAAGTATTAAATCATAAAAATTCTCAATTGGATCCGAAGTAGAACTAATTACAGCAAAGGCAGGTCTGGTAGGCACAGAAACTCATATAATCTTCATTCAAGAATAGATTTTATCAATAGAAATTTGGCATGTTTCTGATGTCCGAACGAAGGAATGCCCCTTTAAATTATGAAATTTTAATCAAACTTCAACCAAAATCACAACAATGGGAGATAACTCTCAATTTTCTACCAAAATGACAGACATCATGTGTAAGGTAGCATGTTCCATAGAGGGGACAATTCCAACACATATCACAGATTAAATGTGTACAATAGCATATAGACTTAATATACAGCTTGCTATTTCAACATTATAAACTGAATGCATCTATGATTTGGTATCTAAAAATGTTTACCCAAAAAAATGAGTAAAGTGTTTTAGGAAAAACCACTTTAATGTTATGTTATTTACATGATGTCTAGGACATCGGACCATTAAATATGTATTATGTCAACTATTATCCAGCACTAATTTGTGTACAAAATTCTCAAGCTTTGCGACAATATTATATAATCTCTGCTCTTCAACATCTGTAGTTGACTTTGCTCCTCTAATTAAGCACTGATACTGTACATTTCCCGTTTTGCCTGAAGGTATTTTTTGTCTGATTTTCACATTCTGATCCCTATTTCTACTCAAAACCTGGAAAACAGAACACAGTTTTAGAACACTTAGTTCTACACATCAATAGAACTATTTCAGGGATATTAGGTATAATTTCTTCTTTTTTTTAAAAAAAGTCAAAAAATTAACCCAGCAAAATCAAGACACTACAGTAATACATAAACAATATTATTATATGTCCTTTTTCTTTGTTCTCTCCCTTTTTGATCTCATTTAATTCTTTCTTACACTTTCAATCACACATGTTTATAACTCTGTTCATTACCATATTCATCCATTAGTTCATCGCACACACATTCATCAACAAGCATCCAACTACACAAACACACCCACCCACGCACCAACGCAAACACATCTACTCACACACAGACACGCCCTCACTCAAACACATCCACTCACATACAGGCACACACCCACGCAAACACATTGAATACATCCCTTCACATGTCAAATCACTCCTCTTCCACACATCTCGCATTCTCACAGTCAGCTTCCTCAGCACATAGAGATTGTCACATTGATGCCAAGATTTCCATGATCTGCAAACAGCTGAGCAATGTTTGTATCGAACACAAGACAGTCACTAGCTATGATGGCGGACTGTACACCATCGTGGATACTGCGTGGTGTGGCCTCCCATGACAGGCGTCGACGATGGCCATTCAACTCCAGTCTGTGAACAAACAAAATTTCATTATGAGTTGTCTCCCTTCAAATAAGTCACATGCAAAACAGATATAAATTCTAACCTTGTCCTCTAAATAAAGAGTTATATTTCTTACAAAACAGAACAATGTGATATTGTTACTATTGTTAAAGTTTAAACTTATATACACACCTGTATGCAAAGTTCTCTGCCTGTTTGCGTGTGCCTATTAGCTGGACAATGGCGTAGAACATTTGTTGTCCCTCTGTTTTCTCCTGTTTTTCTAGCACCAACATGAAGTTATGGCCGAAGCATGACTGCATCATAACCCAGTCAACTGCACCAGGAAGATTGATGTCTGTCGCCAAGAATACAATGTCTTCACCTGTTAAACATTAAAAACATTTTTTTTTAGATTTGTACTAAAATCATTCATCCACGGTATTAGAGGGTGTCAAGTCTAGTGGATAGTTTGTTTAACAATCATAAAAACAGCCGAGATGATGACATATGAAACCAGGGCTTTTTCTGGGGGCTTTTCGGGCCGTTAATGGGCCCCATTCCCAATTAAAATTATTTTATATATCAGCCAAATTCCCAAAATTTGCGGTTTACTCCTGAAAAAATCTTTCCCAATTCACCAATTTTCTTCCCAAAATGAGACAAAAAGGCCCTTTCCCAAACCAGTAAGAAAAAGCCCTGGAAACACTTCATGCAGTTTACAGTAAAATTTATTTGTAAAATTTTTAATTTAATCACTTTAGGTCTGCAGTGAATCTTCATAAGTCTTCAAAGGTTGGATCTTGATAGGTTAGTTACGAGATAAAACAGGTACAAATCAATTTAATCGTTTCATGGTAAACAAATCCCCAACAACACACTGATACACATCATTTAACAGCCATAATCAACAATTAATCTTATTTATTATCTCCCTTTACGCATGAAAAATATGGTGGGTAGCGATCGCGAGCACATGTGGTTTGCCAAACACAAAACCGGGTCGGATAACATAAATGTGACTTCAGAGACAAACACTGTTTCTGCAGCTTCTAGTGAACAAATCTTTAGTAAATGTGTTCATGTGATCCATGGCATTGCGAGGATAGGTAACTTATGACGAGAGAAAAAATAGTGATTTTTTGTCATTAGACCAGACATTTCATATGACTTTAACATGGACAGACTGACAGCTGATTTATAATGCTTGTTATTCCCGTCTCATATAAAACTAATCTTTACAGCTTCAATACAAAACTTAAACATGACATAGGAACAGTTTCATACGGGTACTTGAATGTTTGCTTCATCATCCATGTGAGGGACTCTTCAACTGATGAAGAGAGAAAAAGTTTACTTCAAAAATAATAGAAGTTTACATGGTTACTTTGAAGGATGTCTGATAATGAATTGTCTCACCAGTGGATTGTAACTACATTAAGAAGTTTTATTTAATTGGATTATCACGAAATTCCTAAGGGATTATGATTATACAGTGATAGTGTAGTGATAATATAGATCTAGTGATACACAAAATCGTGACAAATGTCATTTCAATGTCTCCTGTTTTTCTGACAAATTCTCAATTGTAATGTTGCGCAGAAATTTATCATGAATACAAAATGTAAAAGTTTTACCACTTATTTTTAAACATTATTTAAATGAAAAAACTGAAACCCTAATTACTTTCAACACAAGTGGATTTGTGGATATGGCAGTGATAAATCTGCATTTATATGGATCATTTTCCTTAGTTTTTTAAAAACTATAAGTTCAATATGCAAACGATTTCAATGTTTAATCCAGAATTTCTTTTGGTCCCAACAAAATTTTAAGAGTCCATGATCCAAGCCTCACATAAAGATTTGGCACTGAAATATTTATATTTCCACTTAATTCAGACTCAATGAACTATATCAAGTCCTGCGTAGGAATACATTTGTCATTCTAAAAGTACTTAGTAGGGGACTATATTTTTTTAATTCCATTTCAAAAGTGATCATATTTATATGAAATAAATTCAATTAAAAATAATATTTGTTTTAATTTGTTATTAAGTTTGTTCACAAAAGAAATCCTGAAAGTAATAACCATATGTAGACGAAGAGTGATGACGTACATTTCGGCAAGTTTCGTGGTAGACTTGCACAAGTCCCTATTAGTCAAGGACAAAATATTATACAAAAATATCAAAAAAATATAAATATAAGGATTGAATAAAGTTATGTTGAGGTGTATGAGGATATAAACCTCAATAAGTCTTGAGACAAATTTATTATGAACTGCGAATGAACAAGTAAAAGAAGTGTTGACCATAATAGAATGAGCCATTGAAACATACCTTGAAGTGTGGTGATACTTTTGTGTTGCTGCATCAAGTGAGACATTACTTGCTCCAGTGATCCCTGCCACTTACACGAGGCCCCGGGACAGGGACAGCAGTAAGGTCTACACGAAGATGATAATTACATGTATTAGAAAACAAGAACAATGACGAGAGATAGAATCACTAAAACATGGTTTATATAGATTTTACACATGAAAACTCCAGCACTTTTTCTCCGTTTTCAAGGTAATTTTTTTGTACAAGCTTTGTAAGGAATAGAGGTAATTTTTTGTCATTAATGTGATTAGAATAAGAAAACTGTGTAGAGCAAATGACTGTGCTTGTGATAAATAACCAAGCACTGGAATCAGAAATTATTGACAAGAGGCCCAGAGGGCCTGTATCGCTCACCTGGTTTTCATGAGATATGAAACAAGAATGATGCTTAAGTATATTTGTCACTGGTAATTGCTATGTCAATATATCATAGGCATTTTATATGGGTACATGAGGTTTTTATGCCAAAAAATACATTAATCCATGAAATGAAATTGACTTTTGGTGCAACCCCATAGGGATGCTACCACACAAATGTGAGTGATATACATTGCTTAGTTTTAGAAAAAAAGTTGTTTAAACCAATTGACCCCTTCTGACCCCGCCCTCTGCCCCCCCAGGGGGTCAGTTCCTTCCTTTATGAAATTTTGAATCCCTACCCAAAAGGATGATACCAGTCAAATATAAGCTGTTTCAGAGAAGAAGTTGTTCATATCAATTTAGCCAAACTGACCCCTTTTGACCCCACCCCTCAGCCCCCTGGGGGTCGGCCCCGTCATTTGTACAATTTTGAATCCTTAACCCAAGGGATGCTACCAGTCAAATATTAGAGATATCTATTGTTTAGTTTCAGTGAAAAAGTCGTTTATATCAATTCTGCCAAAATTACCCCTTTTGGCCCCACCTCTTAAGCTTCCCAGGGGTCAGCCCTGTCATTGTACAACTTTGAATCCCCACCCCATGGGGGTGCTACCAGGCAAATATGAGCGATATCCATTGCTTAGTTTCAGAGAAGAAGTTGTTATATCAATTTAGCCAAATTAACCACTTTTGGCCCCGCCCCTCAGCCCCCCGTGGGGTCAGCACCACCATTTGTACGATTTTGAATCCAGACCCCAAAGAGATGCTCACAGTCAAATTTCCAGAATATCAATTGCTTAGTTTCAGAGGAGAAGTTGTTTATATCAATTTAGCCAAATTGACCCCTCTTGGCCCCGTCCCTCAAACCCCAAGGGAGTTAGCCCCACCATTTGTACAATTTTGAATCCCCATCCCATAGTGAATCGCTACCAGGCAAATCTCTCCTGTACTCTGACACCCCAGAGGGACCTCTCTCCTGTACTCTGACACCCCAGGGGGACCTCTCTCCTGTACACGTGCACCGATACCACAAAGGGACCTCTCTCCTGTACCCTGACACCCCAGGGGGCCTCTCTCCTGTACCCTGACACCCCAGGGGGACCTCTCTCCTGTACCCTGATACCCCAGGGGGAACTCTCTCCTGTAACCCGATACTCCAGGGGGACCTCTCTCCTGTAACCTGATACCCAAGGGGGAACTCTCTCCCGTACCCTGATATCACAGGGGGACCTCTCTCCCGTACCCCGATACCCCAGGGGGACCTCTCTCCTGTACCCTGATACCCCAGGGGGACCTCTCTCCCGTACCCCGATACCCCAGGGGGACCTCTCTCCTGTACCCTGATACCCCAGGGGGACCTCTCTCCTGTACCCTGATATCACAGGGGGACCTCTCTCCTGTACCCTGATACCCCAGGGGGACCTCTCTCCTGTACCCGATACCCCAGGGGGACCTCTCTCCTGTACCCCGATACCCCAGGGGGACCTCTCTCCTGTACCCAGATACCCCAGGGGGACCTCTCTCCTGTACCCTGATACCCCAGGGGGACCTCTCTCCTGTACCCTGATGACCCAGGGGGGCCTCTCTCCTGTACCCTGATACCCCAGGGGGACCTCTCTCCTGTACCCTGATACCCCAGGGGGACCTCTCTCCTGTACCCTGATGACCCAGGGGGACCTCTCTCCTGTACCCTGATGACCCAGGGGGACCTCTCTCCTGTACCCTGATGACCCAGGGGGGCCTCTCTCCTGTACCCCGATACCCCAGGGGGACCTCTCTCCTGTACCCTGATACCCCAGGGGGGCCTCTCTCCTGTACCCCGATACCCCAGGGGGACCTCTCTCCTGTACCCTGATACCCCAGGGGGGACCTCTCTCCTGTACCCCGATACCCCAGGGGGGACCACTCTCCTGTACCATGATACCCCAGGGGGACCTCTCTCCTGTACCCTGAACCCTGATACCCCCCAGGAGGACCTGTCTCCTGTACCCCGATGAGATCTTTACCCTTGGACAAGTTTGTCATTTTGTATTGCCTCTCTATATGAAATCTCTAATGAAACAGCTGCCTCCTTTAACTGTAATGATAAGACCATGTTGATGTACCTGTATTCACATGTCTCCTCATGATCTGTTTTGTCCGTGTGTAGCAGCGTGACAGGACAGCCACTGGACGAGTATTTACAGGGGAACATGACAGTGCTTGCCACTTTCTCCATTGCTAAATTACGTATATTTCCTACAAACAGAGAATGTAACATTACAAAACAGCTATATATCAATCTATCATATGATTTAAACAATAGGGATGGGTATTGCCTTTGAAAGTCATATTGCGATATTACACCCAATATTGCAATATATCGTATGATGTTATTATCCACCGTTTTTGATCACTTCAAATGCTGCCACTTGACTCGCCATTTCCTTTGCAGAAATGAACGTGGAAATCCCTTTTTTTAATAATATCAGAATCAAGCTTCTGGTTTTGTTTATTTGTAAATTATGTGTATATCAACATGAAGTTCTAGTTAAACAACTAACAAAGATAAAACAATTGATTTAAGACAACTTTATATTTACTTTATTCTTGGAAGATTGTAGCTATTGCTTCCCCATTCCAAATTTTCAAGCGTTATAGATTTATTTTAACTGTTTTTCAGTGTCTAAAATTTCATATAACACAGGAGCGTGCTTCGTGATTACGTATTTGAATTGATTGATTGACACCACAGGAAAGAAATGTGTCTGTTACGAAGTATTGATATGGATACGAAGAACCAACAAATCTATTAAAATAACGGTACTTTGAAACCATACCACGATATATTGTTTTC
Organism: Pecten maximus; assembly: GCF_902652985.1. Taxonomy (NCBI): domain Eukaryota; kingdom Metazoa; phylum Mollusca; class Bivalvia; order Pectinida; family Pectinidae; genus Pecten; species Pecten maximus. Next base: position 43,177,779 of record NC_047024.1, read on the forward strand.
CATGTTCATATTGCAATGACCAGTATCAGTGATATTATCGCCCGACCAAAGAGACAAAATATGGAAAATATATACCATATAAACTACTGAGCGTTGGCGAGAAACACTGTACAATAATATACGCCTGTATCAATTCTCCAACGATAAGAGTCAGATAACAATTGTTGTCAAATATGTCTCAGCTAACACAGTAGTTTAGGTTCTAAAATCAGTTAATCTAAAATGGATACTGAATGCATGCATACCGCCTACTTATAACAGAGCATATTCCATCTTTGATGGGCATATCAAAACGAGAAGCAAGTGAGGTGTCTCAATCAGATCTCTGACCAACTGAACATTCCTTCAAATTTTAAAACCGCCTTTGAATGAGCATGTTCTATTTTTAAGATGGATGTCTGTTATATAAATCTTACTGAATCGGTAATCTTTTCAGTAGTGTTAAAGTTGAATTATTTATCGAAGTCAGAGAGAGGCTTTTCGATTAAATCATCCATACCTAAAGGACCACGACATGTTGGACACATGGTCAGTTTCTGTCGACACGCCTGACATACTATGTGGCCACTCTGACACTGCATGATTGGAGGGAGGGCATAGTCAAAACACACTGGACATTCAAACAAACTGGCCAGGTCAGAATTGTTGGGGTTTCCTGCAGCAGCTGAAATCAGAATAAAGTTCTACCAAACAATTGTAGCTATAATATCATGTTTAATTCTGGTAATAATGAATGTCTCCCAATTCTGTCAGTAATAAATGTCTATCAACTGGATGTAGATGTGTTACTTAGCTGATTGTCACCGATCTTCGTAGTCTTATCATGTGGCATGCTGACAGATTCTACATGGAACCTTTAAAAGTTATATAATGTTTGGACCAAATTGACAAATCAATATGCAAATCATCATAGCCTTGTACTTACCCAGGGCAGCTGCAGCGTTTGCTGGTCCGCCATTGGCTGCCACTGGGATGTGAGACCGCTGTTTTCCAGAGGATGATGTCTGTCGACTCAGGCTCATCTTGGAGGTCAACAGCACACTCTCCAATCAGAACTGCAAATAAACCAGGAACTGTCATCAGGAAGTACTTAACTTGACACATTTTTTTTTACCTTTTTCTCCCGCGCCATCTCCCTTAAGTAATTGATCTGTAAACCAGGGTAGCAATGTCCCATTACCTGTGCACCCTTCGCCTATGTTCATACAAATTCACTGCATTTATAGAAAGAAACCACTAAGCTAGGTCAAATAGTCATTTGATTAGTTATATCATGACAGTACAATAAATTTGATCCCTAGACCTGCAGGACTGATGTTTTCCCTCTGTAATAATATAAATAGTAGAAACATGACTTGTCATTTGAAAAGCATGACTCAATCTCTGACATTTGACAGAGGTTATAATTAAGTTATATACCTGGTATTAGTTTATCTGTTTTGTACGAAAACATTTTTTATAAACATATCTTACATTATATTAATTCAAGATAGGCCTAATTAATTTTGTGACTGTGTAATTCATTTCTGCTATTCTGTCTACAAATACAAATTCCATATGTCTGACGTCAGTAAAGTGTAAGTCCTCTATCAATCTCATTTTGAACTAGCTCGGGCCGACTAGCTCTTTGAAATAACAGGAGTATTAACTCGACGGCACGCATATCAAGTTGATCATGCATGAACACATAGTCATCAATGATGAAGTAAATAACTGTCCATCAACACTCATTGTATATTAATCTACCAAAATACTGGCCACCTTCATCGAGCTGAATATTATATAAAGCTGTGAATGATATCGATGGTGCCATGTGTTGGGGAAAGGGTTCATGATGAGAGTCAGAGAAGAAAAAAACACCTATATGTATATAATGAAACAGACATGTTCAGTTCTTTTGAGACTACGACATTACTAGTAATTTCAGACAGTGACTAAGCTAACCTTATGTCTGTATTGATAGTAAGTTTAGTAATACGACAAGAAACTACGAAAACACGTCACAATGAAATGAAATGTTGGCAATGTCGAGTGTCAGGTTGTACAGTAGCCATAACAGTTACTGTATAAATACGAATTCATGTTTTCTCACCAGGTGGATAAAAAAAGTCATCTTTATACATACATGAACGACACAAAACACTGATTTGGATAGATGACAATCAGATACTTAGCCTACCCGCTGAAATCAAATTCACACTGATAACAATTATTGGAAATTCCCTACAACATGTTTCACACAACACAAAACATGGCGGTCGAAGTTTCTGTTATTAGAGAGATATATTGGACAAACGTTTACTGGCTGTAACTATACACTAAACTTAATTGATAAAATTTGACAAAATGTATCATATCAAATAAAATAATGACCAAAACAGCTCCAAGATACCATAAAATGGCAATTTCCTCTTACCCAAGGTCTTTGGCTTTTGACAAATTTTGCGTTCGGGACTCTGTGTACTTCTTTTCGGAACACATCGTACTCTTTCCGTTCATTGCTCTGTGAGGTCCCCGAGGGGATATATTTCGGTACAAGTCGTTCCGGCCTCTACCAGTCCGGCCCGCTAGTCGTTCCGGCCCCTAACCGGTCCGTCCCTAGTCGTTCCGGCCCCTTAGTCGTTCCGGCCCCTTATTCGTACCTTTTCGACCCCCCCATGTTGTGTTTTTTTTATTATCTTTTCTGGTGTTATTTACATATCTATACATGTAAATACATATAATTTTACAATTTTATTCAGTACAGGTTGTCGCCCCTTAATCGGAATATTGTATAGCGTGAGTAAACGAAGCTAACAATATATCGTGTTGTTTTCGCGGTGTTGTGATTGGATCCGTGATATCATCCTTTGCCTCATGTGGTAAGTGTTTGATATTTTTTATGATGAACTGACGTTCAGTACTATACAAAAGATGGGGGGTGAGGGGTTATTATAAAACGTCACTGTGTATAACAAAGAAAACTAGAACAAGAAAAATTCAATAGATGGGAAATATATTATTTATTTATGCCGCATTTAATTGTTAATACATATAGTTTGCAATCATATTTTCAACTTTCAACTTCTTTCTCTTCACAAATTTACCGATGTGCAGAAAACATATTTACAACAATGTACAAAAGCATATATATATTTACAACAAAGTACAAAAGCATGTACAAACCTGACTTTATTAATTTATAAATATAGCTTACTTCTTGCTAAACAGGAAAATAAAAAGATTCATGTTAAATTGTGTAACTAAATTGCCATTATTTGATACATATATCTCATGTTTACTGAACTATGGATGAGAAGTTTGGGGATTTTGTCCGGCACCACAGTTAGAGAAAGTACACCTACTGTTCTTAAAAACATATTTGGTATAAAAAAAAAGACCGCCAATTCTTCCATGGTCTACTCTGAGCTCGGACGTTTCCCTTTATAAATTAGTCGCAAGATTTATCTTTTAAAATATTGGATTAAACTTCTGAATACCGATAATTGTTTTTTAAAATAATTCTATAATGAACTTGTAGAGCTTAACGCAGCAAAGCCAAGATGTAAAATGAATCTCATGTATCATGTAAAGTATGAGCTTAGTAGTTTCGGATTCTATGAGTCTGGTTGACCAAGTGTGTTCCTATATTTTTTTTTTTTTTTTTTTGCTGTCATACACACAACGGGTGCATGATATTTTTATCCAAGAGTTATGGTGGCTCGTTAGGACCAAGTATCAAATCTCGTATTCTCGCACTCTCGACCTTAGGTCGAAAACGCGGGAATGCGAAAACGCGACGGCGAGGGAGCGAAAACGCGAGATTGCGAAAGAGCGAAAACGCGAGAATGCGAAAACTCGACGGCGAGAATGCGAAAACGCGACGGCGAAAACGCGAAATTAATCTCGCACTCTCGCCGTCGCGATTTCGCTCCCTCGCCATCGCGTTTTCGCATTCTCGCGTTTTCGACCTAAGGTCGAGAACGCGAGATTAGTCATTAACGGCCGTCCTCGCACTCTCGCTCCCTCGGGTAAGGAAGTAAACTCAAAGAGTCTAGAGGATCGGGTCCTTTTCCGAATTCGATTCGGCAAATAAAATGGCTTCGAGTTTTGAAGGTATAAAGTGTTAGACTTTATACTGTTGTTTTCATGAATAAATCGTCGTTGTTTGATGACAAACGTATACGGTAATAGATAGAACCTAATCATGACAGGCCTGTTGTATATAGACTATATGTCGGTGGGTGATGGAGATAGGTGGGATCGAAATCCAAAACAAAAAAGGTTTAATTAGCCTAGCCCTAGGTCTGATACACAGTCACATGCCTCAGTGTACACCTCAATTATCTGAAGTAATAAGCTAACAATTTAAACGTTGTCTATAAGAATATAAACTACCGTACATTCAAGAATTAATCACATTTATTTGTTATGGAAATATAGATACCAGGGATGATATATTGATGGATTTGTTCTTCAAAGATTACACCAATTTGGAAATGCAAACAAAGCTGCACTATAAAGGAATTAGTATGAGGTAAGTGGACCTAATATGCACTAGCATGTAATGTATACATGTATTATGTTTAAGGATATAGAACAGAATATAGAAAAAAGGTGCATGTATGTGTGTCACACAAAAAATGTTGAACATGTAAGATTTTGGAATGTAATGAAAATTAATCTTTATGGAAAATATAGATCTAGGCACCTAATTTTTAATTATTTTTTTATGACTTCAATGGAATTTATTGAAATTTCACATACATGTAAAAAATAATTTGCTCTTTCCTCTGATAGGCCTAATATTTGCATAAATTTCTATTACTGAATTCAAGAGATATTGCATGTTTCACTTTTTTAAAAAGTTATCAATGAAATTCTAAAGTAAGAATAAAGAACAAAGTGACATCACATTTCGGGCAACATGTTTATATTTATCTATTTTTGGAACATTAAGCAGGGAAAAGTATTTAAAAATATCAAATGAATGAGCTAACAATTGTCTACTATAGTGTAAAGAATTTCAAGAAAATACATTGAAAAACTCGTGACGGCGAGGGAGCGAAAACGTGTTCTGTAAACTTAACACACTCATCTGGGGAGTGCGAGGTAGAGAATAAATCAACCCAGTCTGTATCGTCAAGTTTACTATTAAAAAGTTCGTAATTAGCTTCATTGTAACATCTTATGGTTCGTTTAAACGTCCTGGTAATTACTGTGCCTACAGTCAGTTCTACAGTCGTCGCTTTATGGTCAGATACCTCATCGCCAATGTCAATTACGTCAGAAAAGTTAGAAGTACACGTGTCGGAGAGTAAAATAGGGTCAAGTAAAGTAGAGCTCGTGCGTCCTATGCGTGTGGGTTTGTCGATTACATTAGTTAGGTGAAAGGTGTGGATAATATCATACACAACGTGCGTGTTTTCTACAGTTAAAAGATCGACATTTATATCACCAACTAATACTATATTTGGGGTTTCCTGAATAGCAGTGTCTATAGAATTCTGTAGATGATTCCAAAAGGATTGTGCGATATTAGGAGCTTCCTCGCATATATATATATATATATATATATATATAACCAACGTAATGTATATCATTATGTATGCTCCTTGGGTCGAAAACGCGAGAATGCAAAAACTCGACGGCGAAAATGCGAAATCGCGACGGCGAGAGTGCGAGGTAAATCTCGCGTTTTCGCCGTCGCGTTTTCGCATTCTCGCCGTCGAGTTTTCAAATTCTCGCGTTTTCGCTCTTTCGCATTCTCGCGTTTGCGCTCCCTCGCCGTCGCGTTTTCGCATTCTCGCGTTTTCGACCTAAGGTCGACAGAGCGAGAATGCGAGATTTGATACTTGGCCCTAAAGAGCCACCATACTTTTGCTCTCTCGCCGTCGAGTTTTCGCATTCTCGCGTTTTCGCTCTGTCGCAATCTCCTGTTTTCGCTCCCTCGCGGTCGCGTTTTCGCATTCTCGCGTTTTCGACCTAAGGTCGAGAGTGCGATAATACGAGATTTGATACTTGGCCCTAATGAGCCACCATAAAGAGTTGAGAAACAATTTCGAAATTTCTTCTAAATGTATTTTATATCAGCATATTGTAGATCATTTTGAATTGCAGTTGTATCTCACGAAGTCTTTTAAATTTAGAAATGTACTTACTTAGTTTAGGATACAAGCACACGATTTAAGTGTTGTAACTGATAGATACCAAGGTATCCGCAGAGCCCAAAGACTGTGTAATATGTAATAGAAGGGAAGTTGAAGTTGAAACCCATTTTATATTATTATGTCCAGTTTATTCAGAGTTGAGAAGTTTGTACATCAAGCCGTATTTTCATCGCCGCCCTTCTCTATTCAAGTAAACTGAATTAGATGAAAGTAAAAATGTTAAAACTTCAATAAATTTCAGTCAATACCTAATGCATGCTTAGTCCAAAAGAATATCTCTACTCAATAACTGAATTGCGTTAGACAGTATTTGTCAAGTTTCGTTATTTTGCTTGCTTTAGAGAGTGTGTTAATGGTATGAATAATAATTATATCGGTTGTGTTCTCCGCCATCTTGTTCAAATGAATTGTAATGTAAGTTTATGTAATATGTTATTCCTATATGGTGTGCTACAATCGGAAATAAACTAAACTAAACTGAAAAAAAACGTCTGTGCTGTATAGGCATGTCCACTCGGGCGTAACATTCGACGGTGACGTCATTCTTGAACTCTCATATATAACATGTAGCATGTCACTAATTTTCTCTCATAACGAGCAAAATACAACATGTAACATCTTACTAATTTTCTATTAAAACGAGCCAAATACAACGTGTATCATCTTATTTCTGTTATAACAGGTCGTATATAACATGTAAAATTTGAATAATTTTCTATTTTAACAAGTTGTTGTAACATGTATGACATTTGAAAAACGGGCCGTTTATATAACGATTTACATAATATAGCCTTTATTATTTAATCTCATTTGACCGCCGCTATTCAAACTCAACATTAGCCTATATAATAAAGTGCTTAATTTATTTTCATTTGTCAAAAGGTGATTCCAAAAATTTAACATTCTCATCTTGACTTTAAGTTCTAATGGGTATCTTCCCAAATCCCCATAAATCATATAGTTTGGTGTATTAGATCTAACATTTAATATTCTTTTACAAAACTTAAGATGTATTATTTCTAGAGACTTGAGATCTTCGTATCCCCAGATTTTTGCTTCACATAACAGAATCGATTCAACTAGCGAATCGAAAAGTTTGAGTTGCAAATCAACAGGAATTGCCTGACTTCGTATTTTTCTAAAAAATGAAAATATGGACTTTGGTGCTTGTTCGATAAGCTTACGACTAGCAATTACAAAATTTTCGTTCGATTTAAAAGTAACACCTAAATATGTGAAGCAGTCTACAGTTTCTAGTATTTGATCGTTAAGCGTGAAATTATGTCGCCGTTTAGTTTTTCATTTACTAAAGATCATCACCTTAGTTTTCTTTATATTAACTTCAAGCTTCCATAATTTACAATATTCATTAAAATCATTTAGAGCAGCTTGCATACCTTCCGATGTTTCAGAGAAAATAACAGTATCATCCGAGTATACATGTAATAATACAAATACCTCGATAAGAATATGGAGTTTTCTGGTAATCTCATCACTTAAATTCTGAAGGGGAACACTGCCTTTTGACATCATAAATTCTTCTAGGTCATTAAGAAATACGGAAAACAAAAATGGGCAGAGATTTTCCCCTTGCCGGACCCCGACTAAGCAAGGGAAAAAGTCCGAGGTTTCCAAATGGAAGTTTACACAAGATTTACATATTATATATTATTTTGAAATGTTTACATTTTATTCCGCTTTTATTCATTTTCTTCCAGAGTCCAGTTCTCTAGATATTATCAAACGCCTTACGGAAATCCACAAACGTACAATAAAGTTTTTTAACAGCCGATAAACAAAGAGAAATTAACGAATGCATTATAAAAATGTTATCCATTGTAGAGTGTTTTTTTTTTCGGAACCCCGCCTGGTTTTTAGATATCAGACCGACTGAGTCGGCGAAAATATTAAGTCTGTTATTGATTGAACATGTAAATTATTTTCCTAGACAGCTTATCAAAGTAATAGCCCTGTAGTTGTCGGGGTCATCGGAATTTCCTTTATTTTGTTTTAAATAGGTTTGATCACATCGATTGTCTAATGTTCGGGTATTAAACCTGTATCAAATATAACATTAAATAGTTTGCAATACATTGATATCATATCGGGTGACGAATTTTTAATATATTCATTTAAAATTTTGTCTACTCCAGGCGCCTTATTATCTTTTAATTGATTGATAGCGCTTTGAAGCTCATCTTCCGATATAATACGATTAAGTATATCGCCGTTTTCGTCATGGGTTGTGTTGTTACCTTCGTTATTTATCTCAAGATCGTTAGCATCGTCGCCATCTTGAATTCTGTTGAGATTTTTAAAATACTGATAAAGGGTCTCTATTGGAATTTCACCTGCTTTTTT